>NC_134234.1:268341729-268644759 GCF_965152275.1 Natator depressus
GCATGCCTGTTTCCTGAAATATTTCTTTTAGCTGGAATTACACTTCAGAGCTGAGCACTTCCTGAGAAGCCTTCTTAATATAATGGGAATGGAGCACATGGTGCACCTCTTAGAAGGCGCTCAGTATCTGGTGGAATTAGGCCCCATAAGAGTTACTCACTGTCCTGAATAGCATCATATACATTTCCAGTTAGGAGTTAGCATATCCTCATTTAAACACGTCCCTAAAAAGTGGTGCAACATAATAGCACAGTGTGGCCTAATGATTCACATCTGCAATCCTACTGAAAATTTAAAGTGATATTCACTTACTTCTAGTTGGAAGAGACTGTTTGCTCCACTATTCTTCGATGCAGTGACATAGTGAGATGGCAGAAAACAGATATTCCCCATGTGTCCACTTCAGAACAAAACTCTCCTCTGTTCTCTTACGAGCACACATACACACAAAATGGAGCTGATAAAGTATGATATTTCTCAGACTAGGACTACTATTAAAATAAGAGCTATGTCAATATAAAAGAGTCAGGTTTGAATAGTAAAATATAGTCACAAGCTATATTTATTCAGAGCAGTCATATAGTTCTGATGCATAAAATTTAAAAAGCCCACCCCACCTGTATATTATCATTCTTACTGTGGGGACTGATTCTCTACTCTTATACTGACTATGCATCAGGGTAACTCTATTGACATTAGTGAAGTTACTGTGGTTTAAAATTAGTGCAGTGAAATGGAAAAATTAGGCTCACTATTTGTACCGCAATAGCAGCCAGAGACCCCAGTTAGGATCAGGCTTTCAGTGAAGGAACGTACAACTCACAGGTAGATGTGGTTTCCAGTTGATCACAGTCAACCCTCCAGTGGTTACCCACTCACCTTCAAAATGTTTGTAGCTAAAACCCTACACATAGAACCGGTGACACCAGATGACCTTAAATTCTCCAAATTGGAGACCACCCAGTGTAACTGCCTCATGCAAATAACACACAATTTTTGTTAGCTGCTAGACTGATGGCCTTTGTGTAACCTATGAGAGTAATTTCAAATTTCATTTTTTCCCCTGGAAATCAGAGCTACAATGAATGACTGTACTAAATTTTAAGACTATATCTGAAACCGACTGTATAGAGTCTACTACAGACTGACCGCCATAAAGTTAAAGCACATGAATGGTTGAACTCTCATATGAAAGGTACGCTGATGACCTTTGATGGAGAGGTCAAAGTTTGAATTTGGGATTTTTCCTTTATTTTGCATAACTGTGCTAATATAATATGGAGAGTGTATCAAATGGAACATAGAATATGGAAATTAATTGTACTTGTCAGTCACCCCACTACAATTGCTTCGATTCTATTCTTTATTATTTAGAAAGCCCCAGAAGTGTACATGGCTATATACCAGACAAATGCTTCCTTTTTTTTTTTAATATTTTTTAAATTTCAGGCTTGCTGAATCTCAGTTGCTATCCTGGCTGTCTTCCTGTATATCACTGAAAGAAAGAAAGAAAGAAAGAAAGAAAGAAAGAAAGAAAGAAAGAAAGAAAGAAAGAAAGAAAACTGGGAAAAATAATGAGCAAGACAAGAGGAGAGCAAATAAAATAAAGAGGAAAACTTTAGTTCCAAAATTGCCTCTGAACTATAAATTTCTAAAAGCTTTCCTTTTTCCTTTGGTGAGCGCTCAGTAATTCAGTTCAGATAAAATCTCCTCCATGCAGAGATTCCTCTGCACCTGAAACCAAACTTTGTTCAAAATTCAAAAAACAAACAAACAAACAAAAAACCTTCCCCACATCTCTCCCCTGCTCATAATTCTGTGTCCTCACGCTTTTTACAGCTATAAATTGACCATATGCCATGTTTTACCATCTGCCAGATACATATTTTTAATCTTTGAAGTTTGTGAATGGGTTTTTGTATATAAAACTGTTTCAAGATTATAATTGCAATGATCCACACAACTAGGTGGGCTCAGGTTTTCTTTTTGTTTCCTGGAAAAAATTCCCACCATAAATCCTTGAGCTCTGCCACATACAAAGAGCCTCTGTTGTTTCATGTTGTTTTGAACTATTTATAAGCACTAACTGACTGTTAGGTTTTGTAATAACTCACTGCTGGTTTATGAATATATTACTCTGTAGCTAGCTAGTTTGCCAGTAGCCTCTAGCAGGCAGAAGTGGAAAGGATATATGTTGCTGCTTAGTTTATCTTCAGCTGTTTTAGTGAAAAGCAATTAACTTAGCCATTGCAAGGTGCTGGGCACCCACAACTCTAACTGAAGTTGGTGCGAGTTGAAGACACTCAGCAGTTCATAGGATGGGACCCTCCATTTGCAGACAATTAAAATATATTTTACACAAAGTAAAGGGAAAGAAATATGTTGGCTTTTTATTTATTTGCATTTACCCTTGGCAGCATTGCTCTCTGCATAGTGGAATATAAACTAGGAATGAAGGAAGTGATGCAAGATAAAATGAGAAGCATCTCTAACTGTCGACCACAATTTATACCACACTTGAACCTTATTTTATGGGTTATCAGAAGGTTGGTTGACTTTCTTTCTTTCTTTCTTTCTTTCTTTCTTTCTTTCTTTCTTTCTTTCTTTCTCTCTCTCTCTCTCTCTCTCTCTCTCTCTCTCACCTGGCCACCCTAACAGTCTGATCAACCCTCAAATCCCAGGGTCTCAAACCCATTCAGTGGAGGGGGCCAAATTCCACTACTAGTTATTTTGGGGAACAATCCAACAGTTATGGTCCCTGAGCCAAGACATACATTTAATACTCCATGGCTCCCCCGCCCCCCCAACAGACTACATTAGAGCACCCAGAGATGTAATGGGAGGGCATTGCACAAAGATTAAGGGTAGAATCCAGCCTTTACAAAATGACTGCATTTTAGCAAGTATTATTTATTCAGAATGTTATTGTCACATTCAGAATCATTCAGTGGAAACCTACTGGCCCTATTTCAGGCCACTGCTCTTTCTTCCCTTTGTTTCTCTTCCTTCCTTACGCCATTCAGAGCCATTGCTGCAGGCTGTCTTTAGACACAAGAAGACAACACCACATTGGTTTACACACAGTTTGCATTTGGAAGGTTTCCTTTGCAACCATAAGGGCTTAAACTTACATTTACTGCCCCCTCCCCACCAAAATAAATGATGAGATTCTGCCCAATCTGAATATGTCATTTGGAACCCCATAAATACCTCAGATGGACTGGATCCAGCCAGTGGGCCATGTGTTTGACACCCTGGCTCTAAACTTGTTGAAGTTTTTTCCATATCTGCATCTGTTTAGTTGTCAGAAAAGAAGGCTAAGGGGGGACTTGATAACAGTCTTCAAATATGTTAAGGGCAGCTATAAAGAGGATGGTGATCAGTTGTTCTCCATGTCCACTGAAGGTCAGACAAGAAGTAATCAGTTTAATGTGCAACAAGGGAGATTTAGGTTAGATGTTCACAGAAACTGTGTTTATAATTAGAACGCTAAAGTTATCAAGAAAGGTTGTGGAATCCCATTCATTGGAGGTTTTTATGAACAGCTTAGACCAGTGGTCCCCAATGTGGTGCCATGGCGCCCGCCAGGGCATTTTTGTGTGCCCACAGGACACCGCGCCGCCAAAATGCCGCTGCCGAAGAACCTCCCGCCTGAATGCCGCTGAGACGTGTCGCTTCTTGGCGGCATTTCAGCGGCGGGGTGTCCGGCGCCCTCCACAGTCTTCTGGGAATAGCAGTATGCTATTCCCACAGAAAGGTTGGGGACCACTGGCTTAGACAAACCCCTGTCAGGGATGATCCACATTTACTTGGTCCTGCCTCAACTTGTGGGCGGGAGTGGACTAGATAATCTCTCAAAGGTCCTTCCAACCCTACATTTCTAGGATTCTATAACTCCATGAAATACAAAGCACAACTTTTTCTTGCACACGTCATTCAGATAATCTAACTACTGGGCATCAATACATTAATCTAAACTGATGTAATTTGCCTAAATTCAGCACCAAGCTGCCACTTCAACCTCCTGCAGCAATTATATTTTTATAGTTTATTGAAGCAAAAAGTGGGTTGACACCTAGAGCTGGCTGCAATGTAAATGTAGATTGCTAAAAGGTTCTTGTACATGTCAAAATTTACTCAGTCACCTCAGAATTTCATTAGAACCATTGTGGGTTTTGCTTTTACATCCACTTAATCCCTGCACACGCCTCCTCCCAACAGGCCTGGGCTCCCAGCTTCCCACAAATCGCGTCAGTGTTACTTGATATGATTTTCTGGAAAGGGAGGCTCAGCAGCTTTCAAATGGATCATCATCCTCCACACCCTCACTAACAATTTCTGGGATTGGATGAATGGCCATTTCCTCCTATTCTACTTCTTTTCGGGGGCAGCATGGCCATGTGAGGCCTACTGCTTACATTCAAAATAAGGAATGTTTTGCATATGAAGGGTGGACTATCCACCACCCAATTTTGCAGCAGTAAGACCGGCAAGACTCCCTCTCCTGCTGCTGCAAGCAACTGCCCATTAGCTATACAGCTGACAGTTTCAGAGTGTACTAGGGCTAAGGGAATTCCCTTTGGATGAAGCTCCTCCTTCGCTGGGACGTGGACAGGGAGTAGGATTAATTTGGATGGGTAAGCAGGGGCATCAATCACCTTGCTAAGAGCCTGGCAGAAAGGAGGAGTGGAAGTCCACCAGCCTTCTGCTTTCCCCCTGATGATATTTAAGATAATGCAACAGCTCAATGTCCATTCAAGAGGAGAGGGGACCTTTGATTAGGGGGATCTTGATGCATCTAGCCATTTGCATTATGCAACCAATGGAACTCAACCGGTTAACAGAGTGTTAGCGGCTTGAGTGTTAGTTTCAGCTTGAATTTTCACTTGCTGATGAAATTAGAGGCAAAAAGGGATTCTCAACCCCAGGAAATCAGTCTTTCTACTTAAGCTTGCCACAGTTCAAGTAAGCTTCAATTGACTAGCTGGTTTGCATATCCCTTGTTATAACCTGAATACAGTACACTGAAGACACATGACAGTAACTACAAAAAGCAGAGGGAACTGTAATGGAAGGGACAAGCACCTCAACAAAATTATGTGTTTATTTATTTAGATTTTTTTTAAAAGTAAGACACCTATCCAAGGCTCTAAGTGCCCTAACATCAGTAACAAGACAATAAATAAAATCCCAGCAGCATTAATCCTTGCATCAGGAACTCAGTCAGTCACCTCCAGAGCCTCTTTCCTACTCCTTAATTGTGGAAAGCAAACCCTCAGGCCGCTCCGAAAACCCTGTCAAATAGATGCCTTTTGTAGCATGCCAGGGTAGTCACCAAAGGAGAACATGTTCCAGAGTCCTGGAGTCCTCACAAGGAACACCCTGCTACCTGCCCCCCTCACTTTTGTAACAAGGGGCATCCAGCTCAAGTGTCCTGCTGACTGCAGCTGTGGCAGCATGGCCTGGGGAGAGCAGTAATCCCTCAGGTAGACCAGGTCTAGGCTCTTTAGGACAAACTAAAGGCTTATGAACAACCATCCCAATAGTTACATGGAATTATAACACTGGAGTGGACAAGATCTCAAAAGAATAACTCTTGAGGTTTAGATGAACTGGAGGATACAGGAGACTTTAAAGAGTACCAAATTTCAAGTGACTCTCCATATTTTATAGCAATATGAAAGCTTTTCAATTGAAAACAGTTCCTGGGTCTTACATGACAATCATCTGACAGAAGAAACTCTGCTTCTAGAATCTCACAGTTACTGCATGTACTGATCCCAGGTGTTGTTTTCATCAGTTGCAGTTTGTTCCTGAACACATGCCATGTGACATCAGATAAAACAACAGAGGTGAATGAGTGCATGCTAACTCAGGTTTAGTCAATATAACAGAAACTACAGAACCTGTGAAGGTACGAGCTACAACAATAGCTACGACCAACTCTCTCTTTTGTGATTTCTAATTTTTACCAAATCTAAAGTAATTAAGGTTTGTTCCAGACCTTTTTATTGGTCTCTCCCTGAATACTTCAGACCTATAATAAATATTGTAGTCATGTCTTAGTTCTTAGCCATTATTAGGATGATACTCCCTGAGACCAGAGAATCCTTTTATGCCTGGAATATTGCAACAGGACTTGAGGATATCTAGGAGAACTGGATAGTCAGTTTTGCATGGCTAACACCAGCATGCCTCTGAGTTGAGCAAAGAGGAGCTCTGCTGAGCTTGTCTCATTTAGAGGGCTAAATGCTGTCCTTCGATGTGAACACACACTTCCCATTGATTTAAAGGTAATCCGAATACCTAAAAGTGGCAAAATATGGCCCTACTTCATTATCAGATAATTCATTTTCAGCAAATACTATTAGGTGGCATTTTCAAAGTGACCATATTATTCTTTCAATACAATTGGGGGTGGGTGGGAAATCATTCATCCATTGGTAAGAAAGAGAGAAGGCATTTGTTTTTTCTGAGTAGAGTTACCTTCAGTGTTATACCATTCCAAATGTCACATTCCACATATTCGAGAGCATCAAAAACTGGATTACTGATATTTATCCAAGAAACCACAAAAATGCTTGGAGAACATTCGGCTATGCAAACTTGTATTGTTACACATCTCACTGCTAAGAATCCGATGTGAATATGAACAGCAAACGTATGTGACTGTTATTCTTGAAAGTACAAAGCAACATTCCAAATACTCCCAGTTGGATGAGAATAAAAGAACTGTGGCTTGAGCAGGAATAAAAGCTTGAATTACAAATGAACTTTCATTTTCTAGCCATTAAAGCAAACATAAAATATCTTTAATTATCTGAAGTTTTATTTATGTATTTATTTTTATAAAAGCAACTATTTAGGAGTGGTTGAAGTCTTATTCAGTACTTGACCTAGTTAGAAATATAAAACCGCCTATAGTTTCAGAGCAGACAGCTTTATAATGATTTTTCTGCCGTTTCAATGAACACTGTCTAGTCAACAGGATTAGTGTCAGGAGACCTATTATATATCTTCTGTAGATCTATTTAGATATCTATGATAAAAGCCATTTTTGAATTTACTAAAGGTTACATCTGCACTTGGAGCTGGGGGTGTATTGGATTTTGAGGACACTAGGTCTCATCAAGCTCGTACGCTGAAAATGGAGGGTGGTCTCAGCAGCGCAACCAGAAGGATGGGTTAGCCACCTCAAGTATGTGCCTAGGGTCTTGGATGCAATCATACTCTGGGAGATGAACCCACCCCAGTACTCATGCTGCCACAGCTATACTCCATTTTTAGCATGCTAGCTCAATAAGACCTAGCGAGAATATGCCTCCTCAAGCTGGGAATCACACCTCCATTTCCAAGTGTAGACATACCCAAAGAGTAAGGTATGATGTATGTATTAGCTGTTAGGTGGTAAAGAAGTATAAGAAAAATAATACTGAGAACTTTAGAGAGCTTCATACCTTGAGTAGCCCCACTGGGATTACTTGAGGAGAAAGGTATTTCAATGAGAATAATAGTATCCGGATCTGGCCAAGACAGACAGGTCGATATCATTTCAGTAAAACTTGTACGTGTTCTTTGTCCATTTTTGTTCCTGAATATTGACATCAGTATTGCCTCCATTGTTCAAACTGTGTGTTTTCTCCTTTAGCCAGATTTAAAATACTCTATTTAGCTTTTAGAATATCACATTGCAGCACTATAATTATCACACTGTGGGCTGGAGTCTGATATCCTTCTCTGTTGTGGAATTGTACCTTACTCCATGAATACTCCCATAACGCAATTGTGACAATAAATATAAACATCGGCATTCACACACGTAGGATCTTAACTACATAGTCTAGATGAAGGACGTCTAAAAATCCATATTCCCAAAGCAAAACATTTTACTTACCAGAACAAAATTTAGCTTACACCAAGATATGTCAATTGATTTATAAGGGTTAGCTCTCCTATTTCCATTCTTCAGTGGTGCAGAGAAGAGGAAATAATTAGACAGCACATGAAAGAGAAGAGGATGAAACTTTCAGGCAAAGTCACCCTAGAAGCTTAGCTTGAATTTTACTAAGGATGCACACTGGCCTCCTTGAACACCCTGGCTCAGTTCCTCTTCTGCACTGAGACATACTCAGTGCAGAGGAGTGGACGGGTACTAGGAAGCAAGTTAAACCTCCCTCGTTCTTATGGTGCAACTGTGATGACTTCAGCCTTCAGCATAAATTAGAACAGATTAGGGGCTGCTCTAATTTACAACAACTGCCTGTGGTCTCAGAGATCATATGACAATTGTGCATTGGTGAACTCCAATGTACTCTGCGTTATCTTCTTTCTATGCCCTCTCCCATCCGTTATGCTACCATATGGGAGGCACTTAGTAAAGGAGCCAGCTATGCCATCTTATGTCAGCTGACAACTCCCCTGCAGCAGGATAATTCTCAGATGCCAGTTAGGGCCAGAGTCTGACGCTTTGCATTGCCTACTGCTTTGCATTGCCTAAGCAGTACAGCTTGGCACAAACAAAGGAAGAGAATCTGGGTCCCTGGACAGATGCTCCCTGTCTTTCTTTGTCAGATGTTTGATGTACATTTGATTGTGATTAAATCTGTGGACCACGACAAAATCAGAGCAGTAGCAGTCACACAGAGAAAAACCCAGCCAATTAACTGATGTGATGTGGTGAGATTAAGGTAGTACAGGTGTCACGAAATGAGGGAAAGATTGAGTAATAAGAGGAAATTTAATAGGATACATACACAATGTGGGGACATAACCAAGCAGAGACACCCATCATATTAAAGTGAATTAATCAATTTTGTCTCCTTAATACCATCTATTTTTTCCATATAACCTAGCAGTGTAGTTATGTTTGGGTGGGACATCTGAGCCATGTTAAGATACACCACTCCACACAAGTATAGAAACTGACTTTTATACCGTAGATTCATAAGGCCAGAAGGGACCATTGTGATCATCTAGTCCGATCTCCTGCACATTGCAGGCCACAGAACCTTGCCCACCCACTCCTGTAATAGAACCCCTATCCTCTGGCTGAGTTACTGAAGTACTCAAATCCTTATTTAAAGACTTCAAGTTACAGAGAATCCACCATTTTCACCAGTTTGAACCTGCAAGTGACCCATGCTCCACGCTGCAGAGGAAGGCGAAAGCCTCCCAGGCCTATCATGCTAACCAATATTGTCTCATTTCCTTGTATTTCCCTGTCTGTCTGTCTCCACCTGTTCTCTCTGTTCTTATACTTAGATTGTAAGCTCCTTGGGCAGGGTGCATCTTTTTGTTCTATGTTTATACCTAGCACAAGGGTGTCCTGGTCTGTAACTAGGGCTCCTAGTAATAAAATAAAATAATAATAAATAATAATAATAATAATAATAATAAATCATGGCTGTATTCAAGATATTTCCCCTAGAGTAAGTGTTCAACTACTTTATTATACATAGGAAAAACAGAAGAGAAATTGGTTCTTTTTAGTCATATAAATGACTAAGCCTGTTTTAACTGTGTCACCTTAATAGTAGCATACATTTTTAAAACTGAAAAGGAAAAATAGCTGAAAATAATGAACAGTTGAAAGCTATTTTTTCATGGTTATTTCCTCTTCAAGTCTCAGAAAAACACAAAGGGAGTCTCTGATCCCAGTTACGCCAAAGAAGTGCTAAATTAAGCTTTATCTGCATTTTCCCCAGGCCCATCTTTGGGCAAAGAGAAAAAACCTGTAAAGCCAAGTGTTTTGCAACTGTTCTTTCTTTGGCTCTTTGAGTGAATATTATAGCCAGAAATATAAATTATGTCTGATACTACACAACCTTTTGTTTTCAGAGCAGCTCTAATTCTAGACTATTGCTGTCTTTTGCCCAAGCTCATTATCAGTTATAAACACCTCTTATAAATTAAAGCCTTAAAGAGCAATCTCGTTACCTTTAAGCAACAACCTTCAAGTGGCACAGTGCTATTTAAAGGCACTTAAACTCAATAGGGCTAACTGAGTAAGTGCTCAACAGCATGAACAACAGCTGAACAATCTAGCCCCTAGCAACATAATACTCAACAGGTAAAGCACATGCTTGAATTTTGTCCAATGGGTGTAACAGAGGCAAAATCAGGCAGTGTAGTAAATTGGAGTAGAATTCTTAGGGTCACATTGTGACGCACACACTTTAATGGAATGGTTCCTTATTCAACAAGTAGCCCCACTGACTTCAATGGAACTACTCAGAGTGTAAGGTACTAGCCAATGGCGTTAAAAGTATGGACATCTTGCCCTATTTTAGTTGAATTTAAGTAATCATGGAATAAATGGTTTTGAAGAATTTTGCCATTGTTGTGGCATCATCACTGCAATTTAGGAGGCTACTTTTAGGACATCTATCACATTTATTAAATATCGGTAGACCCCTGGCTTTTGAGGAGGAAACATAATACAGGTACTACACGTAGAAAGAAAATGCACACGCAGGAGAAAAATATTTTAAAAGAGAAAACACTTGCAATGATAGCATAATGAGCTAACATTACCTTTTGTTCATTTTCTTCGGCCTTGTGGATTTGTCTACATCAGCTAGGTGTTTAAAGAATTATGGGAGAACCTCAAAAGTTCAGAGTTCAGATGAGCATCTAAAAGTCTACGGTTTATCCAAGGATTATCCTTAGCCGGGAGATCTTTGACTAGGTCGTACATCCCTTCCAAGGGCAACCTGCTTCTTTGCTCTGGTGCTGCCACAGGTATCCTTCCAATCAATCCTGCTAATGTGCCCTTTTAAACTATAAATGAAAACCTGCAGTGAAATCCTGGTACTATTGCATTAGATAGTTTTGCCATTGACTTCAGTGGGGTCAGGATTTCACCCCAGGAGCTTGCTCTCTGTAATGTACTATGGGGTTTTGCAACCTCTAAGTGTCAATGGATGAAGGAAGAAAAGAAGAACAGAAAACATTACTTCAGAAGTATGAGAAGGGGCACAGCAGGCACTTTTACAAAGGAATATAATCCTTTATTGTTGTCCTTGTATGACTCGGATATAAAAGCCTTCTCCAGGTACAATTACCTGAGGAGTGGGTGCTGTTAATGATGGCCCAGCTTTAACACCAATCTGTAATGGAATAGGTTTTTCTGCATGTTTCTGGAATAAATTCAAACACAAGAACTAAAAAAGAAAGGGAACATTGTGGCTATAACATTAACAGAAGATATTACTCTCAGGCTTTCAACAGGCTGCATAACACATTGTCAAATATTTAAAGTAGAGCATGTGTTGGCAACTTCCCTTAATCTGTGCTAGGTATGAGGAAAATTGAGGTTGTGTTTACACTGAGTTCTGACAGTGGTTTCTGGAAAACGTTCTTGCAGACAAATATAACAAGGACTCTCCATAACCTGCCTTTGTTCTTGCTCCTGATCGAAAAACTAAGGCCAATCTTTCAATTTTTGAAGGAATGTCTCAATCAAAATTTGATCAAATTCCAGAGGAGGGAGAAATATCAAAGAGAAAAAGAGCAGATGAAAAAAAAGAGAGAGAGACCATTACCCACTCTGTGCAGTAGCTGTGGTTCTTTGAGATGTGTCCCCGTATGGGTACTCCACTCTAAATGTGCTTGTGCCCCATGACCTTCAGATCAGAGATTTTAGGTAGCAGTGTCTGTTTGGCCTGTGCCCGCACTCCCTGCTGCCTCAGTGAGCTGTGCGGGTGAACTTCCCTCAGTTCCTTTTCTACTGCACAGCCCATTGCAAACAAGTCCGAAGCAGCGGGGAGGAGGGCAGATAGTGGAGCACCCAAGGGATACACATCTAGAAGAAAAAAGAAAAGGAGTACTTGTGGCACCTTAGAGCACAAGTACTCCTTTTCTTTTTTCGAATACAGACTAACACGGCTGTTACTCTGAAACCTGACATCTAGAAGAACTACAGTTACTGTGCAGGGTAAGTAATCTTCTCTTCTTCTTTGAACAGTGTCTCTATGGGTGTTCAACACTAGGTGACTATCGAGCAGTACCCTCTATGGAGGGATGGGGCTTCAGAGTCAAGTCTAGGAGTGAAGATAGAACAGTAGAGCCACATATGGCATCAGAAACTGAGGCATGAGTGACTATATATATTGTTCAGAAAATGTATGAATGGACATCCAAGTCGTGACTCTACATATTTTCATGACAGGAATGTTCTTAAGAAAGGCTCTTGAAGTAGAGATGGATCTCGTGGAAAGAGTTAATACTCTGAAGGGAGGTTGAAGATCACAAGACTGATAGCAGTAGGTAATGCAGCCAGATATCCATTTAAAGATCTTTGCTTGGAAATCGGGGATCCCTTAGATCTGTCTGCAATGGAAAGAAAACCTGGAAGATTTACTAACGGGTTTAGTCCTGTCTAAGTAAAAAGCTAATGACCTCCTGATATCGAGTGCATGTAATGT
Organism: Natator depressus; assembly: GCF_965152275.1. NCBI lineage: Eukaryota > Metazoa > Chordata > Testudines > Cheloniidae > Natator > Natator depressus. The sequence goes on from NC_134234.1 coordinate 268,354,155, forward strand.
CACATCTTCTTTATCCCAGTGTAGCTTAGGGAAGAAAACTGGATGGTGCATAGGCTGATTTATGTTGAGATCCAAAGATACCTTTGGCAGGAACTTGGGATGCAGTTGCAGCATGTCTTTATTATTAAAGACGATGGTGAATGGGGAGTATGTCATCAGAGCTCCTATCTCACTCACTCTTCAAACAGAAGTAATGGCTACTGGAAATGCAGTTTTCATAGACAAGTGCAGAAGAGAACACGTGGCCATAGGTACAAAGGGAGACCTTGCAAGACATCTGAATACCAAACTGAGGTCCAGTGCTCATGGAGGGCATATGATTTGTGGGAAGAGGTTGTCCAGTCCTTTGAGAAAATTCCTCATTGTAGGATGAGCGAAAACAGAAAAACCGACTACTGTACTATGGAAAGCTATAATAGCTACCAAATATACTTTTATGGAGCTTAAAGATAATCCTCTAATGTTTAGCTCTAAAATGTAATCTAGTACAAATGATAATGGACAGGATGTAGGTAAAAAATGTTTCAGGTCACACCAGTGTTTGAATTTTATCCATTTTTGGATGTGTGTGTCATGAATAGATTGTTTCCTGCTATGTCACAGCACTCTCTTTGCGTCCTCAGAATAGGTTGTTTCAAACCCTGTGAACCATCTATCAGCCATGCCTTGAGCTGAAAACCTCTGAGGCTGGGGTGACAGATTTGACTAGCATCCTGAGAGAAGGGGATGGTCTGGAGAGTGATCGGTTAACAAACAATGAGCTGAGTGAGGTAAGAAAACCATGTTTGTATTGGCCACATCAGAACTACAAAAATAATTTGGTCTTTATCTTTCTTTATCTTGAACAGCACCTTGGATATCAAGGAAGTTGGGGGAAATGCATACAGAAGGCCTGGACTCCAGCCAATGTTCCCTCTAATTTTTGACAGGCCTTGTGCGCAAAAAATTTCTTCTGTGCAAATTGTTGTGCTTCTGTGCAAATGTTTGTGCATGCGGTGTTTTGCCGTGTGTGCGGGGTTTAGGATCTGTGTGAATGCGCACACGCACACAACTTAGAGGGAACAGAGACTCCAACACAGGAGAAAGGCATCTCCCAGGGAGTGGTGACTCAAACTGCCTCTCAAGAACTGGGCACACTTCTGGGGCATACACTGTGATGTTTTGTATGCCCAGAAGGTAAGATGCTTCAGCGCAGAAAGAAGGTGATCTTGCTCCCCAACAACAGTTTAAGTAAAATATGCTTGACATGTTGTCCGTCATAATCTTTATACATGTAAGCAGGGTCTGAATGAATGCTTCCCTGACAGCTAGCTGGGAGGGGGAGAGACTTGGATGTTTTTATGTAAATACAGGATGCTCCTGCTCTGCTTACATATTCAGCAAAAAGTGATCAACTTTGGTTGGTGTTGGGTACAAATCACCTTAGTACTGAATGCAGGGGTAGTGAAATGCTGGTACCAATGTTGTAATTATTGTAAGAATACAGGAAAGCAGAACTGTGCTTAACCTGTCACCCCCAGTTGAAAGAACCTCATTAAGTCAGGGGCTCAAATGTAAGAGCCCTGTGAAAGTAAGAGGGGTGGGGACAAGTATTCCCAGCAAGGAGGCTGCACACCCTCAAGGGTCCTCCCTAGATTAGTTTAACCTGTTCCTCTCCACTTTTCAAAGAATAGAGCTAAATATGCTTCATTAGCAGCCTCTTTGTTATGTTAAGTGCCCAATCAGAACTGAAATCAGTTGTGGTAGGGCTGTGTTTCTGCCCTGCCTGCTATGAGCTAAAAATCACTGAGAGCCTAAATCACTTGAGATGGGGCAGTGTTTCTTCCCAGCCTGCAAAGAGCTGAAAATTACTACTAGTATAGCCCAGGCCTAAGAGACTGATGTGCAGAGGTCACAGCAGAGAAGCAGGTAGCAACAGAAGGCGACTGACAGTCAGCTGGTGAATGAGTGGCTGGTGCAGTGGAGAGGCGCAATAAGCGGCCAACAGGTGGTGAGCAGGCAGCCAGCAGGGCAGCAGCAGAGAAGCACTCAGGGTGTGTGTGTAAATTTCCCAGGTTACTAGGTGGGGGCTCGAGCCGGTTCTGTGTTGTATCAATGGAAAAGAACCCCGAGATATTGAAGCCGGCCCTGGTTGCTGCTGGCTCCACCTGGCAGAAGGGTTACATAAAATTGCCCCAATCAGTGGCATGAAATGGGTACAGGCATTTCTGACTGCTCTGAATTCCAGAAAGTTGATGTGCAGGATAGACTTGAGAGGAGACGCTTTTGATAGTGTGAGCATTTATGCGAGCTTCCTGCCCCAGCAGGGATGGATCGATTGTTATTGCTGATAATGGAGACGGTTGAGTGAAGGGGACTCCTGCACAAACATGGCAAGGGTTCTTCTGACAGTCAAGAGATTTATTTATTTATTTTTTACTACCACAGGCATGGAGATTAGTTTGTTTAAACTGTGTTTGCTTGATGAACAAACAGTTCTGAGTCTTGCCTTGGAGGCAGTTCATATGAAGCCTTGGCCTTGCATGTATTATGAAGGTGACAGCCACCATATATTCCAGTAGCTGGAGGCAATTTCTGGTCTATGTTTGAGGGCTGACTTGGACTATAGTGACTAAATTGGCTAGGGTTATGAACCTGTGTGAAGGGAGGAATGCTTTGGCCATTACCACATTGAGGTAAGCTCCTATGAACTCCAGACTTTGCACTGGGCTTAAGGTGGACTTTCAGACTTTTAATTGTAGTTCCAATCTGAGAAGTAGGCTGACAGCCCTCTGAGTGGCCATCAAAACTGTGTTGAAAGAACACCCTTTGAACAAGCAATTATCAAGGTATGGGAACATCGGAGATCCTTGTCTGTGAAAATGAGCAGCAGAAAGTAGTTTTGAGAACATTCTGGGTGCACACGAGACCCCGACTAGGAGCATCATGTACTGAAAGTGCTCTTGACCTAGAGTGAAGCATAGGAACCTTCTGTGGGAGGAGTGGATCACTATATGGAATAAGTGTCTTGGTTGAGGGATGAGAACCAATCCCCTTGGTCCAATGATGGAATTATTGCTGCAAGAGTTACCATTTTGAACCTCTGAATCTTTACAAATCTGTTGAGTAGTCTTAGAGCTACAGTAGGTTTCCAACTGCCTTTCTTTTTTGGAACAAAAAGTACCTGGAATAAAATCCCTTCCCTCTGTGTTGTGTGGGAACTGGTTCTATAGCACCCAGATTCAGGAGAGAGTCAATTTCCTGTCACAAAAGGTGCTCATGAGAGGGTTCTCTGAAGAGGAATGGGGACGGAGATGGGATGGGGAGAAGGGAGCTAAAATGGATGGTGTATCCTGCTGCAATGATCTCCAACACCCATTTGTCTGTAGTGATATGTTCCCAGCTTTGACGGAAATGAGAAAGACGGTCACTGAAACCAGGGAGACAAGCAGATTGTTGCAGCAGATAAAAGTGGAAATGCCTGAGAAGTAACTGGTCTCTTCTTCAGGAACCGCTGTCCCTTACACTGGTGTTCATAATGTCTTTGAGAGGCAGTAAACTGGGTGGGACAAGATCTCTGGGCCATCTGATACTTTACAGAAGTTTCTTTTTTGTGCAGGGATGTAAATTCCCAGAGAGAGCAAGATGGCTCTAGAGTCTTTTAAAGTATGCAGAGATTTATCCATTTTTTCCTGCAAACCACTTCAATCCATCAAAAGGAAGGTCCTCAGCTGTATTTTGGACTTCCCTCAGAAAACCCAAGAGCTAAAGCCAGAAAACTGTCTTCATGACTACCACTGGAGATAGAATGAGCGGCTGTATCAGTGGCATTCAGAGAGGCCAGCAGAGATGTTCTTGTGTGCCATTGGCTGTTTGCAATGATCTCCTGGAATTGCTCGCTCTGGTCTGTTGGAAGATGCTCAACAAAGGCATGAAACTTTGAATAGTTATTATGGCTGTATTTTGCTGTGAGGGCTTGATGATTGGTGATCCTAAATTGTAAGGTAGCCAATGAGTATGCCTTATGGCCAAATAAATCAAAATGCTTTAGGTCTTTATCATATGGTGTCAGTTTAGTGCTGTCTGCCACTCCCATTCAGAGCATCAACCACAAGGGAGTTGGGGAATGGATGCAAAAATAAAAATTCAGAGTCTATGGAGGGAATATAATATTTTTGTCCACCCTCTCACAGGTGAGCAATACTGAGGCTGGGGTGTTTTTGCAGAGTATAACAAGGTCTCATGAATAGTTAGCACAATGCTGGCAGATGATGAAGTGTGCAGACTGTCAAGTAATTTATGAAAAAAGAAAAGGAGGACTTGTGGCACCTTAGAGACTAACAAATTTATTTGAGCATAAGCTTTTGTGAGCTACAGCTCACTTCATTGGATGCATTCAGTGGAAAATACAGTGGGGAGATTTATATACACAGAGAACATGAAACGTGGGTCACCTTCAGCCCCCAACTAAAACCTCTTCAACGCATCATCAAGGATCTACAACCTATCCTGAAGGATGACCCATCACTCTCACAGATCTTGGGAGACAGGCCAGTTCTTGCTTACAGACAGCCCCCCAACCTGAAGCAAATATTCACCAGCAACCACACAGCACACAACAGAACCACCAACCCAGGAACCTATCTTTGCAACAAAGCCCGTTGCCAACTGTGTCCACATATGTATTCAAGGGACACCATCATAGGGCCTAATCACATCAGCCACACTATCAGAGGCTCGTTCACCTGCACATCTACCAATGTGATATATGCCATCATGTGCCAGCAATGCCCCTCTGCCATGTACATTGGTCAAACTGGACAGTCTCTACGTAAAAGAATAAATGGACACAAATCAGATGTCAAGAATTTTAACATTCATAAACCAGTCGGAGAACACTTCAATCTCTCTGGTCACTCGATTTCTGACCTAAAAGTGGCTATTCTTCAACAAAAAACCTTCAAAAACAGACTCCAACGAGAGACTGCTGAATTGGAATTAATTTGCAAACTGGATACAATTAATTTAGGCTTGAATAAAGACTGGGAGTGGATGGGTCGTTACACAAAGTAAAACTATTTCCCCATGTTTATTTCCACCCCCCCCCCCCACTGTTCCTCAGACATTCTTGTCAACTGCTGGAAATGGCCCACCTTGATTATCACTACAAAAGGTTTTTCCCCCCTGCTCTCCTGCTGGTAATAGCTCTCCTTACCTGATCACTCTCCTTACAGTGTGTATGATAACACCCATTGTTTCATGTTCTCTGTGTATATAAATCTCCCCACTGTATTTTCCACTGAATGCATCCAATGAAGTGAGCTGTAGCTCACGAAAGCTTATGCTCAAATAAATTTGTTAGTCTCTAAGGTGCCACAAGTCCTCCTTTTCTTTTTGCGGATACAGACTAACACGGCTGCTACTCTGAAACAAGTAATTTATGGTGCAAGTACTTAACCTCCTCCAGTGGAACTTGCAAGGAGTCCGCCTTTTTATGAGGTCCTGGAACTGTTTAAAATTGTCAGCCCAGGATGGTGGGGGGGGCGCATGACAGCTTCATTTGGGGAGGAGGAAGAGATGTTTGTTGTAGGGATCATCTCTTTGTCCAATCTCGCTTCTTGTTTCTGAAAGGTCTCATTTTGTGGATCAGCAGCCATAGAGAGAGAGGCTTGTGGGGATGGTCTGCTTTTCTCACAGTGACAAACACTAGGGGCCTCACTCTCCTGCTGATAGGCTATTACCAACAGGAGAATGAGTTTGTGTGTGTGGTTTTTGGAGGGGGGTGAGGGGGTGAGAGAACCTGGATTTCTGCAGGAAATGGCCCACCTTGATTATCATACACATTGTGAAGAGAGTGGTCACTTTGGATGGGCTATTACCAGCAAGAGAGTGAGTTTGTCTGTGGGAGGGCGGAGGGTGAGAAAACCTGGATTTGTGCTGGAAATGGCCCAACCTGATGATCACTTTAGATAAGCTATTACCAGCAGGAGAGTGGGGTGGGAGGAGGTATTGTTTCATGGTGTCTGTGTATATAATGTCTTCTGCAATTTCCACAGTATGCATCCGATGAAGTGAGCTGTAGCTCACGAAAGCTCATGCTCAAATAAATTGGTTAGTCTCTAAGGTGCCACAAGTACTCCTTTTCCTTTTGCGAACACTACTAGTGATTTCTTTTGGAAAAGGGCACTGTGACTCTTGAGCAGTCTGTAGTCTCCTTATAGTGAAGTTAGTGATACAGCTGTGTCTTGAACAAGGAGAAAAACACCAGAAAATCTCAGCTGAAAGCAACAAAGATAAAGCAGCATTTTAGGAGCTGAACTGAGCAGAAGTGATCAGTAAGCAAAATGGGTATATGAATCCAGCAAGCAATAGCGCCCAAGTGATCAGGAAGGGGCACAGCATTTCTCTCAGGTTGACCATGCAATCTTTCGGCCTGATTCTTAGCAGATGGAAACTGGTGTAGCCAATGGAGCTATTCCAATTTACACCAGGTGAGGATCTGGACCCTAAATCTTGGTGGAAATACCAGGCCATTTATCAGAGGTGAAAGTAACATAAAAAATTTACCGGTATGGGGGCCCGACTCTGGGCGGAAGGAGATGGGCCTTGGGCGGAAGGGGCAGAGCTGAGGGTCAGCCTCCCGCAGCAAGCCCTTCTGCGCTGCCTGGCCCGCGCTGCGCAGGGCTCCGGCAGTGATTTAAAGGGCCTGGAGCTCTGGCCGCTCCTGTGGTAGTGGCAGCCAGAAGCCCCGGGCCCATTTAAATCACCGGGCGGGCCCCGGGGCAGCTGCCGCTTTTGCCTCCCCCCCACCCACATTATTGACCCTGCCCTCCGGCAGGGCTGCTGACATGGGGGTGGGGAGGGAGAGGCAGTGATGTTAGACGGTCTTTAAAGTGCTGCCATGGCAGCACTTTAACGTCGGCTGCGTATGGGCCCGTACTGGTGGCCACTTCGCCCGTACTGGCCGACTTTCACCTCTGCCATTTATTGAAATAAATGCGTTCAGGGGGCATAGGCAGAATACCTTCAACCTCTGCTATTGGAGACCTGTTCTTACCTCCAATTAAATAAATGGCAAAACTCCCATTGATTTCAGTGGTGCAGGCTCTTTCTTTTGATGCATTTCCTATCCCTGACCCAGTGTAGCAGTGGCTAACAGAGCCACAGTCCAGGACTCAGTGAGTGGCAAGCTCTAGACCTACATAAACTATTACTCAGCTGCATCTTTTCACTAATGAGTCAACCGTAAAGGCTTTAGGTCTGATTTGAATGGGATCTGGTGTGTCTGGAAAGCTAGACAGAAACAGAGAGATCTAACACAGTTACAGGAACTATAACATTCCTGGAGCTTTTCCTCATGAAATAGCCTCTCTCAGTATGGGACAATGAATTCAAAACAGATGCATGGTATTTTTGTTAGATTATTTGAGGTGGTTCATGCAAATAACAGAGCCAGTGCAGTTCATAAATTGCATATTAAGGGTTTTTACTCTAAAATGGTTAGCATTTCATTTAGAGGTAGAGGTGTCCCAAACACACTGAATCAGATTCCTGACAGTGTACTCTCTCTCTCACATTCAAGAATACATGTGAATAGAGATGGTGAACTCTGGAGTGCCCCTGGTGGCTTGGTTCTGAGTGTTGTTTTGTTTGGCGTGGGAAAGAGAACATTAAACAAAGAGATTCTTATGAACAACCACAAAAAACAATGGTTCAATGGCAAGGTTCAAAGGTCATCTGAGCCATAATAACTAACTGGAAACCGGAAATCCTGTCAAATCGAAGCCAATAGATAGGCGCATATGCTACGACAGGTCAAATGTAAGATGGAAATGATGAGAGCTTAATAGGGATTTTGAAGAGATATACAAATAAATAAGAAAATATTTCAGAGTATCAGAAGCAGGAAACCTATGAGAGAATTACTGTGTATGCTGCACCACTATTGAGTGAAGGGAAAAATTACGGAGAGTAAGGACATTGCAATGATGCTAAATGATTTTAGCATTGTATTTTTACCAGAAAATGTTGATAAGGCTTGTTAAAAAAGGAGATGATGGAACAAATTGATATATTCAAGAGCAAGCAAATGATACACACCCAACAGTTCTGAAGGAAATTAACAATGAAACAGCAGAGCTGCTGAGAAAAATGTGCCATCTTTCATTAAAATCAGCTACTGTACTGGAGGATTGGAGAGTAGCAAACGTTGTACCTCGCTTTTGTAAAAAGTGCTAAGGATGATACTCGGTGGTACAAACAAGTGAGTGCCAGGAAAGCTGATTTAAATAATAATTACATATCGAATTATAAAGCACTGATATGATTTATTATTGTCATCATTACCATCTGCATTCAGTCCGTGCCTGCCCTATATTGTGTTTGTAGCCTAAGATCCTAAGATTTTTTCCATGTGATTGTGAATTTTTTACTTTGTTCCACATCATTTTTCTTCTTTCCTTCCTGTGACAACTGGGGTATTAGCACATTCTTCCATACTGCTATAGCAGTGTCCGTGCAGAGAAAAGCAGGGAAAGCACAGGACTGGGCAGGGCAATCTGTTAAAAGGAGCAAACCTGTGTCTGGACCTATGTCTTAGGAATCTGGAGTAATCTTCAACAAGTCAGTGTGGAATAAGTGAGCTTTCATTTCATTCCAAGACTAACAAAAACCGTTCTGTGTGGAAAGCTGTGTCATTTACCAACGTAGCCTCTCTCTTACTCACATTGTGTGCATATTGAATTACTCCCAACAGAACACATTCCCTCACATCTTCCTCCGTGAAAGCCAGAATGTAACTATGCCACGTACATTCAGACGAGACTTGAAATGAAAGGGCTGATGTGTTCACCATTATAAAAACCTGCTCACAAGAAAAAGAGCCAAATGGTCCACCCCAGAACCACTTTGCGCGTGTTGTGATTAAGGGAAGAGTAAAGGACAAAATGGCAAACTCTAGGGTCTGCAGAATATACTGTGAGGCTGGCTCACCAGCAGTGCTGGAATAACAAGGCTGAACGCTATGTATTGAAGATGTACTGACTGTATGCACAATGGGGTCCTGGTGCATGACTAGGGCTCTAAGGTGCTACAGTAATACAAATAATTAACAATGGTAATCTGCATATAACAGAAAATCCACAGTCTAGGGGTCAGCCTGAGTATCTCAGCTGGGATCTAAGGATATCCTTGGATGGAAGGGAAAATGAATCCTCCTGAAAGCTGCAAAGTGGCTGTGAAGACACTTTGCAGAGGCTATTCCATGTTAATGGCTGGAGCGCTCCCCTCTGTGAAAAGGAAGGACTGGAGAATCTGCATAGCAGCATATTTTCTGGCTCATCCCTCTCCTGATCAGACCCATCCCTAGATATATACAGACTTTCTGTACAGTCCGCTGAATTTTGCCGCCCTTTGCTAAGCCAAACTTCACTCACTCTTCCGCCAGATGTCCCACTGTCCCATGGAGAAAAGGGCAGGGTTTGCCCCTGCAGCCAAATCCTGAAGTTATTACTCCCATTAATTTCACTGGAACTTTGCCAAGTTAGAGCTACAGGATTTAGTCCATACAATGAACATTTGCATTTTCTGGTACATACTGAGAGAGGTATGACTCAGTTTTCTTGAGGGGGTGAGAATCTGGCCCATAATGAACTTTCAAACAAAAAATCCAAAACAACTAAATCCTTTAAACTCTAGGGCCCTGAGGATCATGGAACCTACAGTGGGTGTGAAGTCAGCTTTAAAACCCAGAGAAAGTCTCTGGTAGAGAATCTTCCTGACTGGACCTAAACCTGCTGTCCACCAACAGCAACGGTCTATTAGGAACAGCGATTAAATATGTCTGAGCACATATTGCAGAGTTGGGGAAAGATCATTTCAAAACCTGAGCCTAACGTTGTCTTTCCCCAAAATGTATGTACAAGGGAGCACAAGTAATTATGCATGTACCATACCCACATTTGCATGCTTGTATTTGGCAGAGCCAAGTTTGGGAAACGTGACGCTTACAGTTCCTTTTCCCCCCTAACGATCAGCTTCTCTGGGCCAATAGTAGCTTTAGACTCCAGTGACAAGAGACCTACAACTGGGACAAAAGCTGGCATCAACTGACATGGGAAGTTTCAGGAGAGTGTTCAGTGATTTTTTAAAAGCTAAACTGCAAAGCAAAAGGGAAACTGGTGTTAGTTCTCTACTGGTTCTTTATGGAGCTTCCTCAAAGGTTTGTATTTTGACACATCTTTTTTTGGCTTGTATTTTACTTTGGAACTATTAGCCCATCACTACACCCCCTTTGTCAGAGGATGCTGGCAAAATATTGGGAGAAGCTAAATAGTGATGTGGCAGGAGGCTGTAATCTGAGTTGCTGCTCTCTTTTGTCCACTTCTGAAATTAGAGTGGAGGATGCCAATTTGTAAAGAGTTCTTGCCAAGCTCCACTAGAAAAGGAGGGAGGCTCAAACATGAAAAAAAAACTCATTGGGGGGAAAATTAAATTAAAAGCCTGGGGATATCTTTATAAGTAATAATGAAAAGATAAAGGAAAAAAATAGATTTTACTTCTCGTTTAAGTTTCAAAATCTGATGTAAGGGAACACCAGCGCCTGATGTTAAATATGCATAAGTCAGTGCCACACCACCATCCTGTAAAATATCTCCATTTCCCTGGGTTTGGATACTTTTAGCTCTTGCAAATTTGTTAATAGGCCACTAGCAGAGCTCCCGTTGCTGAGAACACTTGTCCATCCAGAGAGGAGATGTCACAGCTGAAGGATCATAAAACCCACTCTACTAGATTCTCCACAGCTGCTGCTGTGGCCTAGGAGGCCAGCCCCACCCTATTGCAACTGATCTGAGTCAACAGAGACAGAAGAATTAATATGCAATATCCTTTAGTTTAGTTCAAACAAAGCTGAGTGCAGAAAAATGCAAAAAAAAGCAACTCTCAAGAATGTGCTGCCAAATGGTGAATGAAAGGCAAGGAACAGTCAGCAGAAAGCATTTGGACAAATACCATACTGTTTAATAGTTACCGTGAAGTCGGTTTTGTCCTTCCCCAACTGTCTATTTGGAGACAGTAAAGAACTTTCCTGATTCTTCAATATTTTCCCCCAGCACTTTTTTCCATTGTTTAATCACAGCAGATAAAGCAGTATACTGTGAAGTTAAATATATACTGTATCCCATGGCTTATCGCTCAGTTGTTGAGATCAGACGGCTCATGTGTCACTGAAGTTCAGGTTAGAAGTCAGGCATGCGGTTCCCAAACCCAGTGACCGCATCCCTCACAACGGCTACTGTCTGGCACTGGTTAGGCAAGGCACAAACTAGGATTTCTGCTATTCTGCAAATCTGGTTTGTCACCTCATCCTCCCAACTCAGCCTTGCCCACACTTGCCTATTTCATTCACGTACTATGAACTGTCTCACACACAGGGCCAGGATTGCTTTCTTAATGATTTCTCAGTTTACTGACTACTACAGTGAGAGAGGTTGGGGGAAGAGGACTGCTGCAGATCTTTAATAGTCAAGTATCCAGAAAAAGAAATCTGTTGGGGTATTACAGGCCATGCAAACCAAACCCAGGTGCAGAAAAAAAAAACAGCCTACATTTTTTGGGTTCAAAGATCTGGCCTTAATGACATAGGCAATTGAGCTTTTTAAAGACCGAATTCACATTAACAAAGTCAATCCAGTCAGTCAGTCTACAAATATAACAATGCTAGCAGTCATGAAAACACTGGGAGTTTCCCAAACAAACCAATGGATAGGGAAGAAGGACAGCAATAGTATTCACCATAGAGCCAAGCAGAAACTTCCAAAAGCATCTCAGATAGCTAGCTAATTGGTCGGAGCTGGAATGGAGAAGATAGCAGTACTTTGACACTCATCTACAGTGCTGACCTTACCATCTTCAGACATGGTTACCCAAATACTAAAACCCAAAGGAGCAGGATACATTACATGAGTATAGTCCTGGGAGGCTATTGTAGCAGAATTGGTAGAAGAAAGGATATGTGGGTGAATAACAAAAGTATTTCAACAATGCAGATAATTACACGCTGCCTGCCCCAAATGTGCCCCAAATGTGCTGTGGTATCCATTTTAGACATGAATTACCCAAGGGCCAATTAGGAACCCAGCATTGCCAACCCCAAGTGTTCAAAAATCATGAGTCAGGCCACCAAAACCACAAGAATTAAGAACAAATAAATATATTTTGGATTCATTTGATTTGTCTCTTGGTTTCTGTGTCTTAGGGTACACTTGGTTCACATTCTCAACCTTTTGTCCTCGACTGCAGTGACTCAAAACTTACTTTAAAAAAGAGTGGAGATTCTGAGGTAATAACATGACCCCAAGAGCTGAAGCATTAAGAAAAAACACCAAATATTGTTGGATTTGTAATAGAATTGTGAGAGTTGGCAACACTGGAAACCACACATGCCCACCTCAACCAGTGAAGGAAGATTGCATATTTAATGACCCTTTGAGGAAGTTTGTGAGCAAAGTGGGAGCAATGCTGCAGGGCTATGATTTGATTCATCACGTGAAAGCCCCCAACAATTTAGACAGCCGGTCTGAGAAGTGGGAAGCAGAAGGTGCCTTGTCCTTAGTCCATAGTGTTTGACTTCTAAGGTGGCAGTTTCAAAGCTCAAGAAAACCAAGGAAGTGATTAACTGAACTGCTCACATTTTTAAATTTGCCATCTGGCATTTTCATGCAGAGGTGGAGGAAATAACAAAGATGCCCACTTTTTTCTCGCTGACTCCAATATACAACTAGGCTTAAACACCCATAGGGCCCAAGAAAAGAAACAAAGCTTTGGGAGGTAACTTTTTGAGTTTCTAATAGGACAGTAGGTCATCTTTAGGCAAGCCACTCTTCAAACAGATCTATGGCTCTCAACAGAGAATCTACCGAAGGGATCTGCTCTTATTACAGAGAACACCAGAAACCCAGCCTTGGAATTGGGCTCAACTAGAGTAAATGGACCCATTAGGAATCACTACAAGAAAAGTGATCCAATGAGAGATTTGTGAAGGGAATTTCAATCAATCAATCATAGAATATCAGGGTTGAAAGGGACCTCAGGAGGTCATCTAGTCCAACCCCCTGCTCAAAGCAGGACCGATCCCCAATTTTTGCCCCAGATCCCTAAATGGCCCCCTCAAGGATTCATCTCTGTGCTACCAACATGCACATACTATCCCCCTCCACCCTCCATGAAACCCCCTGGGATAGCAGCCTTCTATACTGGCCCTTTGTAGGAGAGCAGCATTCTGGAATTCAGATCTGCACCCTAGATATTCTCTGCCTTGCAATGGTTCATAGATGCTATTGTAACAGGCATAAATCAGCCCCTGAACAGAGGAGCTGCAAACTGCCTCCCTTCTATTTGTAAACCAGTGCAAGAATGAATGAGTCCCCTGAATGTTGATAGAACTTGGAACCAGAGCTGCCTGTGGATGAAAAAGGAGATTGTCTGCAAAAAGTTAGCTTTCCTTTGTTATTGAGAATTCTGTCTGTAAAAAAGCCCATTTGTCTTTGCCATTAACAACAGATCTTTGAACTGAAAAATGATAGGTGGTTTTTTTCTGCACCAAATTTCTGCTTATCTGGCTTTTTTCATACATTCATTTTTCTGTTCAAGAGACTATTATAAACCCCAAGTGATCATCTCCCGCAGATCTTTTCCAGCCTATCATAAATCTCTATTTTCCGAGTGATGTTTGTTCTGACACTCTTCTACAGAACATTTCCCAGTTTATACCTCATTGAGGGTTCCCCAGCCTTGCTAACAGGATACTGAAATTACATTTTCTGTTAGACAGATCCTCTGGCCTAACAAATCAACCCCTGCATTCTTCTGCTCTTGCCAATTACCCTTTAAAGCTGCATGCTTATTTACATGGTGTGTGTGCGTGCAACATTACTTTAATGTAAAATCATTAAAAATAAAGAATATGCTGGGCTTATTCAGAAAGAAGTAGAGATTGCCAGCCACTATTTTCTATAGTCTGAAGAAACTATTGTTGAGTTAGTTCAAATTAGTGTCCACATGGTTTTTATTTCTTTGGTCTTTTTAAGTGAAGTTAACATCATTGAAAGGTAATGGATTCACACTCCTGGAGACTGAACTCCCTTTATCTGCACACCAGACATGCATCTCAAATGTCTCTTATTAAAAGGGACATCACCGATTATTGTTCTTAGGTGATCTATGTTTCATACACATTTGGTGCCCCCTCACTTTTATGATTGAAAATGATTGATCTCAGAGGTAAAGACTCGTGAATCAGAGATTCTAGGAAGAGTTACTTAGAATAAAGGGATGACACCCAGGGCATTTTAAGTTTCCTTTTAAAATAATTTTTTGGATGTCCCTCACTCTGACTTTTTTTCACACATTGAATCTCATGTTTGGTCTTTGGCAGGTTGAAATGTATGACAACAGGTATAGCAGATTTTCGGCAAACTTCCTGTTGCTGCCTCCAAAATGTAAGCTTGTATGAAAATTTTTTTTTAACAGTAGTTAAACATTCAAAATGGCTACCCACCTTCATACTGTTTAACTGGTCTTCAACACAGCTCTAAGCCTGGATGTCCTTGTAGTAATAATAAAAAACACAGGTTCAGCCTAGAACACCAGATGCAACAATATGTCATCCCAAGCATTCCTAACCAACAGATATATGGTAGCCCATGAGATTCTAAATAAATTGTGTTCTTTGTAATTTATTTTAGCCTTTAGACTTTTTACTAAAATTCTGTGTAAAAGACACAGGGACAAATTTTTAAAGTTATTTAGGTGCCTAAAGATGTAGCTGGGCCTAACTAACATAGATTATAGATTTTAATATGAGCTAGACACCTAGATAGTTTTTTAAATTACACTAGATTCCTAAATATTTTAAAAATTATGCCGATACACAATAGTATCCCATCCCTATTCTTAAGAGACCACCATGAGAGTGGGAAGGTGTTAAATCTCTATACTCATTCAGATTTTTGATCCTACCTCCTTGTAACTTGGCATAGTCAAAGGAATTTGCCATCTCAACTTTCAGATATTAAGAATACAGTGTTGACATATAAGGAGAGATAAATTGCATAAGCGGGTGCTAATCAAGATTACAGGAAATGTTGAGAAATATGAAGATCCCTGCAGCTGTAAGCTTTAAAAGATGCCAGCTGGCAACAAAATCAGAATCAACTTATAATAAAGATGTAAATTACACCAACCAGCTTTTCTTTTCCTTCTAGCTTTCACATTTTGCTGTGTGAATTATATCAGACGGACAATCCCAAAGAGTGAAAGCCTCAGTTTATCCACAGAGTTGATATGCATAGGCAGCAGCACCTTCAGTTTCTTCATCCTACTCCAACCAAGACCTAGAAGGTCTAAGGTATGAGGAAGGGCCATCTCTAAGGTGTTAGGTAGTTCAATCTTCTCCACTGATCCTGAGAACTAGTATAAAATCAGACAGTTTGTCTGATGGGATACCTGCTTCCTGGGAATTGGACAGAGATGACCCACAGATCACAAGAACCACATGGGAACTTTCATTAGATAAGAACATTGGTTGCTACTTGTCTGGGCCAACCTCGAAATAGCAATCTAAAAGTGAAAGGGTTTGTATCCCCTTAGCAAGTCCCTGAACTAGCAATTTCCATATTTTTCTTTTTGTATATACTGTACATTATCTCTCAGACTCTTGGCTTGATGATTTCCAACAATGCTGCAAAACAAGGAATTAAAATGGTTATAGCTGGTTGAAAAATGGCAACCCCCCCACCCTTTTCCAAACATTTTGTCTAATTTTTTTTGTCATTTTTCATCAAAATTTTGAAATTTCTAAAGCTGAAGAGCTGGCCAAGAATTAACAAGAAAATTATGAAAAAATCATCTTTTTTGCCATTTTGGTCCAAATTTAGACAGGGAGGTTGTGGAATCCCCATCGCTAGAGGTTTTTAAGAACAGGTTGGACAAACACCTGTCAGGGATGGTCTACATCAGGGTGGCCAAACCGTGTCTCGCAAGCTGCATGCAGCTCTTTTACAGTTAAAATGCAGCTCGCCAGCCCCCACCCTCCCCACCCTCCATTTCCACCTACCACATAGGGGCAGAGGGAGCTCAGAGCTTCAGCCCTGTAGCAGGGTGGTGGGGCCAGGGGCTTCCATCCTCTGGGGAGGGGGGTCTCAGGGCTTCAGCCCCGTGGGACGCACCTACGGGGTTTGGTGCTTCAGCAGGAGCAGGGCTGAAGCCCCGAGTCTCGACAGATGCATTGGGCTCTTGAACTTCTGAAGATTATCGTATGCAGCTCAGGGGTTCAGTAAGTTTGGCCACCACTGGTCTAGGTTTACTTGGTCCTGCCTCAGTACAGGGAGCTAGACCTGATGACTTCTCAAAGTCCCTTCCACATCTGCATTTCTATGATTCTATGATCCCTTATTATTAACTTTATTCATACACAGAATGTACTATTCCAAAAAGGGCCTGATCTTAGAACTCCTCAATATACAGAACTCTCATTGACTGAAGTAGGAGTTGTGTGCATACAGGATTTCCTGGACTGGTCCAAAATACATGTTAAAATTAAATAGATTAAAATCTTTCACATACCTGTGTAGAGAGTCTACAAAAACAGAAAACCCAATAATAATGGGGGATTTCAACTTATCACCATATTGACTGGGAACATGTCACCAAAGGATGGTATGTAGAGATAAAATTAAATTTCGTACTTTCAGCTATTTAAATCTAAAATTTCACAGTGTTGTAATTGCAGGGGTCCTGACCCAAAAAGGAGTTGTGAGGTGGCCTCAAGGTTATTATGGGGGGGCGGTCGCAGTACTGCAACCCTTACTTCAACGCTGCTGCTGGCAGCAGTGCTGCCCTCAGAGCTGGGCAGCTGGAGAGGGCTGGCTGCTGGCCAGGAGCCCAGCTCTGAAGGAAGAGCCACCACCAGTAGTAGCACAGAAGTAAAGATGGCATAGCATGATATTGCCACCCTTCTGCGCTGCTGCCTGCAGAACTGGGCCCTCAGCCAGCAGCCACCCAACTCTGAAGGCAGCAGCATAGAGGTAAGGGTGGCATGGTATGGTATTACCACTCTTAATTCTGCATTGCTGCTGGCGGGGCATTGACTTCAGACCTGGGCACCCAGCCAACAGCTGCTGCTCACCAGCCACCCAGCTCTGAAGGCAGTACAGAAAGGTGGCAATACTACGATCCCCCTAAAATAATCTTGTGACCCCCTGCAACTCCCTTTGGGTTAGGACCCCCAATTTGAGAAACTCTGGTCTCCCCCATGAAATCTGTATAGTATAGGGTAAAAGCACACAAAAGACCAGATTTCACGGTCCATGATGCATTTTTCATGGCCATGAATTTGGTAGGGCCCTAGTTATTGCCCTCCAGTTGTGGGAAAGAAATACCAAGTGGCCTCCAAAGGCAATCTGGTGGCATCAACAATGGTTCATAACTCCCGAGAATCTCGTCTAAAGTATCTTTTGACCTGGGGATGAGGTGGGGTTAAAGTGCAAGGAGCAGGGTATCATGGCCTTTGCACCCTCTGACTTTTATGAGATGGTTCAGAGGAGCACTGAGGTAAAATGGTTGAGGCACAGGTCTCAGTTTCTGCAGTTGCTTATGATATTTCTTCTTTGGGGTTAGTGTATATATACACCCTGGAGTCCTTTAGAGAGTACAAGACTCAAGCATCTTTTCACTGAAAACATTGGTTTCATGAAAGGGCAAGTTCCCTACAGTGTTCAGGGCCTCCCTGGGAAACCCCGAAGAGTGTAGCCATGATTCCCAGCACATCTCAATGACAGTTGCCATTGATTCTGATGCAGTTTCAGCTGCATCAAACATAGATTGTAATGAAGTTCTGGCTACCAGCTTGCTTTTGTTGATAAGGGTTTGAAAGTGAGCCCTAGCTGGTAGGGTAATTTGTCCTTAAAATCTAGGAACTTTGAATTATTCAAAAAATCATAGTTAGCCAACAGCACAGATATTCAACCAACAGATATTCTAAACTGGAGGCTAGTAGCCATAAACACCTTCCTCCCCAGCAGATCCAGATGATTGGCCTTCTTATCGGTGGGGATGACACTTTCATATTGTTGCCTAGATCTTTCTGTGGCATCATGAACAACTAGGGAGTTCAGTGCGGGTGAGTGGGGGGGGGGGGAGAGGATAAATAAAAACTGCTCCCTCAGCTGGTACAAAGTAATGCTTCCCAGCCCTCTTGGGGTAAGGGTGCATGTTGCCAGTATAAGTCACACTGTTCTTGCTGGCTTCATTCACCAGAAGTATTATCCGTCTGGATCACATGGGTACAGGATGTCCAGAAGCTTATGTTATGTGTCTTGGTGCTCAACACTGACCAGGAAGCAGAGGGAACAGGAAAGACAGCTTTTAAACCTGGTGTTCTGGGAATAATTTAATTCCCATACCCAGAAGGGTCCCCAGTCTGGGTATTCTAACCATGCACTAGCTCTAGTAATAGCACTATGAAAACTAGGGACACTAAAGATAAAATTGATAAAAACTTAGAAATAATGACAGGTTTCGAAGACAAGGACAGGATTGAAGAGAAAAGAGAAGCTCTGGAAGTTCCGACTCATACAGTGTTAAGAAGTAATTGAAGAGATGGTCAGTCCGCTCCGCCCCTTATACCTTCAGTGCAGAGGACGAGATGAATAAGGGCACAGGCGTGGATCTATGGACACTGCTTGCAAACATTTTCAGTGTCAGGTGCATGGAGCACATGTATACTCCACTCCTCCCAGTGGAATAGACATAGGGACCAGCACTCAATTAGTGATGCCATCAACCATATCAGCAGAAGCAGAGAACTCCACAAGCTTGAACTCCAATCCTGAAGATTAAAATTCCCTCCAGTATACCAATGCTTCCCTTTCTTTCTAGAGTCCCCCATGGCAAACACTGACAGACTAACTCCCATGAGTTAAAATCACCAAGTGTTATATTGCATGGGGGAAAGAAGTAGTTTTTTAAAAAGCAATACTGGAAGGCCTTCAAGTTCCTCTCATGTATAATGAGCCTTCCAGAAGCAGCTGGCAAAGAAGGGGAACACATTTTTTCCCAAAATTGTGTAGAGCAGTTTTCTGCAGCAATATCTGCTTCATAAGAGGAACAATGAAGGTCACAAGTGTACTACTGTCATGAAATAGAATTCTGTGACAAATCTAAAGGAAGTAGAGGCAAAAGTTCCAATATTTCTCGAGGCCTGTGGTTAACAGCCAAGTTCAAGTCACAGGGATCTGTTATTAAATACGATTTTTTCAGATGTTCATAATGCAAATGACACACAAAATACAGAGACTGAAATTTCAGCATTTCTACCATCATCATCCGATCAAATTTAGAGATAGGCTGAGACAGCAGCATTCAGCTCCAGATCTGGATGCAGCCATAGTTAAAATGTTCACTTGGGATTGTATCTGAATCCCAGCATATGCCTGGATCCTAATCCAGATCTATACCAAAATGATAGAAGTCTCACACGAACAGTTATTCTTACAAGACTTTCCACTTTTTCAATCTTCACTCAGTGACTCCCAGGACCCTCCTGCATTGCTGTCCTGAAAGGATGAGAGAGGCACAGAACTCTCCGCCTTTGGGGCTCTGCAGTGGTTGCTGGCTGGCTGATCCTCACCACCCTTTACTGCCCCAGGGGGAAGGGTCTGCTATGTCAGATCACCAACCCGCACTAATCTGAAAAGGATCTTACAAAGATGGTAGCTGGCCCGACCCTCACACACACACACAGCAGCTACACTCCAAAGAGGACATACCGCTCATTTATGTTAGTGTTGCCCATAGGAACTAAAGTTCCCAGAATCCCTTGCATATTTGCTAGGTTATTTGGATTACAGTGTGGGGTGGCACCTGGACCTGGCAATAGCCAAAGAAGAACCAATGTGTGTACAGTTCTTAAGGGCAGCAGTCTCCCTCCTGAAGAAAATGGACCTGAGTGAGTGAAGAGAGGTATTTGGGCACCTAGACAGAAGACAACAGCTGTGAGTGGAGTTGAAGCAGGGGTGGGACATGAGGTTGCCAGAGCTCAGGATTTTAATTTCCACTTTCAGACTGCAATAACAAGCCTTATCTGTATTTTGGATCAAACTGAACCCAAATCCTGGAGGATTAATGTGGGTTTGGAATGCAAGAGCCATACACCCTGTTTTTAGAGAGGTAACTCTCTTCAGGTCCATGTGGGTTAAAGGATCTGGGATCAAGGCCTTTTGGAACTTGTAAAAGCAGAATAGGAAACATTCTGATCTTTAGTTGAAGCTAGACTGGGAAACATGACTACCTAGTTAATAAACCTAACTGACCAAAAGGGTACCATGGAGGGCAGTGCAGAGATCACCTCAGCCATATTCCAATCAAGGCTTCAAAGACAGGTGAAGTTGCTCAGCACCTCTGAAAATCAAGTCACTTCTATTTAGATGCCTAAATATGGATTTAGGAAGCTAATTTTAGGCACCTGTATTTGAAAATTTGGGCTAATAACTGCTATGTTCCATGTAGCTCTTAGTGACATTTTTCACCAGTGCAAGCATGTGAGCTTTATCTGATTCAGTTTGTCTTCCCCACTGACCACTCCTTCCATTGCAGGTGAGCAAGCAAAGATGAGTCACCCCCTCCCACTGCTTGTTCAGAGCACCAGTGAGCTTTGTGCTGCAGTGAGACATACTGGGGACGAGGGCAGGGCCAGCCCTAGACCAAATGGCGCTCCAGGCGAGGAGCGCCTTCAGTGCCCTTCCCCTTCATTTGTTAAACATTTTAATAGCTTAATTTTTATTGCATTTGTAGGCCATTTCACAACTTTGATGCATGATTTATCCCGGTCACATAAGATAAGTCCAATCAATGTTGTTCTGTTTCAGATATTTTCCCATCAAATTTGCCCCTTGCTGCAAACTAGATTGCAACTGAGCTTTTTGCTTCCTATACTGAGCTCCTGTAGACTTCTTTGGGGGCATCTTTTATTTTCTACGGGGGGAAAACAGACAGTATTAGGGAAAGCCAAAGTCTATGTTCCGCAATCTTAGAAAGTCATCAAACATCATGTGTTTATATTGTTGTGCAGATAGGGGTTCGATAGATATCTCTGGCATCTCATTAAATATGTCCTTACACACTAGTGTAAGTCACTACTTACACCCACCCAGTCTTAAAACACAAGTACACTTTCACAGTTATACAGTAAAACAAGGTTCACAATATCACAGCTGGGCACTCACTTCAGTTCATTTTTATATCTCACTGAATGACTGGCAACGCCCTGCGCCTTAGAGGGGCATGGCTCACAACATTCTAGTAGGTTTGAGGAAAATGTAGTTCTCAAAGTCTGGAAGTTCCACGAGATTCTACAAAGGTCCAGAACATTCTAGAAGGTTAGTGAAAAATGAATCCATATACAGAATACCTGAAACATTTTACTTCAAACATTCTATTTTTCCTTTTATCACTAACAACAAAAACAGCACCCCTGACCCCAGCACCACCCAAGCCCATCACCCCAGGGGGTCGCCTGGTCACTGCCCCTAAATCCAGTTCTGGATAAATGAGCCAGCACGAGGAGTAGTGAAAGGAGGAAGCCTAGATGCTTGCACAGAAACCCAAGTAACTACTAGCAGCTAGGAATAGGACCTTGGTCAGTCCCTGCAGCCCTGCTTATCAATACTGTTTCAGCAAGGATGAGTGACAGTCATAGCAGGGGCAAATGTGTGACTGTCACTAGAGACAAAGGACAATTGGCAAGGATGTGAAGTTACCTTTCACCTATTCTTTTGCTGCAGACCTTACTGAAAAACCATTCTCTGTCTCAAGCATTTTAAGGTGTAAACATGTCCTTTTAACTTTTTTTATGATCTGTAACTTTAAGTAGTTTTGTGGCTGGTAGCTCCAAGCAGAGATAAAATAGCTTTAAAACACAAAACAGAGTTAAAAATCCATAATCTACATCTGGCTCTTACTTGTGCTCTTCACTGAAGCTAAGCTTCACTGAAGCACAAAAGAAAGACAAATCAGGGGAGAATTTATATTTGTCATATATTTGAATGCTTAAGGATTCTAGATCAAAGAGTTTCTATTTTCTCCTTCTCCAAGCCACACCCTGACTGAAAGCCAGTCCAAATAGGTCTTTATGATCCCATTTCCCCATCATTCTGGGAACCCATATTTCCCCACTTTGAACTCCCTCCAGTCATATTACTTTGGAATGGGGTTATCTTCCTTCACCTTCAAATAAGAGATCATCAACCCATTCCAGGACCAAAATCAGTATGAATCCCTTTGTGGAAGCATGTGTACGTTGAGTGATCATCATCATTCCTGTCTCAGAACCCTCAAGAAACCATCAGCCTCAGCCTCCAGCTATACAGCATGCATTACTGATGCCAGTCCACTGGGCTGACTAAGCATTTGTTTTTGACATTCTTGTGGTATCTCTCTAGCCTCACTTGATCTATGTCTATAGCTTTGTGAATCAGTTACTAGCAGAGTGAAGAAACAGCAGCACCAAAGTTTTCTCCAGTGACCAGAATCTTTCTCCACATGTCTGAACTTCTTTTAATCCATCTATAAATATAACATGGAACATAGTCTATCATTGTATTAAAAAGGACCAAGACTCAGTATTTAAGCAATGAAAGCACTTACGAACTGCAAAGTCCTTTGTGTTCAGTGCAGTTAGGGTTTGTAATCAAAGTTTCACCAGCTGTTTTCGAATACTCAATAGCCATAATGGAAAAGAGATGAGGCAATGAGGGAACTATATAACCAAGGAATTTATTTCCTTGCAAAGAAACCTCAAAAGTACTTCAGAAATTTGACATTGCTTGTGGAAACTTCAAAACAGGGCCTCTCCTTTCACAAAAAGTGAACATCTTTTCCCGATGTGCCCATTTACTGCAACTAAGGACATCATTTGCCATAATGAGGGGTATGTGATGAATGAGTAACTATTTCTAAAAGACATTGATGAACTAGGAAGCTGAAGAGCACAGCAGCATTTTAGGAGTGTCTGTCTTAAAACCAAGAGGATTTTAGTGAAATACACTAGACCGGTCTGTCGCATTTGATACCAAAACAAAGATGGGTCTTTAAGGGAGACTGAGGTGTTACAAACTGCAAACATCAAGAATCAGTTGTTTACAGCAGGGTTTTCACTATCTCTTCCAGAAATGAGATCATCCAATCGGGGCGATATGGCTGGATGCATTGTCCATTACATGTACATTTGGCTACAGGACATAAGTGAGTGAGGCTCCATAACATACATTTATTTTAAATACTTCTCTGTAGATCCACCTTTGTCAGATATACTTGTGTCCCATGCTAAGCAAACAAAATTCCTGCTTTCAAATTTCATTAGGAATGTTTGCCAAAATGCAATAGGCCAACAGGCTGCAGCCAGCTGTAGGGGCTGCTTTTAATTAAGTTCTTGTACAACACACTGGCTGAAGAGAATTTCTTCTTTCCTGTTGTATGAAGATGCACTGATTCAGCAATAATTGAACCTTGAACACTTCATAAACATCTCTTGGGAGACTGCAAGAACAGCCAGTAAAGTCAGCTGCAAGTTATTAAAGAAAGAGCTCTACTGAGGACAGTGTTCCTCAGTTGCGGATCACATGGGGAAAGGGAGCAAAAATAGCTGGCCATCATGGGCTTTTTGTCTGGCAGAAACACTTCATATTGTAAGTTTTCTGAAGGTAGCTGCTATGAAGCAATAGCATGGTCTCTTCTAATGTGGTGTAACATTGCTTAACCAAAGCCATAGTCTCTGATGGCTTTGTTACATAGTATAACAGTATCGCTTTAAAAATGCTTTAGAAATGCATTACTTTCAGTGTAGAGGAGATCCAGCATTCTCTATAAATTCAATGCACTAAGCTCTCTGGAAGGCAGTCATCGTTGTGGTGGAAGCCATTTAGACATCCAGGACATGGCACGCTATAAACAATGGAGTTGGGGCACTGGGACAAACCTAAAACTTATCAAAAGCACTCTAGGCTCCTCAGTGTCCATGCTGAGTACTTAGGCTCTTTCTTGTCATTTTTCAAAATGAGAGTGTCAAAAGACACAGTAGGCACATAAATAAGTACCCTGCCTTTCAGAGGTCCTGTGCACCAACAGCTCCCGTTATATTTGGGAGATGCAGAGTTCTGATGTGATGGAAGGTTACTTTATTTAATGGAACTGGGGATGGATCAGCCCCTCCATTCCTGCAAGTGGAGAGCACCCAGCTCAAGCAAATCTTCCCTAGAGGGTACAGAAAGAGCAAGTACAGACTCTGTGGCATCAGTCCTCTTTCTTGGAGCACCACAGAATCCCCAGCAATGGAACTCTGCAAGACTTTTTGGGAGGTAGGGGAGAGTGAAAGGAGCCACATCTTCAAAATTCTCCCATCCTGAGACTATGTATATCCCAGCAAGCATCAGACCT
This sequence comes from Natator depressus, assembly GCF_965152275.1. Taxonomy (NCBI): domain Eukaryota; kingdom Metazoa; phylum Chordata; order Testudines; family Cheloniidae; genus Natator; species Natator depressus. The sequence goes on from NC_134234.1 coordinate 268,378,623, forward strand.
GTGTTAGTGATTGAAGTGGCATTAACTTAGGCTCCATGCCTGCACTTCTTCAATAAGGTATAAGGGTAGGAAGGAAAGCAGTTACACAGATGATGGAATCTTGCAGGAGCCCTGTTGCCGGGTGGGAAGGGGTCAAAGAAGTAGCGTGGAGGGACATTTTCTCTGTGAGAGAGAAAATCCTTCAACAGATCACCAGGACTTATGACGTTGGGAGGAAGCCTACCATGCCTCCTCCATGGGGCTCTTCTCTCAAAGGAAAGCTATGATGGAAACTCTGGGCAGTAACTCACGGGAGGTTTCATGGACCATTTACCCTTCTCCTGTGGGTCTTTCCATGAGAAGATACGATTTAACCCTGCACACTTTAACATTCAGCATGACAATGGGACTTCCTCAATGGGGGAGCGCTCACCAGCCTGAAATATTGTTAGACTCATGAAATATTTCACAGTAGGAGAAGCTTTTAAAACAAAACAAAAAAGAAAATGAACTGGATCCACCATGCCAATACCTTATCATTGCCTTGTCATTTGTGTCTAACCTGATAACCTTTAACAATGGCACCACACACTCTAGTTGAGTAATAAGAGCTGTAATTCATGGCCCACTCTGATGTACAGATCCTCACCCCTGTTTGATCTCCTGTATGCTCCAGGGTAGGCTCTTTGGGAACCACCTAATAAATGAAAATGCCCACTGGGATGCCATAGACACTCTGCATCCTGGATTGGCACAGACAGTTTCATGGCAAGCAATCATCTTGAAAATGGGCACAGTGTGGATGGCTGCAAGCAGCTTTGCATTCAGAACACACCGTACATCAGAGAAGCTAATAGCTATATGACAGTCTTCCTCAGGTGGCTTCACAAACATGGATATTCATGCCATTCTCGCTACAGGACAGCTAAGCAATTGCAGGATGAAACAAAACAGAGCTAAAATGGGGAGATCAGGCACTCTGATTAGCACATTGGGGGAAGGGAGATTCTCTTGTCTGGATGCAATCAAGCCATAACATAGAACGGGGGTGGCCAAACTTACTGACTCTCCAAGCTGCATACAATAATCTTCAGAAGTTCGAGAGACGGGCACACCTGTTGGGGCTCGGGGCTTCAGCCCTGCGTTGGGGTGGTGAGGCTAAAGTCTTCTGCCCTGTGGAGCAGGGAGTGTCAGGGCTGAAGCCCCAGACCCAGCAGGTGTGCCCTGCGGGGCTGAAGCCCCAAGTCCTGGTAGGCACCTCCCACAGGGCTGAAGCCCCTAGACCTCCCTCCTTGCTGGGCAGAAGACCCTAGCCAGGCCACAAGGCAGAAGTCCTGAGCTCACCCCCCCCCTCCCCCAGTCTAGGCAGAGAATGCGGAGGAAAAGGGAGCTCTACAAGCCACACTTAACTGTAAAAGAGTCCACATATGGCTTGCAAGCTGTGATTTGGCCACCCCTGACACAGGTCCTGAAAGCCCCAAGAACTAGCCCCATCCTCTGTCTGGTGGTATAAGGAGAGACTGTTATAGAGAATCAAACTTACTTGCTTACAGCTGCCAAACAAGAAACACTCCATGCTCTCAGGAATCCAGGTAGATTAAAGCAGACATCATACAATCACTGTTCACTTCTCTTTAATTAAGGATAAATTTCCAGTTACTTTGTATGGCAGAGTTTTTAGATGGAGGGACAAGGAAAGACATGAGCTACGGGGCCTGGGATGGTCTTGATTAACTCACCCTCCATTTAATATTTAAAAAATATATAGGCCCTTGAATTCAGATTTCTAGAGACAGGGTGAATGACCGCTTCTTTTGCCCAGCCCGCCTGCCAATCAGCAGGAAACACCAGCCAACACATGGCGGCCCATGGCCCTTCAGAGCATCTTGGGGTAGTCCAGGCTAGAAAATCCCTTTCTACATTTCCTTGTGCATTCCTTTGGTGTATGTGCTCTTTGTCCTTAAGTTTGAGGCATATGGATAAGACAAGCCCAGTGCTTTGACCTCATGGGTACATACTTTACACAGCCTTCTGGTTTCCTACCGCTTCTCTGCCCTAAGGAAAGTGACCATGTTTGCTTAATTTTTGTTGGATGTACTGGGAAGAAAGGAAATCTGGTCGCTGTGAAAAGTTATCTGCCCTATATGGGATGGTAACGGGGGAGAAATAAGGTTTTATTTTTTTTCCCTCCCTGTATGAGTATAGTCTATGAAGCAGATTTAGAAGGCCAGTTCCCTTGAGACCCATGTAAATAATGCAGGATATAGCTTTGTAAATGTCCCCCTTTAGCCATGATGTCATCACCTTGTAATCAAAGACCTGGTGTAAATCAGACAGTGATGTCCCTGAGGAGTGGAGGGCATGGAGACTATGATCTCCAAGGCAGTAGGAGGTGAACAGCAAAGGCTGCTGTCAGAGGAGATAATATTATAGCTCAGTTTCCTCCAGGCTTTTATGCAGGTAGGCAGTGGGTGTGAAGTGGGCATAAGGATTGTTCAGTTCATATAAGGGACAAATGCAGAATGGCAATTCCTGAACCTTTGGGAGTGCAAGTGCTGCTCCACTGTTATTCCCCTGGGGGCACATGGTACCCCAAGAGGGGGAAGCAGAAGACAGACCCATGCCCATTCCCTTCTGTCAGCAGCAGAGACAGCCATCCACATTGTGGGAGTAAGCTGCACTCCACAAAGGCATGCAGCAATAGATCTGTGTGCCCTGGCAATCCAGGAGGCCTGACTGAGGCAGAATTCCTGTCAGAGCTCCTCCAAGGCCAGTGGAGTTCCACCATACCCTGCCCTCGACCAAGGTCTGTGCTTGAACAGCATGCTCTCGTCCATAATGAGGTACCGGTAAGTATGGATTAAATGGATTGGATAACACAAGAATTGACTCAGATCAAACCATTTCTGTGGTTCTGATATGTTGGTATAAGGTTGGTTTTTTTAATCTTGTTTTCCACATACTGATGATGCCTCTGCATTTCCCAGTCCTGACCAGAAGTGGAAATTCCAAGATCAAATTGGAAAGTTTGCTCTTGTGGTCTCTGGCTTGACTACAAATTCAAAATATGGGAAACCTTGCAAGAGATTTGATTTGGCTAGGAGTGCGAATTATTTATTTTTTGCCCAGATCCACTTCTGCAATCAAGTGATAAACTGGGACTGCCCGGCAGATTATTTACAGTACATTTTCTCTCTCATAAAAATGATAAGAGTGTTTATTTACTCTTGCCAGTATTCCCTTCCCCAAACAGTTTGATTCAATGGTCAATTTTCATGCAGAGTATTTTTAAAGGTCAAATTGTCCATTAAAAAGTAAATCACCTTGTATGTATTTCTGAGGTAGTTATTTCCCATATCCTTTCCCAAAAGGGTAAGATATCAGATTTGCTTCTGGAAGAAGCTCTACTCTTCTCTTTAGGTTCATTCTTCTGCCAACTAAAATTACTGAGATGGTATTTGCTTTATGACCTTACGGGCTCAACTACCACTGAGTTCAATAGGAGCAGGACTGGGTCCCATCACCATTTTGTTGTTGGAAAGCCCCAAACTGCCTTTGCTCACCTCAGACTTTCAAAACTTCACTAGTGAAGAAGAAGGATCATACTCCCCTGCCAATGCATCACCTCTTCTCAAAAGTAGCAAAGAGACACAGCTTTCTTACATCTATAAAACACTGTCTGGGATTATGTGAAAGATCCCAAAAATAGGAATGATGTAAAATGCTCCCCTGTATTGAATCAATGCCCAGCATGAGTCATCTTACAAACAAATTTTGCAGGCATTGTGTTGTTATCAGTCATTGAGGAGAACTGAGAAGATGAGAAGAATATACTTAGACAGATCTGATTAAAATACATCCTTAAACTTTGAGTCCACATGTCCATTTCCTTGCACTTGCACGGTATCATCTCAGCTGCTTTGGGACTGCATTGCCAATAAGGAGGATGGCACAAGCTCCTTGGAATATTAAGAAAAATAATTTCAAATATGATCAGTAACACATTGCAATGAAATATGTAGTTCCAGCAAGCTAAGCCATGCTCTCTGTTACAGATCTTTGAATGAATGGCTGCAGTTCATTCCCAGTATAATGAGGGAGCACCCAAAACTTCTACTGAAGTCAATGGGAACTGCAGGTGCAATTTATATGCCTAAATACGGATTTAGATGATTAATTTTGACACCCAGGTTTGAAATTTTGACTTCAGCCTCTAATGAAACTGAAGCTCTCTCTTTATTTTTAAATGATTTGTCAGGAATGCATGGGGGGGGGGATCCCAAACAGTTAGTGAAAGAAGCTGCAGGAGAAAATTAGTGATCTCTTTTATCCCCTTTATTGTACAGGACACTGTTAAAATGTATTAATAGGTTGTACATTTTTATCTTGCTCAAATCCTTCAGCTTTATTATTTTGCCCTGTCCATTAGTATCTATTGATTCACAAGCAATTTCCTGTTCCCATTTGTTTAGAAATGGGGTTGAAGTCTTAGGAGGCTACCTCAGCAGTAAAAATCTTTTATTATCATGCCTCTCAAGTGTTCTGGATTTCCAAGGACTACACTGATGTTTAGTGCTACACCCTGGATTTATACAAGGGTCCCATGTGCTCCCACATTGTCAAGTGTCCTCCATTCACTCTGATAGATGCTCTTCTCTTCTTGTGCTTGTGACAGGAAGGGTGGGGGGACTTGGTGGTGGACCAGGATAGGCAGTACTGTGTGGGGAACAAAGGTGACGGGGAGCATGGACCATTGAATGAAAGAGGGAAGTTGCTTGTTAAACTTGAGACTTACCTCCATTTCTCTTCTCACCTCCATCCACTAATGGCACTGCTAATCCCCTCAGGTAGTCTTTTGAGAACGTGATCTCCTCATGTTTCCATGACTACCTTTCCTAAAACCCTTATGGACAGATTTCAGTCCGGTATTCAGCCCTTTCAACTATCCTACCATGGGTGGTTAATGGCCTTCTTTATAAAGACCTGAAACAAGTCTCCACTCCCCTGCTCTCCATATTTGAATCCTCCCCTGTCTAATAATTCCTTTTTAACATCTGGTGGTGACTTGACATCTTCTTGTCCCTCAGCCACAGAGTACTTCAAGCCTCCAACCCTGAATCTCTTTGCTTGCTCTGCTTCTTCTGGGCCCTCTTATAGATAGTGTGGCAGATATAGAAGCTAATGACAATACACTTTATAACTCCATGCCTCAACATTCCCTTGATCCCTTTACCTTTTATCTGCATATCTGGTCTCTATCATGTTTTACCTTCAATAACTTCCCTCTGCTTAAAAGACTAAATATCTTAATCAGATGAAAAGTTCTCTTCCCTCTTCCCCCCGCCCCCAATGTCTCTGACTCTTCCATCATTCTCCTTAATGTCAATATTTACCAAAATCTTGGAGAGTCTTCTACAACATCAGACTTATTTTTACTTCTGGTACACCCTTTGTATATGAGGGTTTGAAAATCACCAGACTCCATTATCACTTTGACCCTTCTTCAGGGAAATACTTTTTACTGCTTTAAATATTTTCCATGTTAACTAGTCTCTCGTTTGTCCTTTCTCCACTTTTGTCACTCTCTTTTTTGTAGATTTCCAAAATCCCTAGAGTGAAATCCTGGTTCCACTGAAGTCAGTGGGAATTTTGCCATTGACTTCAATGGATCCAGGATTTTGCCCCTACTTTCTAAACTTGAGGGGATGTATGCTGCTTTCAAGCAGCAAGAAATGGAACCCTATCCTGTGGTGCCTTCATTATCTTTCTATTAATATCGAAGTCCAATTAGAAAGAATTGCTATCCTGTTTTTCAGTATTTTACAAGGGTAAAGTTTCACCCTACATGTTTCACCTTCCATCCATCCCTCATCAGAGCTCCACATCTGAGGTCACTCTTTTAATTTTCTTTCCCCCCAGTTTGAACTAATTCTCTAACCCTCTGAGGCACAGCTCCTATGTTACGCTCACTCGGAAAACTGCATGTATAGTTCAACCTGCAAATACCACTAAAACATATTCAGCCATTTCCTTCCTCCACTAGTGGAGCCTTCTGGTCTTTCTCCACCATCCTAGGCTGTTTACTTGCACTTTCATTACTTTTATACTCCTGCTTTATTTTAGTCTCTCTTATTCAGCTTTTCCTCCTTTCTATCTGTCTGAGACACTGTGTTCAACTTTATACACCGTTGACTCGTTATCCTACTTTGTAAAGCACACTGTTTCCCCTTTAGCGGAGTCATTAGCCAATATTCAAAGCCTTGCTGTATTATTTTTGTTAGGAGGAGAAATTGATGATGGAGTCAGGTATTTCTTTGGTACAATCTTGCTCGTACACAACATCCTGCTTTCCTGAAGATAGTAGGAACGAACAGCCACAAGCAGTTTCCTGCTCACAGTTTCCAAACCTGCCCTGCCAGTCAGTGCTATGCCCCACAGAAGTGTGCGCTCTCTCTCTCAGTTTCCCCTCAGGGCCTTACTAGCAGTGCTTCTCTTGCCTTCTCCTGAATTTCTGCGTGCTTTCTGCGTCTAACAGACATGCAGAGTTCCAACCTGTGAATGCCCCTGCCCTTAAATTTTCTATCAGTCCCCAGGGAAACCCCTCTGCCCACATGACTCAGCCTCTTCCCAGACCTTGCATCTGGCCACTGCTTTGGGCAGATGCTTCTATTGTTTCAGCTATCTTTACTCTATAAAGGAGCTTAATTGTTTCTTCCATTTAGCCATGATGAAGGGCAGCCAGCACACCCACAAAACAAAAACACATTTGTTGGCAGCTACCAACACCCTCCAGCAGGACAACACTGTGATCCTTTGTAGGAAGAATGCAGTGTATAAACATATTGAATTTGTTGCTTTACCCCAGAAAAACAATCTGTGATAGTTGTTGGATTTCATTGCTGTAGAAAGCTGCAGAGAATTGACAGTCTAGACCAGGCCTGCACAACTCATAAAGCGGCGAGGGCCATATTACTCCAAAGAGAACAGCTGAGGGCCAAACCCCCCTGGCCCCCGTGGAAACACCCCCCCACCCAGCACCGCCCGGCCCCGCGGAAACACACCCTCCTTCCCCACCACCCAGGGCCGGTGCAACTTCCACCTTGCGCCCGCACCCCCCCCCCCGGGAGCCCTGTGGCAGCTCCCCACCCCCCCCTCCGCCCTGAGGTGCCCCTCCTGTGCAGCTCCCCATCCCCCCTCCCCCACCTGGCCCGGGGAGCCGTGCGGCAGCTCCCCACCCCAGCTCACCTCTGTTCCGCCTCCTCCCCGAGCACGCCGCAGCTGCTCCACTTCTCCCGCCTCCCAGGCTTGGGACGCCAATCAGCTGTTTGGCGCCGCAAGCCTGGGAGGGGGAGAAGCAGAGTGGGGTGGCATGCTCAGGGGTGGAGGTGGAGCAGAGGTGAGCTGGGGTGGAGAGTGGTTCCCCTTGCCCCACCCTGCCGCTTGCCTACTCACCCCCTGTGGGCCGCACAGTGAGCCCACCTACTCACCCCCTGCGGGCCGCACAGTGAGCCCACTCAGGCCATATGTGGCCCGTGGGCCGTATGTTGTGCAGGCCTGGTCTAGACAGACATCTTCTTGTATCAGACAACATGGACCACCATCCTTGTTGTATTTCATTATACCTCATATACTAATTGTCTAGTTGTAGAAAGTAAATTGTTTTTATATCAAATGTCACTGAAATTCCATGAAAAATAAATTTACTTTTATAAATGTTATCTCACATCTGAGCACTCTGTCACTTTAGCCGACAGGTATTAAAGGTTATGTTTCATTTCTCAATTAATGAGATCTCATGGGAGGGATAAAAGGAGGGGTCAGTTTGGAGGGAAACATATTAAAGGTTCAATTAACGCAAAGACTTAAAAAAGAAGCCAAAGGTTGATTTGCTTTGTTTTTTTGGCCAGGAGAATTATTTTCATTGAGTGAGCTAAAAAATACATATAGATTTGGAGTGAAAAGATGAAAATAATTGAATGGTTATTCTAATTCAGAAAACAGGACTCCTGAGTGAGTGCCAGTAACAGGAAATTCGCTCTGCCTGAAATCCCCAGTCCCAATCTGTATGGAAATAGCTGCCATCATTAGTATTGCATTATTACCATGAATTATGAAAGGAAGAGATGAACTCGGAGGAGAGATTACTTGCCATTCAGTCTGGCAAGTTGCACAAGCTCTCCTTTCCTACCAAACATAATTAAACCGGCAGAACAGCAATTACTGGGAATATAAGAGCTGCATCTTTACCCACATAACACCAGGTTGATAAATCACCACTACTAATGGAGGTGACAACAAATCACAGAAAGCAGCGCTGTTGACCTCTCCAAACAGAAAAAAGAAATTCTACTCCCAACTGAGGGCCTAAAACTCTTCCTCTCAGCCCCCATAGTGTTTGTTCTGACTTCTTCCTCTAACAACAATATCCAAATACTACTGGCCTCTGATCACTCATGAATCCTGATGGCCTAGGACTCTCTAGACTAAAAAGCAGCCTTGACCACACTCCAGGGTAGAGCTGGCCTGCATAATGAGGCTACTCCTGATATGCACAAAACAAACTGTGACACACAATATTTTTCTTCCCCATGCAGGTTGCCACATGGCAAGACATCACCCCTGAATCTTTCCTATTTCAAACTGGCTTTGTCCCTCACATCACCTCAGTATAACTAAACCAACCCATCTACAGCACTTCACAAGTTCAAGACAAAACCATCATTTCCCATTTCTAATTATATAAATGAGCTCAAAATGAGTTGATAATCAACTAGAATTATTTCATGTCTAATCACAGTCTTGCCCTCCACAAAAAAACCTAGTAAGGATGGATTGCCTTGGAGAGCTTGGGATTAAAAATATCTGATTTGGAACTAGGTATGTTTTATCACCAGGAAGGAAAGAGGGAGGACACAATGAAGGATGGAAGGGTGGTGGGGAGGGAGCTCTTTATAAACCTGCCTTAATAATTTTGGACAGTTTATTGATGCATTTCTTAACAAGGCTCAGAATCTTTAGTCATGCTGAGCATCCTTCATTCTCCATGCTTGTCCAGCAGAGTGCAATTTGACGTGAATAAACACGTGCACGAATGGCAGAGCATAAAAGAATAAATATATCACAGGGATATAATAATATCCAGGGTAGGAGCATTTGCTGAAGTAGCCAAAGCAGGGACTGCTGCATAGGGAGAGAGATGGTAAAATAGGGCCCAGCCTGGGTCATGCTCCCTGGACCCAGAACTGTGTAGCAGACACACCCCAACCTTTTGAGCAAACTAGGACCCAGGTGGTCCCTCCCCCTAACTATCTGTAGCCGTGAGGGGAAACTGCAGAAAGGTGCCAGCCACAGATTCCAGAGGGTAGGAGCAGACGCAGCCAAACCAGGGACCTTGGCACATTCAGAGAATTTTCTACAATTTTAATTGGACATTCTCTGTGCAGTGTTGATTGGCTGTTTGCTGCAACACTCTCCTTCCTCACAGTCTCTTCACCTCAGCTTGACTCTGCACCTGCCCATTTTCCCCTCAGTCCCTTTCCCTCAATATCCCCTTCCCTTTTCTTTCCACTTAGCTTAGCCCCTCCCTCAACACCTCCCCTCCCCTCAAAAAACATTGCATTACCATGCCATTTGCTGTCATCACATTGTTCACTTTGCTTTTGTGTTCTACCGCATCCCCCACCCCATGTCTGTCTTGTCTATTTAAACTGTAAGCTCTTTGGGGCAGGGACTGTCTGCGTCTCTGTGTTTGTACAGTGCCTAGTACAGTACATCTCTTCTCCAATCTTGTAGTTCCCTTAGGTTTTTGCTTGTTGTGGACAATGATTAGGTCAGATGACACAATAAAGGTCATTTTCTGATTTTATGTCTTTATTTAGCTGTGGGGGGTTTGCGGTGTCCAGAATGCCTGACTTCCAAAGATTTTTGTTGTTGTTGCCATTTACGGGCGTGCCTAGTGAGAGATTAGATCTGGTCTTATCTTACAGCTGTTATTGATCAGGAAGAATTACTATAATCATGGACAAACAGCGAATGAGTTAAATGTGCAGATTCTATGCCTGCATTTTTGATAGCTGCAGTTCATATTCTGGTGATTCAGTCTCTCCCTCCAGGACTTTATGGGGATCTTCCTAGTTTTCAAAACAGGGCTACTCAAAATGAAAGATCAGGGTAATGCCTGGAGCCTTATAGTGCTCTCTAATTAAACTGGAAGGCCCTTCTTCCCAGAGCAATTCTGTTCCACACGTTATAGCCACAATCATGCTTATATCTAGTTTTTACAGTGAGGTACCTGTGTAACTCTTGCTATAAAAATAGCAGTCAGTTTAATGTAAGTCATTCCAATTCAATACATTTGTTATACTTAATTTCAGATCTAGAAACTGAAGTTTTACTGACAGAACTTAAAGTTCCACCAGAGGGTTACGTCAGTAATACACCACCATACCTCAATGAATACCAATATTTTGTTTTTCCAAAGAAGAACCAGATCCTAAACTCAGCACAGCTGTGGAAAGGGTGGAACAAAGGTGGTTTTATTGCTCCTCCTCTGGGGGACATTGTAGCCCCTGGAATAATTTGGAGTAGCTTCAAGGCTCCTCCACCATGCCTGTGTACTGCAGTCTTTTAAGGCCATTCCACAGCCAGGGACTGCAGCAGTGCTCTGGCCACAGTTCACACATTCCTATTCTGGGGAATGGTGTAGAACTACTGATGCTGGCTGTGTGGCAAAACAGACAGTTTGGGACCCCAGGATCTGGCCTTTTGTGTCCCACTGCCAACAGAACTACAGAGATATATACATAGGTTAGCACCTGACACCAGCAGAATCTATTGTCTACTTTTATATGGGCAATACTTTATCTCACGAAATGAAGGTTTCTAATAATACAGCAAGTAGAGCTGGAACAGTAAAAAGTACTAGCTAACAATGCCACGACTTTGACAAACCCTACAATTGTCAGCACAAGGGACTATTACTTTCCTAACTATCAGTCATTCTGAGCCACTTAATATCAAAATAAACATAGCCAAGGTCATCGTAAAGTGTTACCATCCCTCAGGAAGAGAAACTGCAGGTAATCCCCATGTTAGATCCACTTCAGTTCAGCTTCTTCCCTTTTCTCCTACACTAAGGATATGTCTACACTGCACCTGCATCAGTGGGAGTGAGCCTCTGAGGCCAGGTAGACAGGCTTGCGCTATTGAGGCTTGTGCTAACATGCTAAAAATAGCAATTTGAATGTTGGAACTCGGTCTGTACCTTGGGCTGTCAAGCCTGACTGACCCCCTAAGCTTGAGAGCCCGAGCTGCAGTGTCTACAATGCTATTATTAGCTGGCTAATGCAAATCTATTTACTCAGCCTGGGAGGCTCACTCAAAGATACGGTGTAGAAGACATACCCTGAAACTGTTCTCACTAAAGCTTCTAAAACCTCCTCCTCAATAAGTCTCACAGGTTCTATCATATTTTAATTCTGCTTGACTATCCTGCTGCCTTAACCACTGTGAATCAGCCTCTCTTTGTCCTTTACTATAATCTTTTGGCATTCAGAGCATTGTCCCCTCTCGATTTCCCTCCTATTTCACGGAATGCTCAGTTGTTGTCCTTCAAAGGCTCTTTCTCTTTTCCTGTCAGTCTCTTGCAGGACTCTGTCCTTAGTGCCTCCTTTTGTCCTTCTACCCTATATCATTGAGAAATACCATCCAATCATCAATTATTTTTATTATTTATATGCATTGCAGTAGTGCCTAGGATTCTCAGTCATGGACCGGGGTTCCATTCTGCTCGGTGCTGTACACATACATAAAGAAAGACAGTCCCTGCCCAAAAGGGCTTACAATCTAAGTATAAGACAAGAGACACCAGGTGGATGTAACAAATGGAGGGGAAGGGGAAGGAGCGCAAGAACTTCTAGGCTATTGACTTTCATATCTGCCTCTCCATACCTGACCCATCCCCCTTTGATGAATTTCATTGACCACTGTCTGTTTTTCATATCATGTTGGGTGGCTTGCCATCAACTCAAACACAACATGGCAAAAACTTAGCTCCTAACCCTTCCTCTTACATGCTTCTTTCTACAGCTCCATTATGGCTGACTACACCTCCCTGAAATGCAATCCCATAACCTAAGAGACATCTTTGATTGCTCTCCTCCAACATCCAAACTATGATCAAGTTCAGCCCTTTACAGCATCTCTACAATCTCCCCCATCCTTTCCATCCATACAGCTAAATTAATGTAAATAAGCATAGTCATCCACCCTCTAATCGTTAACTGATCTGTAAGCCATTGGGAAATAAACACAGAACCCTTCAGGCACGTATAGTATTCTCTGCAGAAACACATGCAGTTTCAGGATGTGAATGTTTCCTAACTGCTAACACTAATAATTAATCCTGCAGCTACAGCTGAGAGGCCTGGATCTGTACACGTGGACATGGCAGATGGGAATTCCAAAGATTCAAGAGGAATAACATGTCAGATTTGAATGATGGCCAATGTATGTGCTAATATAAAGAACATTGGATAAATCAAATGTAATATAGGCATCCTTTTTTTTAAAATAAACTCTGGAAGCAGCAGCTGTAGAATGGATTTCTATTTTTTTATTTAGGACAACAGTACGGTGCTTTAAAATTTTTTAATTAACAATGGCAAGGTCTAAAGAATATTTGAATAATTTGTTCAGTGCTTTAAATCTTCATTGTTGTAGCATAAAGGGATCCTTCCTGAGAGGTCCTTGAATGGAAATTGATGGACTGCATACCTGGCAGGAGGTATTAAGAGCCATGCAGGATCAGTCCCTATGTGCTCCTGTATGCACTCTTGGGGTGAAATCCTAGCCCCATTGAAATCAATAGCAAAACTCACATTGACTTTAATGATGTCAGGATAACATCCTTGAAGATTTAAAGCATTGAAGAAATGACAAGAATAATTTTACAGCTTCATGGAGCTGAGGAACCTGAACACCTTCCAAGAGCATCTTGCAGAATGAGGTCTGTCAAGCAAGAACTGCCCTTACTCAAAGTGCCCATGGGCCTGATAAAAATCCTATTGAAGTCAATGGAAAAACTCTGCGGGCTTTGGATCAGGCATTAGTTAACAAACCCTGTTTGGGAAAGTGGCTGAAATGGAAGTGAGACAGACGTAATGTCATTATTTAAGATATACATTCAGAGCTAGCAGAGTAGTAAAAACTTTCAAAGTCATAACAACTTATTCTTGTAGCAGAGTTAAGTAGCTTAGTGAAGCAGTTTTGAAAGAAGGATTCTCAGATTCCCAGTCTTGTTTTAAGAAACAAGCTAATATTAGTAGGGTTTTTAAGCTTATATTTGGTTTCCCGGAAAGTGTTTTGGAAGGTTGTTTTAAAAAAACAAACAAACAAAAAAAACCCTCACAATACTTAGAGGTATATTTGCTAGGGAAAATTCAAAAATATAAGACAAGTGCAGAGGTGTCTGTGTCTTATGTGACCAACCCAGCACAAATCACACAAAAAAACCCCACAGCAACATAAAAAATATTAACCAGGCCAAGTGAAGGAAACAAAAAGGGTGTAGCCTTAAGGAGGACGCATATTTCTGCCTTGAATGATGCCATTTTTTAAGAATGAAAGAAAACTGTAAGCACCCCTTAGAAATATATAGGGTGAAATCCTTGTGCCACTGAAGTCAATGGGAAAACTTTGCAGTTAACTTTGGTGGGGCCAGGATTTCACCCACAGTACCAAAGAAAAAACAGGTTATGTGGAGCGGAGAGGGGAAACAGTACTTCACTAGAGATGGTTGAGTACTACAAAAACATTTCCTCAAATATTCAGTAAGATTTTTAAACAAATATACTTTGAACCCTTTAATGTTAGCTTTCCATTAATATTCTTGAAAACAAGGAATGAATTCTAGTAGACAGAAACTTTAAACTTAAATGCTTACATATTGCAAAACAAGCAAAATGCGAAATTATGTAATTAACAATGCAAATTTTGAATTTGTAACTGGAGGAAGTATAGTAAATAAGATGCTTCTGGTATGAATACATGAAACTTGGGATTTGTGAACATTTATGAATACTTAACAGTACAACCTCATGCATAGCAGTGAATCAAATCTGTGCTGTTTATTCATGAATACATTTACACATCTGTATGTTTCCATTATTTGACCAGCTGTATAAAAGAATAAATAGCAAATTAATGATATGGAATACATCTGTGCTTGAGTGAAGATGTCTAATAAATACCATAATGCTCTAACTTACTTTCTATCTCTAGTGACCTAGTTCAAAACTTGCTCATGAAAATGAGTGTGGTAGAGTATCCTATTCTCCTTCATACATATCACAAACCCACATCTGGTAGTTCCTGCTCAGAAGATATGTAGGATTAAAATGATAATCTTCGGACTGAGATGCTTTGTATGAGCTATGTGAATAGTATAGTTACTGCTAGCACTAGGCCTTGCACAAGGCAGTGCAAATCTGTGCAATCATTAAACTTTGTGGGCACTAACACTGATTCACTATATATAGAGAGGCAGTATTTTATGAATGGGTAAAGAAAGGAAAATAACTTGTGTTTAATTTACTTGACACTTCCATAACAATCAATTTTTTGGACTTCGAAGTGCAAACTAATTTTAAAAACTGTTGTTTTGAAAAGAAAATGTTGCACTGACTAGTTCTTTTGATGAAGTTTTAGTTCAGCTACCAGCCCTAAAAGGAGAGTCTCAGACTAAATTAAAAGGAAAAGGAGTACTCGTGGCACCTTAGAGACTAACAAATTTATCTGAGCATAAGCTTTCGTGAGCTACAGCTCACTTCATCGGATGCATTCAGTGGAAAATACAGTGGGGAGATTTATATACACACAGAACATGAAACAATGGGTGTTACCATACACACTGTAAGGAGAGTGATCACTTAAGGTGAGCTATTACCAGCAGGAGAGCGGGGGTGGGGGGAGGGCGGGAAACCTTTTGTAGTGATAATCAAGGTGGGCCATTTCCAGCAGTTGACAAGAACCTCTGAGGAACAGCAGGGTGGGGGGGGAAGGGGGAATAAACATGGGGAAATAGTTTTACTTTGTGTAATGACCCATCCACTCCCAGTCTTTATTCAAGCCTAAGTTAATTGCATCCAGTTTGCAAATTAATTCCAATTCAGCAGTCTCTCGTTGAAGTTTTTTTGTTGAAGAATTGCCACTTTTAGGTCTGTAATCGAGTGACCAAAGGGATTGAAGTGTTCTCCGACTGGTTTTTAAATGTTATAATTCTTCACGTCTGATTTGTGTCCATTTATTCTTTTACGTAGAGACTGTCCAGTTTGGCCAATGTACATGGCAGAGGGGCATTGCTGGCACATGATGGCATATATCACATTGCTAGATGTGCAGGTGAACGAGCCTCTGATAGTGTAGCTGATGTGTCCCCTGAATAGATATGTGGACACAGTTGGCAACGGGCTTTGTTGCAAGGATAGCTTCCTGGTTTAGTGGTTCTGTTGTGTGGTGTGTGGTTGCTGGTGAGTATTTGCTTCAGGTTGGGGGGCTGTCTCTAAGCAAGAACTGGCCTGTCTCCCAAGATCTGTGAGAGTGATGGGTTGTCCTTCAGGACAGGTTGTAGATCCTTGATGATGCGTTGGAGAGGTTTTAGTTGGGGGCTGAAGGTGATGGCTAGTTGCATTCTGTTATTTTCTTTGTTGGGCCTGTCCTGTAGTAGGTAACTTCTGGGTACTCTTCTGGCTCTGTCAATCTGTTTCTTCACTTCAGCAGGTGGGTATCGTAGTTGTAAGAACGCTTGATAGTCTCTAAGGTGCCACAAGTCCTCCTTTTCTTTTTGCAGATACAGACTAACACGGCTGCTACTCTGAAATCAGACTAAATTAGTTATTTTAGAGGGTTGGTTTTGGTGGGATGTAATTTTAGCAAAAGAAATTAAATGATGATAACACACATGAAAAGACTGATTATCACTAAGAATAAGATTTTGTCATGGAGGTCACATTTATTCACGCAATGGCACATAACAATCAGAGAAAACAACAAAAAGCCTACATTTCTGAGTCTTAACTAAACTTTATTCTTTCCTCGCAAGTTTTGGGCAAGTTCCACTCAGTCCAGATGCTCTGCTCCTGGGCTGCGAGCATCAGACAGCCCCTGAAGTATCCTCTGGGTCTCTCTCTGCTAGAGACTCATCTCCAGTCGTTGCTGCCCTATCAACACCCCTTTCATCCCTAGCCACGGACTTTAATGGTTTAGTATCCCTTTGATCCCAGGCTCAGGCCTGGGGAAAATAAACCTTGCTAGCTTAGCTAGGGCCAGGCAAGTGGGCATTCCCCAATTAAGAACTTCCCCAATGTTTCCTCAGTGACCCTTATATTTTTTTCTGGCAATACCTTATCTTTGCCATTGTTTCCTTTCTTGTTTGTTTCCCCCAACAGCCTCTTTGGATTTAATGTAGTCAGCTGGGATAATATCCAGCAGGCAAACTGAGGTCCACGTGATATTCATAAAAAAATGCAGATAACGTGCAACAAAATACAAGTAGTGTGCAGCAGGGTTGAACCCAGCAACCAAACCCTAACAACCATACAATCCACCTATTTGATGTGCTGAATCAGTGCACAGCTGATCTGGCACCACCTGCTCTCCAGTCAGGACAGTCCATTTTGTGGGAGTCATAGATTCATAAAGGCCAAGGCCAGAAGGGCCATTGTAATCATTCTAGTCTGACCTTCTGTGTAACACATGACACAGAACTTCCCCCAAATAATTCCTAGAGCACATCTAATAATTTCTGAAGCAGCCAGCCAGCGGGGATGTGCCAGCCAGCTCTAGATCTTCTGGCAGAGTGGGCTAACAAATTTATTTGAGCATAAGCTTTCGTGAGCTACAGCTCACTTCATCGGATGAATGGGGGTTCTGCAACTGCACCCGTCTCCAGAGGGACTTTCTGCCTCCAGAAGCCTGTCACTTGAATTTGACCCGTCATATGCAGGGATCAGATGACATTTTCATCTGAAGCAGCTTTTTCATCCAAAGAGTATCACATTACCCCTTACAGCATGGTTTCCCATAGGCTCTTCAAACTACAATGGCTCAGAAAATCTTACTAGATCTAGGACATTCAAAAGAATGAATATTGTTCTCATGCTATTAAGACACAAAACACCTTTGTATGGCAACAGACAATTGTTAAAACCAACAAACACCAGGCAGAACATGCACAGTTAGGGTTACTGGTCTATCCTGAGTTCCCATTTTTTTTTAAACAAAGCAGAAGTGTATGCTATTTTTCTGTGAGATTTTTTTCCAAGTGGATGTGTGATTGTGAAAGTTCAGAAAGGCAGCCAAGAAGAACCCAAGTTCCCTCTCTTTTAAATCACAGTCTAGGTGAACACAGAACTGCAGTCATTGCTGCCTGAATTTTTATCCCCTTGTTGACTCTAAAATGCCTTCAGCAATACCCACAAGGAAGTACACGGACTGTCAGTGAGTGGTTTAGAAAGGCAAGATGAGTGAGGTAATATATTTTATTAGACCAAGACAGAAGTTGGTCCAATAAAAGATATTATCTCACCTACCTTTTCTCTTTAATATCCTGGGACCAACACAGCTACAACACTGCAGAGGATGAGTGGTTTACTAACTCAGTTTCCATGGCAATGCAATCTTGGGCCTCTTATGAGCAGCAAATGCGAACTGCCAGATTCTGGGGAGTGGCTCTATTATTTTGTCTTCCTTTCTACCAAGGAAGAAATTGAGCTTGTGACCACTATACTCATTTGGAACATACTTGAACCGAAGTTTGTTTTCCACTAAATTAACCAGTCCTAACTTCCCTCAGTTAGTTATATACCATAAGGACAGAATGTTAACCTTAAGCAGTGGTTCCCAAACTGGGGTTCGCGAACCCCTGGGGGTTGCAGAACGTGACAGGGGGTTCGCCAGAAAAATTTCACTAATAGCGGCCAGAGGACTCCGGGCATTGGAGGCAGCAGGTGGGACCCGGTTGCAGGGCAGACAGCCCGAGCCCCAGGGAGATCGGAGCAGGGCAGTTGAGACTGACAGCCTGAGCCCTGCCCCCATGAGCACGGGAGCCAGCAGCCTGAGCTGCAGGGAGAGCGGGGCCAGGCAGTTGGGCCTGGCAGCCCGAGCCCTGCCCCGGTCAGCAGGGGAGCTGTCCACCCGAACCCCAGCACTCCACACGGGGCTGGCAGCCCAAGCCCCAGGGAGAGCAGGTCCAGGCAGTTGTGGCTGGCAGCCTGAGCCCTGCCCTTGTCAGTGAGGGAGCCGGCAGCCTGAACCCCAGTGCTCCGCAGTCAGTGGGACCTGCAGCCCGAGCTCAGTGGAGCTCAACTGACCGGGGCGGTCAATGGGGTCCAGAAGCAGGAGCCCCACAGAGTGCGGAGGAACTTTAAACTTAAATCCCTGGAAATATTCATTTTTAGGAGGGGGTTCATGAGATTTCACAATTTAGTGAAAGGAGTTAGCAGGCTGTTAAAGTTTGGGAACCACTGCCTGAAAGGGGTACTATTAGCTTAAAGTGTAATCACTTTCAAAAAATTAATTGAAAGTAGTTCCAATCCCAACCATTTTTTTATGGTTTTGTAATCACATTTTCTTATATTTTAAAATTGTTTCTATCTCCTCCATTTGCTATGAAGGAAAGACTTTGACAACAACACATCAAAGGGAAATGGGCTCACTATACAAGGGAAATAGTGAAACTGACTATACACAAAATGATATCAAATGCACAGAATAAATACATTGAAAATCATAGAAAAATATTGTGTCTACAATCTAGTCATAGTAATCTTGGGTGTGATGTGTACCACTAGAATATAAAATATTTACAGGGAGAGGAGTGATATTTAAATTGACACTGTGCATTTGAATATTAAGCAAAGAACTTTAAGGCACCAACAAATTAGCAAAAGTAGTTAGCATGTGCTGTGCAGCAATTACCCACCAAGGCTTCAGCCCTTTAGTTACAAAGTGTGGGCAGAACCCTGCATCTGTGTGGACCTAAAGTCAGTCAGTGAGGTTCACACATGTGTAGCAATGATTTCCCATCTGTAAAATGGTAGATAATATTACTTCCCTACCTCACAAGGTTGTTGTGAGGATGAATACATTAAAAGATTGTGAAGTGCTCAGATAATGCAGGAATGAAGGCCAAATAAGTACTTACTATAGATAGACACAAATATTAGAATTGTGGCCTACATTTTTTCTTAATTACCACTTTACGTTGAAGATTTGAGAGTGCAAAAAGGACTTTTCTGGACAGAGCTCTCTAGTGTGGGTTTATGCATCAAAGAAAACTTAATACAGAGATGAAAGGACAGGTTCTAACAAGAGCTAAATAATCCTTTTTAGACTCTGCCTGAGTAAAACATTTATTTCATTTAGACTTCTTTTAAGGTTAAAGTATTTCCCCCCCGTCCCACTGTGTAGAATTATAAATCCCTGAATGCAGTCACATTTATACAAAGGAAACACACATAATTGTAGCTTTGTGATAAATATTTAAACAATTGTCATAATGTTAGTTGTCAAAATTCCTTACTCAAATATTTTGTTAACAGTTCCTTATTTTTAAGCTTTACCTTTAGATTTCCAGCTGTCTGCGTTCTATAAATATTTTAAACAAAAGCACACAAAAATTCTAATATATTTTATACCTGTCCACTAAACCCAAACACTTTCCTTCTATGGCCATTTACAAATGGTGTCCATATGAGTTCACTGGTCTTCACACCAAACATTGCCAAAGGCAGCTTTTAGAGACAACATTAAACAGAACAATGTTATAAAGGTCTTAGTCCAGACATCTTGTTATCCTTTATGATGTACCTACAGCTTTATATAAAGCATAATATTTTCTATGAAATCCATTTGAATGTATAATAGTCTTACCCTTTGGTTTTTCACTTTATCCAGTCTTAAAGATGTTGGGGTTGTCTATAAAATATGTAAAGACACAAACTGATAAAAACTAGCATATCATAAGTTAACTATAAAACAGTCTAAATTTGTTTGTTAAGAGTAATGACTGTCTGAAAGTTGGGAATTAAGGCTCCCATACTGCAGATACTTACCATGCACTTTACTACTCATGCAAGTAGTATCACTGACTTCAAGGAACTCAGGATCATGACTCAAAGAATCATTGTTTTCAGATTGAAAATTCTAGTAATTTAAAACTTTGTTCTTTAATTTAGTACTAATCTGGCCTATTCTTTTCAAATTTAGATGTCTAACATTTAGCAACTGGGGCAAAATTTTCAAAAGTATCTAAGTGATTCAGTAGCCTAAGTTGTATTTTCAAAAGTGATGTAGAGTCAGATTTTCAAAGACATCTAAAGATGCACACAGCACTTAGTGGGATTTTCAAAAGTGTCTACAGCAGTTTAGGCACCTAACTACCTTCGAAAATCTGACCCTACATCACTTTTGAAATTGTGTATTTTATATATCTACCATTCTCCCATCTCCATTCTGCTACTTTGCCTGTTTGTTTAAACTCTTCCAAGTTTCACAAAAGAAACCAGTAGCATTATACAAGGCAATAAGCCTAAACTAGTCCAGATGTTGTTGTCAGTTCATTAAGAAAAGACTGAATGAACTGTAACAGCGATTAAAGAGATTTGTATGGCTTGTGTCAGATATAAGAGAAAGAAATCCAGGGAAGGCCTAACAGGTGTTAGAAATCGAATACATGGAAGCACAAGATAAATGAGCACTGAGAGTTTGTTGCATTCCTATTAGATCTGAGCCCAGATCCAAACTGTAAATTTAAGCATGTCTAAACTTGTAAGAGTTCCAGATCCAAATCTTGATCAGAACTTTGCAGGTAGCCCCTCTTTCAGTAACAGGCCAAATCAAAACCCTGCTTATGACCTTTGCTACTCAGGGTAACATCTGAGTCTTACGAAAAAAGAGACATGTCTTAAAACTAACCAATGCTCAGTTCCTAATGTTTTCAATACAAGAGTTGTAGAAATCCATTGGCAGGACATTTCCTTTGTTAAGCAGTCTCTGCTTCTGATAAATAGCTAAATACCAGACAGGCCGATTACAGTGATGAATTGCAAAATGAAGTCAATATGGACATCCATGGGAAGAATTAGGTTAAAGTGGGATAGAACTGGAGGCTTTCACAATGAACTCCTTATCTCTGGCCCTCATAAATAATTCAATGCACCTAATGCATCCCTGGTAATGGAATTACATCGGGGATGTATTTGGCTGTGTGTAGGCAACAGGAAAAATGCAAGTCTACGTTGCAATTCCTTTTGTGTGCTGGCCTCTTACATTCATTAGTTCTGATAGTTGGAGAACAGGATTCTTGTTTTGTGCTGTATTGGATTTGGCTTGCCCGTTATCGAGGATGATCACAATTACTTTTGTAATGACTCTGAATCAGTGCCAGTGCTAGTCCATTGGGGAATATTTTTGCCCATCCGCACAACACATACTAAAAAAGCAAATAGGGGGCCCCCTTGAGCTGCTCGGGGCTCTAAGCAATTGTTTAGTCTGTTTATGCCTAGTGCCAGCACTGATTCTGATAAGCAACGAATGAAGAGCTATTACCATCGACTCCTGTCCCACTGGCCTATAACTTTCTAGGGTGGAAGAGCAGACTCAGTCCCCTGGCAGGAAGCAGGAACTCTCTGAAAAGGGACAGACCCAGGAATGGGCCTCTTTCTCTCTCTAGGAAGACAGCAGTGAAGCAGGATATGCTGTAGTTGAGCCATGTGGCAAGCAGGAAGTTGAGTAGGGAAGATGGAACTGAAGAGCCACAGGAGGGGCCACCTCATCCATGGCAAGCTGGGAGCAGAGAGGGGAAGTTGGCATTGATGTGAGGCATGCAGAGCAGGAAGCCGACCAAGGGAGCAGAAGCTGAAAAGTCATGTGCAAAGCAGGATGTGACTAGCATACACTGCAGCAGGGTTCAGGCCTGTGCAGAGCCTGTGGCAAGTAGCAGAAACTGAGCAGGGGCCCTGCAGTCAGTGGGCTCCTAGAGAGGGACTGGAAGAGAAGCGGGAGGGATAGCTCAGTGGTTTGAGCATTGGCCTGCTAAACCCAGGGTTGTGAGCTCAATCTTTGAGGGGGCCACTTAGGGATCTGGGGCAAAAATTGGGGATTGGTCCTGCTTTGAGCAGGGGGTTGGACTAGATGACCTCCTGAGGTCCCTTCCAACCCTGATAGTCTATGATTCTCAGGGTATGGCTACACTGCATCTGAGACCTAGTGTCCCAGACTGGGTTCACAGACTTGTTTTAGTGAGGTTTGCAGTGGCTCTCTAAAAAGAAGTCATGCAGATGTTGTGACTCAGGCTGAACTTGGGCTCTCAAGTCTGGAGGAGGGGGAGGGGAATTGCGAGCCTGAGCCGTAGCATCTACACAGCTATTTTTACCTCACTAGTGCAAGCGCCACTAGCCCAAACCTGTGGGCCCAGGTTGGGAGGCTCACTCCCAGATGTAGTGTAGGCATATCATCAGGGACACAGAGCCAGCGCCTAGCCCAGTCTTTAAAGTGGGGGAGGGATAGCTCAGTGGTTTGAGCTTTGGCCTGCTAAAGCCAGGGTTGTGAGTTCAATCCTTGAGGGGGCCATTTAGGGATATGGGGCAAAAATTGGGGATTGGTCCTGCTTTGAGCAGGGGGTTGGACTAGATGACCTCCTGAGGTCCCTTCCAACCCTGATATTCTATGATTCTATGAGACTGAAGACGGCTATTGCAAAGAAAGTGATCTGCACACTGGGGATTAGCCTGGGAAGTGCTCTGACTGGACATTGGACTCAAGAGGAGGGGTTACTGTCCTTGCAGAGATTATACACAGCCAGGGACTGTTGGGGGGGCTTCCAGCCTAGCTGTCACTACAGTTGAAGCAGACTGCAAGCAGGAGCCATTCAAGAAGCACTGCCCTAACAGCTGGGGAATAACACATAGATCAGGAAAACTCCAAGCTACCTACTTGCCTTTAATAGAGGGCTGGATTGGAGAGGGCACCCCAGGCATTAATCAGCAGGGTTGCTAATTTTGGTTGGACGTATTCCTGGAGGTTTCATCATATGACAATCTTTAATTAAAGATTAATCTAATTCCTGGAGACTCCAGGACAATCCTGGAAGGTTGGCAACCTACTAATCAGTGGAGGAACTGCTGTGTTTTATCATGAATTGTAACTGCTTAAGCTACTGTACCTGGGGTACTTATAACCTTCCCTTTCTTGGTAGGCCTAGTGACAATGCCCTCTCTCTTTGGCCATGTGTCTGAGTACTTATTGGACACACAAGCACTAGAGCCTCTGTGGCCTAGTAGTTGTAGCACCTTCAGCACTTGCCTGCTAACTGTGATCTGCCTGGCATGCTGCTGAGTCCTTTAAAAGTTTTGATGTATCATAGCACTGAGAAACTGTAATAATTACACCTGAAAGAAAATATATAGATTACTTCAATTCAGTATTATGGTGCGCTTCCATTTGAAAAATAGCAGCTGTGGAAGGTCAAAGTTGCCTAAAGAAGGATTCTGACCTCTTGCGTGAAGGGAACGGAAAAACTGTCCATTGAGCAGTGTATCTACCCCAGGGGAAATCATCAGTACAAGTAACAGGAAGACACCCTACTTAGAGTAAAACCAGGACTTCATGATTATTAAAACTATAGGATACTTTGTCCTTAATTTAGATTCATGATCCGAGAGCCATGGATTATAAATAAATGATTAAGTTTGGCACTGTTAGGGAATAACACCAAAGGGATCGGTACAACATGGTTCTGCAGATGAAATAATAAATTATATTTTAGTTTTATTCCCATTATAAGTGATGCCAGTAGGAATTTGCTCATTCTTCACACTGGGAGTCCCAGGAGGTGCTCTTTTCAGTTTTCCCGAGACAAAATGCTTCCCAGAGCTTCCTGTGTAGCATTGCAACTCCACCCCTGACTACCGGCTGTCCTAAATGGCACAACTGAACTCTAGTTAAAGACTTCAGGATTTGGCCCTGAGACATTATTTAGTAATGAGGAAAATTAAGAACTGAAGCCACAGATAGGTCACAGCATCTGACAAAAAGTATTTCATGTTTCTAGCCATTTTCTTTGTGGAACAAAATGGTTGTTTTTTATTTAAAGACGGTCTTTCCTGGCTCATATTTTTTGGTGTATTTAATCTTCAGCTCTATCCACAAGGTGTATCAAGAATTATGAGCATACATGGTGACCAGTATGTTCAATAATATTTACAATGTCATAACCAACATGTTGACTAATATTTATGATCCTCTTATAGGGTGTAATTTAATTCAGATAAAAGGAAGCAGTAATTTCCCCCCTAAGATTTTAGAGATTGCGTGTCTTCATGATTCACATCCACAGTCCCTAACAGCTGTAAAAAAAAAAGTAGAAAATATAAGGTTCTTTTGAGAATACAACCTGCACCTGTCCATGCTTATGTATGTGAGAAAGCAGCATATGAGTGAGGGGGACATTTTACATATACACTCTAAGTAAAAAATATTTAAATTGGAAAGAGTTCCAAGTTACCTCTATGACTGGATGAATACTAGGAAAAAAATATCTGCAAGCAAGAATTATAAATCACATTAGTTTTGATTTTGTTCAATCCCCTTGTAACGTTTGTGCATGTGTAGGCTTTTTCCATGTGAATTTTTGGGAAATATGTATATTCACACTGTTATATGTCTCCTCAGTTGGAAGCAATTCAAACAACGAATACATAAATAAACCCCACCATTTCTTTGGGGACAATTCATGAACAGAAATACAGACTCAACTGACAGATAAATTATTTGCTACTAAGAAGTCACCCAGCCCTATTTATTCCTATTATTTTCCTGGCAATATTTCCATCAATACCATTTTCCTTTCCTGAGCACAGCCTAAGAGGCCAGTAGAATAATCTTTCATAAAGATCATTTGGATGGAACATAAAACTAAAGTCTCTTGATCACTTGTGGTCATTAAAACTTCTATGGCATGTTATTTATTATTTGTAGTACTGTAGTGCCTAGGTACCCCAACTGACATGGAGCCCTTATTTATTACTGAATAAATATATCATAACAGACAGTCCCAGCTTCAAAGATGTTACGATCCATAACACTATCAATTTCAGCTAATGGACAATGTTGGCACAAGAACAAAAATAATGGCCATGAATAAACTTAGCCTGGAAATTGGAAGAAGGTTTCTAACCATCAGAAGAGTGAGATTCTGGAACAGTCTCCCAATAGGAGTAGTGGGGGCAAACAAAACTAGTTTTAAGATTGAGCTAGATAGGTTATGAGAAGGTGTACATGATAGGGTTGCCTGTGATAGAGAGGACTGGACTCAATGACCCAAGAGGTCTCTTCCAGTTTTATGTCCTATCTTCCTATGTCCCTGCTGATTCTAGTTTTTAGATTGCCTAAAAGTGTCCTTGAATATATAAACATATTCTGCTTGATTTTAACAAGAATACCAAGTGTATAGTGAAAAAGGAATGTTGCCAAGGAATTAATGGGTGTACTGTTTGGCTAATGCACTGATATTTTCACACTTGCTATCTTGGGCTCAAAGCAAGAATAAACATGCCCAGTTTTTATGCACTTATCTTATAATAATTGAATCAAGACCATAGACATTTCCCGAGTTTGCTTATGAGAATGTCATGTGGGACTGTATCAAAAACCTTACTAAAATCAAGATATATCATCTCTATAACTTCCCCCCCATCTATCAGGCCAGTAACCATGTCAAAGAAGGAAATTGGGTTGGTGTGGCATGATTTGTTCTTGACAAATGCCTCTTGCCTATTACTTATAATCCTATTGCCTTCTTGGTACTTTCAAATTGATTTGTTCCAGTATCTTTCCCAGTATCAAAGTTAGACTGACTGGTCTATAATTCCCTGGCTCCTCTTTGTTCCCCTTTTTAAAGATAAGTACTATATTGCCCTACTCCAGTCCTCTGGGACCTTACCTGTCCTCCATGAGTTCTTGAAAATAAATCACTAACAGTTCAGAAATTGCTTCAGCTAGTTCCTTAAGTACCGTAGGATGAATTTCATCAGGCTCAGCTAATTTGAATACATCTACCTTATCTAAATTTCTTTAACCTGCTTTTTCTCTATTTTGGCTTGTGTTCCTTCCCCCTTGTTAATATTAATTGTGTTAAACAACTGGTCATGATTCACTTTTTTAGTGAAGATGGAAACAAAATAGACACTAAAAACCCTTACTTTCTTGATGTCATCTGTTATTGGCTCTCTTCCCTGCTAAGTGTAGGACACACACTTTTCTTCTTTTTCTTGCTCCTAAAGTGTTTATAGAATCTCTTCTTATTTCTTTTTATGCCCCTTGCTAGGTGTAACTCATTTTGTGCCTTTGCCTTTCTGACTTCGTTCCTACATGCTGGTGCTATTCTTTTGTGCTCATTATTCACAATTTGTCCACATTTCCACTTTTTGTAAGATTCCTTTTAGGTTTTCAGATAGTTAAAGAGATCCTGATGAAGCCATATTGGTCTATTACTGTTCTTTCTATCTTTCCTTTGTGTCGGGATAGTTTGTTATTGTGTCTTTAATGCTTGAGAAACTGCCCGCTTTCCTGAACTCCTTTTCCCCTTAGATTTTCTTCACGTTGCACCTTACCTATATGTTGCCTTAGTTAGTCAAAGTGTGCTTATTTGAAGTCCTGTGTCTTTATTCTGCTGCTCTTATGCCTTCCTTTCCTTTTAGAGTCATTAAATCTATCATTTTATGATCACTTTCACCCAAATGGCCCCCAGCCTTCAGATTTGCAAGTAATTCCTCCCATTTAGTCTAAAATGACTGCCCCCCTGGTTACTTCCTCCACTTTCTGAAAAAGAAAGTTGTCCCCAGTACATTCCAGGAACTTACTGGACATTGTGTTTTGCTGCATTATTCTTCCAACAGATATCTGGGTAGTTAAAGTTCCTCATTACTACCAGGTCTTGTGTTTTCAATATTTCTCTTATTTGTTCAAGAAATGCCTCATCCACCTTGATTTGGTGGTCTGTAAAAGACCCCATCATACCATAACCCCTGCTTTTTCCACCTTTTGTCTATACCCAGAGATTTTCATCTGATCTGCCTCTCACCTCTTTCTTGATCTCAGAGCAAGTGCATTTATTCTTGGCATACAATGCAACACCTCCTCCCTTTTCCCCCCTTGCATGTTCTTCTTGAACAAGCTATACCCCGTTCTTGAAGTCTTGAGATTTATCCCACCAAGTCTCTGTGATGCCAGCTAGTTTATGTATTAATACTTCCAGTTCTTGCTGTTTATTCCCCATAGTCCTTGCATTTGTGTATAGACATCTAAGATATTGAGCAGATTCCCCCACTGTTATCCCTCTTCTTGCTCCCATATTACTGCAGCTTTCATTCATCATCAAGCTCACCAGCTATCACCATGTCATGATCTAGCAATGGCATCCTACTGTGAGAAGATGAGAGACAATTGTTCCAGTTAATGGACATGACATTCAGTTTACATGCCACAAAGTGTTACCAAACTCATCACATCAAATATCATGTCAGGTTCAAGGTTGGGTTTGCAACACTTTGTGTCTATAACTTGAACCACAACTTCTCTGAGATCACCCATCTATAAAACACACGTGTGCATCAGCCTATGTTAGCACTAACTAGTATGTTTTGTTTATCCTGAGTTCATAAAGAGATTATTATACTGAATGTCTGTCAGCCAGTGTTCACTGGGACAACAGCGTATCTATTGTAAATAGCTGACTAGTTAATAGCCCAGATGTGACTAATGTAGACGGGGGTCTCCTGCATATGGCATTCTTACGGAAAAGTTCTATAGAATGTAATAAGAACACAAACTTCTTGGTTTCGTAGAAATTACTCTAAAAACCTTGAGAAGATGAAACAATGAATGATACAGAGAAAGCCAATGAGTAACCCAACCAAGAAAGTGTCCAGTGACAACAAAAGACACCACAAATAAAATATTGTTTTGTTCAGAATCTAACTAATGGTAAGAACTCACTATCATGGAAGATTAGTGAGGTTAAAAGGTCATTTTTTTATTTGATTGAATAACAGCAGCCACTACACTAGCTAGAACAAAAAACATAAAAGGTATCAGGTATAAAAGGTTCTTGTGCTTCAGGACAAAGTGATGGCTCCCAATGGTAGAAGAATGAATAATAAGTTGCATTACGGATGGGGTTCAATTTGCCATGGAGTATCTGGCACTGACCATTTTGAAGATAGGTAACCAGACTGAAGGACCAATGGTAGGTTTGATTATAGTAATTCCCAGAATCTAACTTTAGGGAAGATTTTTATGGTCCAGTGACTAATTACAAATCATTTTGGAATACACCAGCGATCTAATTTTCTTGCATAGTAACTCAGATCCCACAGCAATTGAACATGGTACAAAACCCTAAGACAGACAGACTGAGTTTTTAATTCTCCGATTCTACCTTGAAAGCAAAGCTAAATCTCAAGAATATTGTTACGCCTTGCTATTCTTTCCCGGTTTGCCACCTCCAGTTACTCTTCTTTTCACTCCTGCATTCCTGAAGCAGCCTAAATTCCCATAGGAGTCAGTACAATTTTTAATTCAGAGAATGGTGCTACGTAAAGTGGAGAACTGCCAAATTGAATAGGTTTTTCATTTTGGAAAATGCTATATGAAACGTGAAAATCTTTATTTTCAAAGCATTTCATTTAGAAGTTTTTGCAGATGTTTGCTTGGAATCCAGTTTTAATAAAAGCCTTTGAGACTATAAATATATTGAGTCAGATCTTCAATGGGTGTAAAAATCAGCATAGTTTCATTGAAGCAAATACAATTATGCTGAGTCTCATTGATGTAAATCTGACCTATTGGATCTACTGGTTCATCTTTATCTGCTATTTTCATAACTTTTTCAAGGAAATATAAAGTTAGATACAATTACCTCTGGAAGAAATAGGCCAAGATTTTCAAAAGTGATCAATGATTGTGGGTGTCCCAATTTTTGGATTCTCATCTTCAGATACCTTAAACAGGTCTCAACTCTTTTCACAGGATGGGTGGTCAACAATTTCAGAAATTCAGATTCCTTCAAGACATCTCAGGTTGGGCACACAAAAACTGAGGCACCCCAAATCACTAACCACTTTTGAAAAATCTGTTTAATATACTCCGATTAATCAAATCTAATTTACATACAGGTTTATATGGGATCACTTATGCAAAAACCAAAAAACACTCCTTGCAATCTCAAAGTGTTTTTGTTTAGACTGGTAGGAAAAAATGGTAGTGACTGCTTAAAGAGTCTCTCCTCCCTTGGGGATTGGGAGGGTGTGGTGGCCAGGAAGGCATCACCTGGGTAGGTGGGAGGACTGGTGGGGCTGAGGTAAGCCCTGGGCCCTGTACAAACAGAGGAAGGCATGTAATTCCTGTCCTTCCAGCCTGTTTTTTCTCTCATACCCAGATTAGCAGCTTCCACCTTCCCACTCATGGATTTAACATAGGGCCAGGTGGTTTGGTCTGCTGTGGACATTTTTCTAGTCATCTTGTTTAGGAATGGGAAGGAATTTCTCCCTCCCCCTCCCCCACTCACTGCCAGATTGGTCAGAGGGAGGTGGGGGAGTTTTGCTTTCCTCCATTGCAGTCCAAGGATCTGCTGGGATAGGTCAGGAGGTAAGGTTCAAGTTGTCTCAATTTAGCAGGTGTCCAGTGCACATACTTGTTCCATAGGAATCTGGTGCCCTGATAAACCAAAACTGGGAAGAGGACTTGAGGGAAGGCATCCCCTAGTGGTGGGGAATCAGGTTGGGGCTCCTAAAGTGTGGTATGGTGAGAAGGCAGCCCCCTTTCCTCAGCCCTGTGATGTTGCACTCCATATGTTTTATGGAAATATGCTTATGAGTGTGAATACAATGTAACTTGAATATGCTTTATGCGAAAGATCTCTTGTAAGGTATCATAATAAAGGTTATAACCTACTGAATATATTCCTCCTATTTGTATGCATGTATCATTCTTGTATCTGAAGCTAAAAATATGAAGTATAGCTCTGAGGCCCTATTGTAATTACGCAAAGTGTAGGCCATTGACGGTGGGTTAGAATCTTGATGGCTCCCATTGACTAGGTAAATTGGCTGTAAATTGTTTATTTACCTGCAAACCTTCCTGTGTACATGTGGGCCAATCCAGGAAGAATGGAGATTAGGAGCTTTACAGTGACATGTGACCATGTCACATGATACTGGAATCCAACTTAATCCGTGTACTTTTCCATTGATGAGGCTGGGGGGGGGGTGGGGGGGGGGAAGACAAGCACAGACAAAAGATTCTGCCTTGTGCCAAAGC
Source organism: Natator depressus (assembly GCF_965152275.1). Taxonomy (NCBI): domain Eukaryota; kingdom Metazoa; phylum Chordata; order Testudines; family Cheloniidae; genus Natator; species Natator depressus. The sequence goes on from NC_134234.1 coordinate 268,408,977, forward strand.
TATAAAAAGGGGGTGGTGCAGGACAAAGGGGCTGCCAGTCATGAGAAAACCCCTGCTTACCACCTGAGATGTCTTCTGGATCTAACAGAGACCATACCGGGGAAAGAATTGGGCCCAGACTAGGAAGGAGTCTAGTCTGTGAAAGAAGCTTATTAGAACAAATTTGAGGGTGAGATATTACCTGTAATAAATTTCTTAATGCATTAGGCTTAGACTTGCTTGTTTTGTTTTATTTTGCTTTGTGACTTTGTTCTGGCTGTTATTATTTGAAACCACTTAAATCCTACTTTTTATACTTAATAAAATCTCTTTCGTTTCTTAATAAACCCAGAGTATGTGATTCATACCTGAGGGAGCAAACATCTGTACATCTCTCTCTATCGGTGATATAGAGGGCGAACAATTTACGAATTTACCCTGTGTAAGCTTTATACAGAATAAAATGGATTTATTTAGAGTTTGGATCCCATTGAGAGCTGGAGACAGGTAACCTGCTGAGCTGTTTTTAGTTAAAGTCTGCAGTATTGGGGGCGTGGCCCAGACCCTTGGGTCTGTATTGTCACAGACTAGCATGTCTGGCTCAACAAGACCGAGTTCTGGAGTCCCAAGCTGGCAGGGAAAATGGGCTCAGAGGTAATTTAAGCACATCAGGTGACAGTCCCAAGGGGGTCTCTGTGACTGAACCCATAACAAGCCCTTTAACTCCCAATACCAGGGGAGGGCACTGGGTTCCTAGCAATGATCTGGGGACCAACAGTGGAGGGATGGGGTGATGGCAGCCCTCCACTGTTGGTCCCCAGATCATTGCTAAGAACCCAGTGCCCTCCCCTGGTATTGGGAGTTAAAGGGCTTGTGACGGCAATGATTAAGGATGGTCTGATGACTTGCACTGTATGAGTTACTGCTGGACCATTTTCAGCTGAGGTAAGTTAATAAAAGTTGTGACCTAATTAAACCACATCCCTTGCATCCCGTCTCTCTTTCCATTTGTCCGGAATGATGCGTGCAGACTGTCTCAGAGCTAGTGTAACAACATTTCTAGCTTTCTCTGTGAGATGGACACCTTATATCTGAAGAAGCCTGTTACATGTTTGGAAGAAAAAACACTGTTCTGTGACTTGCTTCAGAGGGATAGCCATGTTAGTCTGTACCAGAAAAAACAACAAGGAGTCCTTGTTGAGGCCAATTCAATCATCTCTAAGGTGCCACAAGGACTCCTTGTTGTTTATTCTGTGACCGTTCTTCATTTAAAAAAGAAAAGAAAACCACTGACAATTACATCTTGAGACTTGGACGCAGGGCCACGGCCATTTGTCGTCATGTTAAATGTTCTCCACCCTGTTCCTGCTGTCTGTCTCTCCTCCATGTTGTCTGAATCATCTCCAGTGGGAGATGTTTCTCCCAAGTTCTGCTTTCAGTGGGGCAATTGCACTGGTGTTCATGTCCTGCAGAGTGGTTGCAGCAAGTGTTATAACAATTTAAAATGCGAAAAAAGTCAGGGGGAGAAGAGATTGAACAGGGTCACAGATGTGAACAGCTGCTTTAAAAAAAAATTGATGGTGGAGGGAGGGAGAAGGGTTTAAAATATGTAGGACTTTGGAGTTCTGTAGAAACGTTCACAATCACAGACTAGTTTAACGTTTTCTAGGTTTTGGCTTGTATTTTTGTTTATATTGCAGCCTGGAAGTTAGATGCTATTTAGTTCGGAGTTTTCCTGTAACGTCTGCATTGAGTGTACCTACAGGATAGATGCTTCTTTGTTTGCAGACAGTCCACTGTGCAGACATTACACTTACTCTGGATCCTAGAGATGTTAAATTGTCCTTTTACCAAGAAATGGAAACCTGTGTCCTACTAAACACTGCATTACAGCAGGTACCATAGGGCCTGACTCTCAGTTACATTAAGGATCCTTTTCCCACTCTGGAAATGTAAACGTGCCTTAAAGAGGGTGTAAATTACATTTATCTGCCAGAGCCCTGTAAAGGTTTGAGTGTATAAGGAAAAAAACCCAACTCTCTTCTAGGGGAAGGAATAAAACACAAGCAGCAGGCCTGTGTCAGCTGACTTGGGTTCACAGGGCTCATGCTGTGAGGCTATAAAATTGTAGTGTTGACATCCAGGCTCAGGTTAGAGCCTCGGCTCTGGAATCCTCCTGCCTCACAGGGAGCCAGACCTAGAGCTCCAGCCTGAGCCTAGATGTCTACACTATAATTTTATAGCCCAGCAGACCAAACCCCATGAACCTGAGTCAGCTGACACCTGCCAGCCACAGGTGTTTTATTGCAGTGTAGACCTATCCTAGGGGGCCTTAATCCAGAAAAACAGTTGTGCCCATGCTTAGCTTTAAATAAGTGTGTAATCCCATCAAAGTCATCAGGATTGCTTATATACATAAACTTAGATTCATGTTCCAGAGCATTCTGGGATCAGGACCCATATGTTGTATACTTTATGGGCCTGATCCAAAGCCCATTGAATCAATGGTAGAGTCCCATTGATCTCAATGGGCTTTGAATCAGGCTTCATATTCATGAACTGATCGTTGTCATGGAGAGAGCTGATTAGACAGCTTTCTTTGACTAGTTCTCAACTCCTTACTCAGAGCAAGTAGCTTCTTTATATTGTTTCTTTTTTAAATAGAAACTTTCAATGTATGTGTTTCATATTAAAGAGGAGAACACAACTGGTAGTGCTATCAAAGTACAAAATGTATGAAATGTTTCCATCAAGTTTGTTGGAGACAGTGAGATGTTTTTATATTTGTTAAAAATACTCTTTAAAACTTAGAGGAAGGTTCAGTTAGTCTGGGATGATTTTTTATGGATTATTTTGTGAAATTATCTCTGAGCATATTTAATAAAAAAAGAAACGACAATATAAACTTAGGTTTGTAATTAATGGTCGTGGGGGCTGTTAAAAATGAAAATTTACATTCTTGGATTTCAGGTCTAAATCTATTTTTTAAAAAAATTTGCAAATATTTTTCAAAGGAGAAATAGGATCATATTACTGCTTTGTAAAAAAAGGTTTGTACAATATTTGTTGGAATTTGAGGCTAGATTGAATAGTTGTCTTGGAATTGTTTGGCCTACTTTGAAAAAAGTGTGAATTCTATCCCCTTTTCTCCATAAGAAATGATCCTGCCTGATTAAATACTGCTGTACAGACAGAGATCTGCCATCTTATATTTTAAAAATCAGGACTAGGGTTTTGTACGTGAGGAGAGACAAGCAGTGCAGTGGATGCTGGTCGAGACAACCGGAAATGTTGTGGAACCCTAAAGATCCCTGTGGTTGTAAACATTGAGTGATGCCAGCTGGCAATTGCAATGAAGGAACCAGCTTACTATAAAATGTAACTTAGTTTAATATGACCTTTCAAGCTATCTAGATGTTTTTCTTTTTTTAGATTACATTTTGTGAGCATTAAAGCTTTTGGAAGGTACAGAACTGACAGCCCTGGAGACAGAAGCTTTTTACTTACTCAGAAAGCTGATACAACACGTGCAGCAGCACAGCAAGTTGCTGACCCATTAGTGCGCCTCTGTCTAGATCGGCAGGACTAACCTCTAAAGGTAACAGGTTAGATTAGTCTCGGTGCTTATTTAGTTCTTGGCCTCTCTGCTCAGAGTGTCAGTTTTTCCCAATTCAGAGGTGGGTTTTTTTTTGTTTGTTTTTTTTTACAATGCAGACACATGGCCACTGGAAACTAGGCTGAGACTACTCAACTCATTTTCATGTAGGGCACACAACAGCTATCCGATATCAAAACCTGTTGATCTCCATTCTCCACCACGCTGTGATGCATCTCCTTGTACAAATTAGAAGCAAAATGTTGTACATCTATTCCATTCCCAATGCCCTGAGGCTTCCAGTCCCCCAACTTTTGGAAGCCAGTATGAGTTTACTGATACACAGCCTATGATGCAATTGGCAGGGTTCCTGTGGAGCCCCCAGGCAGAACGTAACTTTCCATAGTGGTGATCCTCACCTTACGTGCAATTACTCCTCACGTTTGAGAGATGCAAGTTACAAACGGCTCAGAAGCCCCTGGTTTTCATTTGAGCCTCAATGTACAATTTTGTTTCAACAAAAATTGCACTTGTGTCATCAGTGTCTGATTCAGAATTTTTTAAAATGAGCTCTGGTACCAAAAAGAAGTCAAATAACCAGAATGAAATCAGTAAGTTCAGTGATGGTATTGCTTACACCACCAAAGATCCTGCCATTCACGGGACTCAGTATAGGTGGATCCACTCCTGCAAATCATTAATTTCCCCACTAGACTGCAGCATGCACAGGTTATCATCCTAATATCTACCCACACAAGAACCCTACTGTAGGGACACACTAGCTAGTCTGTTGGATTCAAAGGGACGGGACTTAACTCAAGCATAATTAACTTCTGATGAATCAAGAAGTTTGCTATGACTAAAACTGAGGTCAGGGACTTGACCTATTGGTACAGCAGTTCACAGTTTTCATCATCTGGTATGAGGTTCTTAAACAGTGCATGGCTGCACAGGATGTGTGGCTCATTTTTGGACACTGGTTCATAACCCCTGACTCATAGAGGACACACAAGGTATGTTGCTTCAACAATTGTATGAAATAATGTAACAGTCCTACAGAAGATATCTACAGAGCAGAGTTGGGATGACCAGGGATGTCTGGTTCAGGATCTTAATGTCACCAAAATTAAAAATAAAAGTTTTATTTTTAATCTGAACCTCCCTCACCCAGCAAGACCTGTTTGCCTCCGAAACCAGACCCTGAAATAAATAGCCAAAATCTCATGAAAACAGCTATTCTCCTGAGATTCTGCTCCTTTTGTCTGACCCCCTGACCTCTCGTTCTCTCTCTAATTCAGGCTCCCCAGACCTCCCTCCCCACCTTTTTTTCCTGGCTCCCATTCACCACTGCTGTTTCCTGATAAGGTGTTCTCAGGTTTCCAGTCAGTCTGCCTGCTTCTCCCCACCCCACAGTGTCTTTTTGGGACAGAATCTACTATCCCCTGCTAATAGGGGTTTTCTGAGGTGTTGACATTCACACGTGAGTCAGCTCAGAGAAACAGCATTCCCTCTGTCAGTAGCCCAGCTCATGGGAAACAGGGTACTACCTGAGCCCATATACAAGCAGCTGTTTGCTTTCACATATGGATTCCTAGCTAACTGGAGAGTAAAGTGCCCTTTTGCTTGTCTCACACATACTTCTGCACTCTCTCTCTCTCTCCTGACACCACAGCTAGTAATAAGGAGAAACCTTGCTATTTGTGGATCGCTTGCTAGTCAAGGTTAGTTATACCTATCCACCCATGTTTTTGGAGAAGTGGATAGGTAAGAGTGCTCTTAAAATGTGCAGTTGGGAGTTAAGTTATATTCTGGTAGAAGTATAAGGAGTGCATACTTTAGGTTCTCTCTTATGGGACCAATGCTAAACTCAGGGAATTAGCAATCACAATGAGTAGATGAGACTGTAATAGTTCCTCCTCAACTAGTGATGGCTGGAAAAAATAATCTGGCTCAGGAAAGAATAAGGCCATATTAGAGAGGGACTTAGGTGCCAAATACACTAGGGCCAGATCATGCCCTCCCATGGGAAAGGGCTCTGTCTTCTGTCAGGAGCAACTCCATAAGAGGCTCCTCCATGAGAAGGCCAGAGAAAGGATGATTTTCCTACCCCTCTGGTCCATCCAGTCTCCACATGCTCCATCCACACAGACCAAGACTCAGGGAGCACATGCTGCAGGGTATGGGGACATGCCTGGAGTTACAGGGAAATACCACAGAAAAGGCAGAGTCCCTGTTCCACAGAGGAGGAGGAAATCTTGGTCATAGTTTGAAAGGAGCAAGGCATTAGTTTCATTCAATTTTATTCAAAGTGCTCTCCATGGCTGCAGACAATACATAACCCTACTGTTGGCAAATGACCAAAATGGGAGACCTCAGCCATATGTGACCAGTAGAACTGTCACAACCTTCAGAAATATAGCCCTGAGATGACAGAACTGATGAAGGAACTCTTTACATCGAGAATATCTAACAATTGCAATTCTGTATCTTCAACTAACTTGTCATGCCATGCCTGGACAAATATATGTAAACCTTCTGCCCATCAGAGTTGGCAGCAACAAGGGCCGGGTTCAGTATCTAGGGGTTCCATTCCAATAACACAATGCAAAACCGGCTCGAGCCCCCAACCAGTGACCTGGGACAAATATATACCACCCCGTTGGGCGTCTCCAAGAGGCAATACTTCCCCTCTCGCAAGCACATTGCCTGAGTGTAGCAAAAAGCCTTTTAATAACAGAGAGAAACAATGTGGCATTATGTTGGGGAAACACCACCAACAGGATTCATAACACAACCCATGAGCAAAAAACCCACCCCAAGCAAATTGGGGCATGCCCTTTCCCTTTGGTTCTTGAGTCCAGCAACCCAAAATCACCCAAAGTCCCAAAATTCCAATGACACAAAAGTCTCTGTCCCTGGTCAGGGCAGTCCCAGAATTGGAAAGTTTATCTGCAGAGTTTTACCTCCCAACCTGGGTGGAGATGGGGGGGGGCAGGTTAAGGGGCACCTTACGTGGTCTAAAGCTGATTGCCCCACCTCTCTATGGGGCTCCGCTCTGCCAGCCACCCCCATGAGCTACTCCAGGCATCCAGCAAACTGCTCTGCTCCACCAGCCACTCTGCTTGCCATCCCACAAACTGCTCCACCATATATCTTCAGGCTCCCCCACTACTTAACACAACGCTCAGTGATTTCAGCTCCTAGTAAGTTTAGCTCTTTTGTGATTTCAGCTTGTAGTAGGAGAGCCTCAGGGCTGTTGCACCATTAGCCCAAAGTGAATTCAGCTCAGTAGCCTATAACTAGACTCCTAATGGAATCAAAATTAGCTCTGATATTCCACAGTGGAGAGAGGAGGCCGTGTAATTACCATGTAAGGCCCTCACCAGGGAGCCCATACCAACAAGTATTAATACCTGTCCCCAGCCTCTCTCCATTCACTGGGTTTTGGAACCCATGACCCTTGCCTAGCGAGTGCTGCTTAGTTGATGGTGAGTCCCTCCACCATAACAAAAGGCCGAGTACAGTTCCACTGACCTTGATTCACATAATCAGGATAACAACAGTTTATTCCTGCCCCAATAACAGAGAAACTGGGGCTCCTACAGCAGCCAAAGTGACCATCTAGGCAGGGTGAGTGTGCCTATGCAAATGAGATCAGCCCCTGAAGTTCTTTTCCACAACCCACCATGACTCGCCACCAGATGTCAGGGTAGAGCTCATCCTGACTCTGCTTACATATAGAACCACATTTATTCCATAGGTACTTAGGTGACCATAGCTAAGAGCTACTTATTACACTGTTTGTAAGAAAACTTTATAGAAAGTTGCAGAATAGACAAGAGGAAGGGGCACATAGCTAAACCAGGAGGCAGAGGGGAGTGGGAAATCTATTCAGAGGTTCGACCATGGGGCATCCTTTTGGAACTAACTGACAATGGGAGAGGATATGAAATAAGCACCAAAAGACAATGCCCTGTTGTTCCTGCAACAGATACATAAAAAATATTCCCTGTCCATTGCCTATTCATTCTGAACCCTTTTGTTTATTGTACTCAACCATTTCTTTGTCTTTTTAGATGATGTAAAATGATTTTGTTATAAGAAAATAACACTAAGGAATATTTGTCTAGAACCTTTTGGAAGTCAGTACTTAATATCTGAAAGTCTAGCCTCAGAGCAGAGCAAACTTAGCCATCTAGGTCTTTGGACCACTGACTCTTGTAAAAACCACTTATTCAAATCATGACCAAAAAATACTAAGCAGTGATTAACAGATTGGGAGGGGGAGCTCACAAATTCTGGTGGCTGTAGGTCATTATGTGTATTGATATAAGGCAGTGACTTGACATTGCATCAACTTGTGTGATAGGACATGACACGGGGAAGAGAACAGTGATACAGAAAAACAGATATCAGAAAGGAGTCCATGTCCCCAAGTAGGCCCACAGCCAGCCAAGGAAAAGTGTGTGGTTGCACATCAGGGTATATCTACACAGCACATTAGTGAGGTGTGTGCAGGGCATGTGTATCTACCTATTGCTGTGAAAATCAGGCTGCGTCCACACTGTGATGTGTAGCTACACACGAGTGAAAGGTTCTGGTTGGAGGAAGGTAGCAGGAAAAGGCTCCGACAGCAGGGAGCTCCTGGACACTTTCCTTACTGCCTCCCCCCTGCCAGAGCCTTTCCTCACTGCTACAGCCTTTCCCTATAGTGGTGAAAGGCTCTGTCAGCAGGGAGGGACCAGCCCACTATCCAGGTAAAAATATCACATCGCTTGGGGATGGAGAGCCATGTAGATTCATACCCTAATGGTTCACATGTGTCTTTCTCTACTTGCGTATGCCATGTCTCACCATCTACACTGCAATTGATACCCCTGCTGTGGGAGGTGTATGTAATCTATACAAAGCCGTAAGGAGTGTGCCGAGTAGATGTACTCTCAGTGTGGAATTGTATAATGGAGTAACTGTTGTGCTCCCAGCTATCCTCCCCACTTGGGCACCCCAGTATGGAGTTCTAGGAGGGGAGAGGAAACTGGCATAGAGTCCAGAGAAAACCGAATGGCTGACTAGGAGAGAGGATGCCAGTATCAGGATTTCCATTTACCCCTGGAAGGAAGGAAAAACTGGAAGTGGTAAGCTCCCCCATTTTTTCCTTTGTGCTTCCTGGAGGGAACCAGCTGGGTCAGATCTTCCTGCAGAAGAAAGGAGGCAGATAGGGTACTCCCACCTTGGACAATTGTTTCTCTAACTGTGCCAGTAATACTCCACCTAAGGAGGCTTGGAACCCTATAAACTCTCCAGCCAGGTAACAACTGGTCCTGCTACTCCCACTCTAATCTCCATTTCTCCAGCCAGTGAGGAGGACACAGCATGTTGCAGGGATCTCAGTTCCCCCAAAGCCTGGAGAGGAAAGGAAGGATGGGACACTGTGCTCCTTCACATCCCCCGCCTTCCGATAACAAAGAGAAAAGGCTATAACTAATTTAGTACCTTTCACCCCTCTAATAGTTATCAGAGCAATTGTATTAGGTTTTAGTGGGGGAGGGTGTAAGTTCACCCTAAGGCAAAATTTCAAGATAAGTTCAGTTGCCCCACTGTTGACCTGCTGACCATCAAAATCCTGCTTTGAAATGGTTGTAACTAGCTGATGCAGGTGGACAAAGATTTGACTAGTTAAAATTACTAAGATGCAGCCGAGATTTCGGCAAACCTAACAGTGACACCTCTGAACAGGATAAGGCTGCATTATAAACGTAAAAAGCTGAGAGCAAAACTAGTCTTGCATATCAAAATATTACAACTATATCATTACCAGTTATTGTGCCCTGTGGTTAATATAAGGAAAGAATTTGACTCCCTAAAGGTCCTTCACTGACTCAGATTTAGAAAGGGGATAAATGATCCGTACTTTACCAGTGAAATATGTAAAAGTAAAATATTTTAACATACAAATATCTGATTACTGCTGCTGACTGCAGCAAAAATCTATAAAGGTGAATTGTTCCCCTGTGTCTTTTTCTACCAAGAGAATGCAATTAGAAGATTTTTAACAACATCTTCTTTTTCAATCAGGCCAAGAGACTGATTTTCAAGTGTTTATTGTGATTCTACAAATTCAAACTTCTTTTCAACATCTTTTCACATTTCACAGACTTTGATTTTAGATTTGCACCTGGTCACAGCCTAAGGGCAAACAGAAAGGGTACAAGTCAAAACATAGACATAAACCTGCAGTATTTAGACAGGAGAGCCAACAGTATAGTAAATTTACACATGTTCATGTTGCTTTTAGGTTACTAAATAAATATCAGTTATTGTATTTGGGTTCCCTTTAGTATATTGGAGTTTTAAAAACAGTACAGAACTGGATTTCAGCAATTGCAGTTATTTACATCAAATAAAGCTGCAGATTACTAAATCAACTTATAAATCTAAATAGTGAGCTGGACACATCATTAGTCACATTTGTGTTCTATTAAAGCCCCACTGTAGTACCAAAAATGAGGTTAAAGTAATTTCCTTTCTGGTGAAAATGCACTTTTAAATCTGTTTATATGAAACATTTCTGACCACAAATGTTAAAATCATTCCACTAATTAAAACAATAAGCAACAGGCTTTTCATATACATTCAGGAATACACTGCAGTATTTTTAAAATGTATGGAATTATATTCTTTAGCTAAACTACTTGGTTCATGCAATGGCTGTACCATTTGCAGAGACAGGTTAGTATTTGTATAAAGAGTTTAACTTAAGGCTATTCATAGGGGGTTTTTTCTGCTGCTAATCTACATTTTGACTAACTCCAAGATTAATTTTATATCATTTCCTTGAGTTATACAGACTATAAACAAGAAAAATAGCCAAACTATTTTTTTCCAGTAAAGCCAATGATTCAGATAAGCAAGGATAAAACAGAAGAAAAAACTCTGGTAAATATATGTTTTAGGGAAGTTAAGAAAATAAGTAAGATGAATTACAATCAAGCTTCTGTGTTGTACTGTACAAGCAGTTTGGGATCCTAAACAGATGAAAAAGAAATAAAGCAAATGAAAAAAAAGGGGGCTGATAAAGATTTTGGCTACAATACAGGAGACATATCATTACCATATGATCTAATGTGGGTGTCAGCCTGGATTGTGTTCATTGAGGGAAACCTTATTTTTTAACTGTGCTGTGGAATAGAAGCAGGAGGGTTTTCCACCAAGTGACAGTCACTGAGCAGTAACCTACCCCCTCCTCCTTTCCACACCTGCAAGTCCTTTGCCGGGGCTGAATATTTAGTTTAATTACATCTCAGCTTTGAGAGCTCCTCTTGCAAATCCCTGGATTAAAAAGGTATGGCTTTCAATCATTGTCCTGAACTATGCTTCAGACTAATAAAACTTCAGTCAAGGCTAGAGCAAAAATGGTTGCATTTTACTGGGAGAAGCAAGAAAAAGCCTACTAAATGTTTAGTAATGTTAGTGTTGTACCCTGAGCTTGTGTTGTTTGAGAACATGAGAAGCAGAATACGTTCTCAAGGACCGAGTACATTTCCTATTGTTCATTTGATTTTTGCTGTCTTTTGTTTGATGTGTAGAAGTAATGCTATATTGCTTTTTTCTTACTGTGAAATTTGGCAGCAGTATATTCTGTGTTTGTAGTCACATATTTAGAGTATATGATATAGTGTGTGGGAGAAAAATGTATGAGTTGTTTCAATTCTGGTTGCAAAAGACAGTGAAATTTTGCAGTCTTTGTTTCCATGTATTTTAAACTTTAGTAGGAATATTTTCAGCTTCAAAATAATGTGATGTACAGTTATACAGACTTGATGAATGTCTTTATAAAATTAGAAAGTGGTATGTTAACATATATAAACAATGGACTACACCTCTTAGAGAAGGTGGCTCTGAAAGAAAGAGTTGTAAAACAAAATTCCTAAAGAGCTGGAACTCCTGTCAGTGGACATTCGGGCTCTCTTTAAAATCCCAACTATTGTGTTTTCACACCTATTGTTTAGTGTACAGAATAGGTAAGACACGTGGTCCAGGGATTTTTTTTTAATTGTACATTTCATTCAAGTAAAACTTTATGATATTATAAGAAACTCTTCGGACAGAAAGTGGTCATTTTTTCATTAGTTGTAATGTAGGGTAACAAGAAGACCACCAATACAGTGGTTTCTGGTGACGTGAAATGATGCAGCTTTTGTGGAAAAGTCTTCCTCATTGTGTACATATAATTAATGCAAATGTAAACAGTTTTGTGCTCTAAGCCCAAATACCACATCACAAACCATTATGAATTCAATTCAATCTGTCTTTCCCTCTTTCTTTCTAAATGAGGTGTGAACATTAATAGGACAATTTTCTTTTATATGATTTTTAAATGGCTGTTGTTTTGTTAGGAATATATATATATATTCCTATCTTCTGATTATTTTTCATTAGTATGATTTTCCCCCATTGAGTCCTTAATGCAATATATATATAATCTAAGCCCCATAACATCCATTATGGCCCTAACCCTGCAGTTCTCACTCACGCAAGACTCCCATTGAACTCATTAGGGGTCTTGGCTGTGTAGTGACTACAGGATAAGGCCCTATGACAGTATTTAGTTGATATATGTCATCAGTATATATTAGTGTGCGTGAGTAAAATATGAAAAGTGCCTCTGTGTTGTTTGTCAGACAATTTATTTCCAGTAGAGGATCCTGACTCTGCTTTCTTTGAAACTAATGGACATTTTACCTCTGGGATCAATGGGAACAGGATCAAAATGTTAATGGGTCAAAAACAGTTTACTTTATACCCAGGAGAACCTCTTTAAATCAGCCATAGCATGCCAGTATCATGGTATTTCTCTTGTGTATCTGATTCACATGGCATCTCAAAGTTAATGTAAATTCAGAAAATTTGTTTTTGCTCTGCTAATATTTCTGTTGTTTACAATACAACATGCTAAGATAAATGGTAATAAATTATGACTTTTACCAAGGGACAGAATATTTTTGGAAACTGTATTATCGTTTTACTACCCTCCACTCCAAAATTATAAGAGTGCTGAATTAGATGAAGTAGTACTAAGAAAATGGTAATGGATTAATGGCACTTTGTTATATTTTTCTTACTTTCTCTCATACTTATAATTGTGTAGTCTCACCACACTCAGTACCCCTTGTACCTGGAATACCCGCTATGGGGATAAATTGGATTACAATTGATGGCACACTACAGACTCTACAGGAAAAGAAAATGCTTCTAATTCTAATGAAAAGCCATATTGCAATACACATAATCACACTGAATAATACCTTTCTCCTGGTGAAGTCCCACTGAAGACAAAGGGATTATTTACAGAGTAAAATATCCTTACTCATATTTGATAGTATCACAATCTGGTCCTAGAATGGCTAAATTAGAGAGGCTTTAGTTATAGTTTTAAAATATTTTAAAGTATGCCATATTTTGTATGGCAGACTTGTCATCTGCTTAAGAAAAAGGGTAAAATGTTTTGGGAAGTTGCATTCTGGGAGTTACTTTATGCAAATTATGTAACAGGCATAGAGCTAGATACATTCTAATCCATCTAGCCTTAGACAACCACCAGCTCTCTAATAGAAATTTGAAGATCTAATATTCTGAAAAGAGGCCTCAAAATACAGTGCCTGGTTTCTAGTTAATTCATTTCAGAAATGAATTTTTGTATTGCTGAGTTACTGATTTAAACAATTAAATGAACATTTATTTTTGTATACAGTTATAACTGTACCTGGGACTACATTTACTAATGCAAGAAAAGGCTCCTAATGTGCCAACAACAATTCCCCTCTTCCTTCATGAAAAGGCCACCATTATTAATAGTTGAGTTCTTTAGTCCCATGAGGGATTTTTCAAGATAACTTTTTCTGTATATTGCATGTGGTAAAAAGAGAAAATATTCATGGTTAACTAATTTGTAATCACCTACCACAAAATATGAAAATTACTCTGAATATTGGGAGTTTGAATATTTCCCTCAACACTGAACAATGCGTGTCAGATACTCTAAACTTGCAGAAACTAACTTAGGGCCCAGTCCTAAGACACATACGTATGTAGCTTTCCTCTTTGAGTCCAGTGGGACTACTCACATGAGCAAAGCTGCTCCTGTGGAAGAAAAATGTTTTCAGGATCAGGCCCCTAAGTCTCATTAGAAAATGTGCTGACAAAAAATAAGTATAAACTCAAATGCTTATGCAGTGCAAAGCAAAAGATTTTTTTTTAACACGACATAGTTATAAAATAACATACCCTAAGCCAAGTAATTGGAAAGGAGGCCAAGAAGAAACCAACATGAAATGAAGCTTCATAATGTTCTTTAAACTGGGAAATAAGTATAATTTAATCAGCTAAAAGTTTTTTGCCCAATCTCCAGATCTTGCTCCATTTCCCAATCAGCCTCGGTGGGCTATAATTTAGCACACACACACAACAGGCTGGCTCTTAAAAAAAAATTACAAGACATGAAATATGCATTATGGTGGATTTGAGAATCTCAAGTTCATCCCTAAAGGAAGAAACTCATAGCTAACAACTGGCAGTGAAAGCACACACTCAAACTGCTACGGTGGCTAAGTACTGACAAATGGAAAACGTGGCTTATTGTGTTGAGTGTTTTGTTTAATAATGTTGACAACATTTCCTGTTCCTAATAAATGCAAACAGATGTGTTTACAATTACCCTAAACCTCCTCTGTAAAAAGTGTTTTTGACAAGTATTTAACATTCTCCTACTCATGTAATATAAGTGGCCTATCTGTAATGAACAGGAACACATTTATGTAATTGGTATATATGCTGTGTATCTCCTTAGGAAAGTAGCTTTGCAGGAATGATAGAATGCTACCATTCTTTAAACCTTTGATTTGACTCCTAGGTTCACTGGTTCTGTTCTGAGTAGATGAAGTAAACCATGAAGGTGGCTGTCTTCTTCCTCCTGCTTCTGCCAGTATGCTGGGCCAAACCATTCCACCAAAAAGGCTTGTTTGAGTTTATGCTAGAAGACGAAGGATCTGCTGATCTTCCTCCGACAGACAGTCCTGACATATACCTACCCGGAGCAGTATGTCCATTCCGCTGTCAGTGCCATCTTCGGGTTGTTCAGTGTTCAGATTTAGGTAAGCTGTGAAGTAGCTTCACAGAGAATCTGTCTATGCTTGTTTTATAGCTGACTGTTTGCAGGTACTTTAGATGGATGGCATAACTAGTGAGTCCTGCCACACTATAATTTGGTTGTTGTTGAAGACTCGCTTTATACAAAAAACCTTGCTAAGGTTGTTGTTAACTAGAATGAACTGTATGAAGGGGTCTATAAAGTCTAGGAAGCTGGGGATTTGTGGTGATGATCAGTGAAAGGTTTGTGCTGTATGTATATTTTCTTGCAAAACCACAACCTCTGCAAGCAAAATCACTTTTCTAGGCTCTATAATTTATGTATTTCAAATGAATCCAATGGGATTAGATGGTAGGGATGGGAAAATCTTAAAAGGCTCTAAATTCTATAGGCCACTTTTTGTTATACTTACTCAAACAGAAAAACCATCCTATTTATGTTTATATGTAATAGGTGTAGGTATATTACAATACTTTTGTCTGTTGGCTTTATTGTACGGATGGCTGGGTGGTGTTGGTGGCTTGTGACATACAGGAGGTCAGATAAGATGATCTGGTTGTACCTTCTGGCCTTATACTCAATGATTTCTATGATGATTCAATGATTTCAATGGAACTGTGTATGTAGTAAAGGCTTTACTCACTATGGATGAAACCGGACCCTTAATTAGACTGGAGCTAGTTACTTGGAGAAAAAAGTTCACAAACATTTCAAAACATCAAAAAACTTTTAGAGCCATTTATAAAACATTCGGCTACGAAATTATTCAGGTCCAGATCGTGATACCTTACTTACAATAAGTAGCACCTTTAATGGCACTATTTATGGAGTAACTTTAATGGGACTACACATAGCATTTTATTCAACATGAGTAGCGGTATCACAATTTGGCCCTGAAAGGAAATCAAAACTTGTTTTCTCCAAGGCAGTTGGTTAGTTTATTGAGCTGATAATGATTTGATCAAACTCATTGAAGTAATAAGAAACCCTTTCAAAACAACCAACAGCTCAGCTATTTCAATGTATTGGTATGTTTTTATTGCTTTTCTATACTGCAGCTTTGTTCTTTATAATTATCAATCGTTTGTAGTATGGAAGTGTACATAGGCCCCACTCAGGATTGGGGCCCTCATTGTGTTGGGCATTGCACAAAGGTCAAAGAAAAGACAGTCCCTTCCCTGGAGAGCTTTTTGAATTATTGAGCATGTCACATAATTATGAAACAGTGACAGTTTGGCAAAGAACCAGGAAAGAGCAAAATTCTCCAACCTAAGTTGCAGATGTGAGCACAGACTAACAACCATCAGCATGTGCACCTCTCAGAATACTGGTCCCAGCAGAAGAGCCCTAGCACCAAGACAACAGGTATCAAAAGTACTTTCTAAATTGGATGTTTCATGTGCCATGAAGACCTAAGGTTTCTCTACTGTTGTAAGAATGGTTAATATGAAGCTTGAATTTAGGGAATTCTGGGAACTTTGATCTCCCTCAACCTCTTCCTGCTCCATCTTATAAGGAGCCCAGGGATCTGCAGGAGGTTGGAGTCATTCACTCATAGGACCATGTCTGCACTTGTTCTGATGTCCTCCTGTCCCCTCAGCTTACTCCCTGGTGACATGGTTTCAACAGAGCTGTGCTACCAGGGACTCCCCTGAAACACAGCTGCTCCTGGGTCCTGTTTTTCTCCCATCCACCCCCAGCAGGTTCCTTGCTACTGAAGGATCTCAGTGGGAAAGGTAATATAGTCCCAGGACACATTACTTTTCCCTGATAATCTCAGCAGGCCTGATGGCAGAAGATGTGCATCCCCATCCCAGCTTGCAGCCCACATAGTGTAGATCCTGGGAAGAGTGAGATTGTGCTCTTGAGGTGGCTGACCCAACAACACACAACATCTTAGTTGAGAGGGAGGAGATATGCTCACAGAAGGATCCCTCTATGTGCAGAACATGGAGACAAAATCTGGCCCATTTTAGAGTTTAGTCCACATCCAGGGCTGGACCTTACCAGTGTCCAGGAAGTGCTGGTACAGCTGATGGGGAACTGCAAAGGAGCTGTATGCAGTTCTCCAATCCTACTACTAGATTTCCTTCATCTCCGTCCCAAGTATCTTTTACAGCAGTCTCGCAGCCTCATCTTATAACAGCCCTTTAGGGTAGGGGAATCACTGAGCTTCGTGTGCACTGGCCATATCCTCTCCAGCTCCCTGTGCTGCAGGGAAAGGTGCCGTAGTATCTGAGAAGCCCATTGTATGCTAACTAAGGAGTCCCCCATACTGGGAATCTGCCCTCAACTGCTCATTTATCTGGCCTCTAATCTGTTCTCAGTCAACCAAGCCAATCAGCGGCTGCCAGATGAATTGGGTTCATGAAAACATTGAATGGAACTGAGGTCAGAGAAATAACGCATTGAAAAATCCACACTGAAACAATAAAACCTAACAATGAAAAATCCACCTCCACCCAAATCACTGTCAAAGAGCACTAGTACTTATATAACAACTCTAGGCTTTTTCCCTAGTCAAATAAATTACCCTCGCATATTATCACATTTAATCATCTTCTCCAAAGGGAGTTTATACAGAAGGCCACAAGCAGTAATAGGATCTTTGGAAGAATATATTTAAGAATTAACCAGTTCCATCCTTGCCCGCAGGGAAAGAGAATGTCTGGATCACATATACAACTAAATATTTGTCATGAAAGGAGAGCCATTAGAGAGCTCCAGGCTTGATTCATCCAGACCAGTGCACTAGCAGCCCTGCTGAGGAAAGTCTGCCCAGTATGGGAGTCACAGAGGCACAAAGCACTCCCAATCCTTGCTCCACCAGGAGATCTAAAATTTGCTGGGGGGAGAGCAGCAGTAGGTGTTTGGGGATGAACTGGTTGAGCTGATTTGCTGGATAGTCTCCATTGGAAGGCTCCTGTGGAACCTTGGGCAGAATTTAATCCCCCACCCACCCACCCCCGACAGAATTTCTGAAGGTTGGCAAGGTAAATACTCCTGCCTGAGGATGAATCTGCACCTGCTGGGACAAGGCTTACAACTTGCAAACCTCTGCCACAACAGGGGTTAAACAATCCAACCATCTGGATTAGAATATTGTTTTACACCTAAGAAGCAAGGAGCATGTATTGGGGAACTGTCAGAACTTGATCTATACCATATGGGATCCAGAGACCAACTCCGTCCTTTTTCCCAGTACATTTTGTGTCTACAGCTGAGCACGTTTAAAACAAAAAATCCTAATTAAATAAATAAATACGACAAAAACAGGCATGGTGTTCCAACAACAATCATGTCAGCTGTATTGTTTTTTTTTTTTTTTTAAACCCAGTCATGCCCTCATAAGAAGATCCCCAGGAATTGATTTGCTCTGCCTCTGAGCCAAAAGATGAACTGAGCTGTAAGCAGGTAGCTAAGTTTCCAAACTCAAAAATGGAGACGAGGAATGCACATCCATTTGTGACAAATGGCACATCAACAGTGCTGCACAATTAACGATTACCCAAATGCAACATGCCCTAGGGCTTTGAGCAGACAAGGCCATTTTGGTATCTCATTATATAGGCTCTGTACGCTCCAGAACCTGTCCTCTTGTCAAAAAGCAACCATAGCATTGCATGATAGAATAATCTTTGTCTCAATGTGTTGCATTCTATAAGACCTAGTCAACCTTTCCCCAGAGATTGGAGTCACCTTTGCAATTAGCATTTAATCAGGGAGAGAGGATTACAGCAGGGCCTGCTCTTTAAGTATCAGTGTGTGTGTATGTATATAGGTATAGAGAAGACATGCCTTTATCAATCCCTCCCTCCAGCTGGCCACTGACTAATACAAGATCTAGCAAGGGGGCCATTTAGAGTGTCACTCTCCAGAAGCTGCTGCAAGAGGAGTTCCTCCTAGGGCTCTCTAGTAGGCAAGGTGGCACACGCTTATATTGCCCCCTCGGCAGGTACAGAATGGTCCACTAGCCCTTTCATAGGGGGACAGGGCCATGGCCCTGCATCATCTCTGCCTGTGTCTTGTACCCAGGTGATACATGGAAGGAGCAGTCCTTGCATCCTGAGAAGTACAGAAGATGCACTTGTGCCCAGCTGCCACACACAGGACAAAAGTTGCTCCATGAGCCCTCTCTTACACACATCAATGGAGAAAATCTGGCCCTGAAATGAATAAGATGTACAAGGAATGAATGCTCAGTCAGTGGTTAAAGCACAGGAAAGCCTGAAAATCAGATCTCAGTTCTACTTCCAGCTCAGATTGTAGTGTTTCCTTGTATGAATCATTTAACCTTCCTGTGCCTCAGTTTCTCCATTTGTAAAGTGGAGATAATACGTACCTCAAAAAGGTGTTGTAAGGCTTAATTCCTCAGTGTGTGAAAGACTCTGAGATCACTGGATGAAAAGCTCACAGAAGTATACTTAGTATTGTATTTTTTTAAAAAAATATTGATACAGTTTCTCTCATAGAAATATAGTAACTCTTTGACCTTCCAGTCTGTACCATAGTGCCCTGATACAAATTAATTTGTCTGCTTGTTTCAAGTCTTCCAGCAAGACCTAAAAGTCCTTTCTATACTCATGGCTCAATGCGGGAATATTTACTCTGCTACAAAGGCTTCCAGCTGCATTGGCATGGATCTTGATTCAGACTTCTGTTTTCACTATACAATCTGTCATGAGGAATGATATCACCTTCCTTGGTGTTGAGCCGGAATCCGCTGTAATGGGAAAAATATTCTAATACGCTTTAGGTGACTCAAATCAAACAACTGCCACATTTACAGAATATTTCTAACTTGAAAAAGTTGTTTTCAAAGTCCAGATTTAGTTTGACTAGTTTAGGAGAAAATAAATAGGGTCATTTTCTGCCATGTATATTTAGCTTGAAAATCTCTACCTCTGTGCTTGAATTTTGACCTTCATTTCAGTAAAAGACTATTTCAAGACAAATACATAACCTGAATTTTCCCTGGGCTTTTAAATGGCATGCACACATATTCAGATAATGAGATTTTTTTAAAGAAAAATATGGCTATTTTATTTATCTTCTAGTTTTTGAACCTTTAGGATATGCTTCCTTCCTGTTTTCAAGATTTTTTTCCAGCATCAATAAGAGCTAGAAACTTACTCCTATTTTAACATAAAGACTGAAGTTTTCACGCAATCCCCTGATTCCAGAAGCCAGGGTTTTAAGAAAAATAACAAATACGGAGAGATTCACAGTAAGATCATGAGAGTTGGCAGCACTCCAGGATAGTGATTTAATTGCTATCTAAATAGGTATTTGGAACAGACCACCAATGGTAGTGGTGGATACATCATCTCCTGTGGTCTTCCTATCGAGACTGGATGCCCTTTTGGCAGATATAACTTTTGTTTGACCAAAACATTGGGGCTCAATACATGGGTAAATAGATGAAATTTAATGGCCCATAACATATTGGAGTTCAGACTATATGAGCTAATAGTCCAATTTCCTTCCTCCCTGCCCCCAGCCTTAAACTCTATGAATACGGTCTTGCAGAGATCTGTTGAACAATTGCATTGATACTAGAGACATGTCTGTGGGAGCTCAGTTTACCCTAAAACTGAAGAGCGATTCAGTGGATGATGAGAATTCACTGGAAAATGTGATCATGTCATGATATTTGTACAGCATGACTGTGGCATCATTAGCTGACCAGCACATATCTTGCAGTAAATATACCATGGATTATATTATTTGTGGTGATAGCTCATAGAGATCTACACTGGGTAACAGCTTTTATGCATATCTTGGAGTTGAATAAACATAGAACTCAGAACATTCTAAAAGTTTCTGAAGTCTAGAATCCATGAAATTCTAAAACTTCCTTGAAAATTGTCAAAAAAATGGCTAGTGCTAGACAAAAGTAAACTAAGCCCACATTGCAATAAACATTATCATCAGCAATGTCAATGTAGCTACAAAGCAGGTCTCGTAGCTCATACATACTTGATTTGCTAATGTTCCGATTCTCCTGTTGATAAACTTCTGCTTGAGAATTAATCTCTCTTTAAAAGTTAATTTTGTGTTAATTTTCTTGTTCAGACATGAGAGTTGCCATTTCTATGCATTTCCTGTGTCATACATGCGATTCTTGAGTTTTTTGTTTCAAGTTGGAAAATAGCGAACTTTTTCAAATATTAAGTAGAAGAGTGTGAAATCTCCACTCTATTGGGGTCAATGGCAAAAAATCCCATTGACTTCAATGGGAGTCAGGATTTGACTTTTCCCAATATAGCTGGCAGTTTTCTGGATCACACTATATTAAGAATGTTTATAAAAATGTATATCACGTTAAGAAATGTTTAATAGATATTTTAAGTAAAGGTTAATCAATTGTTATAGAATCCAACAGGACAAGTTTCTTATAGCCATGATTTAGCCATCAATAAGATCTTCTGTTAATAGTCTCATAACCATCTATAATGCATACTGCTCACGTGTGTAATATCTTACTGCATCTATTAATCATTTATTAACCCTTTATAAACTATATGTACTCAATATGAAGCATGACTATGTCTAGACTGTGCTGCGTAATGTCCTCCAAAGACTCCAAACCAATACTTTGAAATAGTCAAAGAGAAGCTACACTCAGAGAATCCATGTCAGTTTGTACACTGAACCCAATGCAAGCCAGGATGGGATTTTGAAAGTTTAGAGTCTTATTCTGGACCCACTGAAGTCAATGGTAAAGCACCCATTAATTTAAATGGTGCAAGATGAAGTCTTTAGTGATTACTGGGTATTCACACAGCGCCTAGGTCAGCAAGGTACTTAAAATGCGTAAGGTTGAGCACCTGATGAATACTGCCTTTGAAGGGAAACTCCGCACTTCCAGTATCTTCAACAGGTGATTGAACAAAGATGTTCCAACCCAGATATTTAGATGACAATTTGCTGGCTCACTGTATCCATTTAGATGTTTCCCAGAAAAGATCTTTAGGAGAGCTTGCTACTCCCACTGCCATTCAGCAGTGGCAGAACCAGGAAAAGACTACTCTAGACTAGGGGTTCTCAAACTGTGGGTCGGGACCCCAAAGTGGGTTGCAACCCCATTTTAATGGGGTCACAAGAGCTGGTGTTACACTTGGTGGGGTCTGGGACTGAAGTCTCAGCCCCTCTGCCTGGGTCCGAAGCCGAAGCCTGAGCTGGCAGTGGGGCTCAGGTTACAGGCCTCGTGCCTGGGGCTGAAGCCCTTGGGCTTTGGTTCTACCCCCCCCCGGGTGGTGGGGCTCAAGCTTTGGCTGTGGGCCCCCAACCCGGGATGGCCAGGCTTGGGCAGGCTCATGCTTCAGTCCCCCCTGCTGGGGTTGGGTAGCAATGTTTGTTGTCAGAAGGGGTTGGTGTGCAATAAAGTTTGAGAACCGCTGATCTAGACCCACTGTTGCTCTGTATGTCAGCTACTTTATTCAGAGGGCCGATATGCTCATGCCCACCAAGTATTCACAGGGAAGAGACTCAAAAGAGGGTAAGCAGGTAGTAGAGAACAGCTGTCTGTGTTTCATTACAGCTGTTTTTGCCTTTTTCTGTAATGAAGTTCTCCAATAGTACAATGTTTGATTAGGCAGTTTTACCAATAAATACTTTTCTGTACACTCCATTTTTTTTTAATTTAGGGTTTTCTGTGCTTGGCCTTGAAAACAGTGTTAAGACATGACAAAATTGCAGCTCTCTCCAATTGTATCATATTTAAAGGTTTGTCCATTCAGCGCACTGTATGTAAGAGAAAATGAGACCAGATTAGATGGAGTTGTTCTGACTTGATTGTCTAGACAGAGGGGAGAGAAATTAAAACACAGAACCCAGAGTACAAGGAAATCATTGTCTCATTCCAAGACAAATCATGGGGACTACAACACAGAGGCCCAATCCTGAGTCTTTTAGCGCCTGAGGCAGAATCCTATGTGCATGCACTGAATGGAGAAGGCACCTGGGAGAAAACTGTGTAGCTGTCTGTTTACTGTTAGATTGGATCAGTTTGGGTTGCTTTGATTTGCTAAAGAACTCTAATGAGTGGGTGCTGTCAGTTTCATTCCAATAAGAAGCAGAGCCCCATGGCCTATAACTAAAATGGGAAATTTACCAAAAGACAGGGAGTGTGAAAACAAAGCTCTTAACAGAAAGAGAATCATTGGCATATACATGGTATATAGCTACAGGCTGCTTCCATATAATCTCTAAATATATATGTGTGTGTATTTAGCACTTACCACCAGACAATCCGAGAGCCAACCTTTGCAACTCCCTAAGTTGTGGGAGTCAAGAATACCCTCATTTTTCACATTAAATGTGCTTGACTGTTGTCATTGTGAAGAGAGCCAAGAATATATACATTAAACACTGGGACAGAAAGCTTAGCAAAGTAATTTTTCCAAAAAGTTAAAATTTATTCAACCCTACCCGACAGAAAGGAAGAAAGAAAAAATGGTCAGGAGATGTATGGAACAGGACAGAGATAAGAAGGGAGAGGGGATAAAGAAATGGAAAATAGGAATAACCAAGAAAAAGAAACTACTTTCTGGTTACTGAGTTTATTTGATTTATGCTCCTTACATTTTCCAGAACCCCTGTAGCTAGAGTCCCAAGAGGATCATACCAAGGATGATCCTCCAGCAGCAGAGACCACCACATCTTAGGGAAATGACCCATCAATGGCTATTTTGAACATGTTTTCTCTGATATATTGTATATATCAGAGAAAACACCAGCTAATCTGGAGATCTATCATTAAATAGCTAAAAAAAAAAAAATAGCCCAACAACATACACAAAGCCCTCCAGCAGAAAAAGGGGAGGCTCCTAGTGGCCACTTACAATCCTCACTTTATTTGGAAAACTGTCTTTTGACATTTAGGAAAGTGTTGGTAAATGTGCCCATATTCCAGCACAGCAGTTTGCTTCCATTTTTCTTGCGTTAGAATGGGCTGGGGATACTCCAGGGATCCTTCCCATTTTATGAACAATGACCAAGTTAAGTTTGGGAGCCCCTAAAGAACCCTACCAATGACATGCCCCAACACCCCCCCCACCCCACCCCGATAAAAATGGTCCTGTGCAGAGGAGCATGATCACAACAGACAAAAGTCAGTTTGGTAGAAAGCAGAGGAGAACTTAAACATTGTTATTCATGCCTGCCCCAAAATAATAATGCTGACTCTGGCAGAGCCTGTAGTAAAAGTTGCAAAACACTTTACAATATCTGTTTCCAGATGCTTAAAATGAGAGCTAAGCAAAGACTGGGAAATATTGTCCCAGCTATTCATTCCAATTTGAATTTCAGTTTGGCAGTGCTCACATCCCAAACACTGGAGTACTCAAGCTTTACTAATGTAAACACTTGTAAAAAGGGTATTTTTACCTTTAACAAATGAATATTCTCACAAAACAACATCAACGGTATAAACAGTTGTCAAATTCAAATTGCACTGTCCTAGCTAGTTACAGGAGTCCTGTGATATCTATTTCCTGAGTGGATAATTTATATCACTAGCTACCATCAGGCAAAATGAAGTACTGTCAGCTTTGGCACTTTTAACATGAGTCTTGTGATATTTGACTTTTCACTTAAAGCCCCAGCTCCTGGAAACAAATGATTTAAGGAAATCCAAGATTCTCACATGAAGTAAATTTCTAGCTCTCTTGGCTCTGGAGAAAACTTGAAAAATGCGACCCAAGTGAGACTCTACAGGATCAAAAGACAAAGAAAAATACCTCAACCCTTTTTTTTTTGCAGTCTTATGATTTTTAATTTTAAGCAAATCTCATGGTCCTGACACGTCTTTTGAACACTGCAGCTGGCAATCCTGGAAGTGTGACTACTGTAATTACAGTTAAATATACATTCTGAAATGCACACCATGTTGGTTAGTTAACTCTCAGAGAAAAAGGTCAGGATCTGTCACGCCCTCACACCGGTGCATGAAAGTGGGAAGGGGCACTCAAGGCGAGACCCCCCCTCATTCAGAGCCTGTGCAAACGCCTGTATCAATTTTCATCATGGCAGTACCTGAGAACTTTGTATTTGACTGTGGCACATGTGCAGTTTCACCTTCCTCGGTCTCTGCGTTGGGAAGTAGCAACGGATAAGTAAATGCAGTATGAAAAAAAAAGAAGGGAATGCTATTGACAGCTGCTTTAGCAGAAGGTGACGTTTAGTCTGTTGCACATGTTTTCCCATGGGGTGGCTCAGAGCCTCTATTCGTATTTTAAAAAATAAATCGGGAAACAATGGCTTTATTTTTGCCCAAACCAAAGTGGATCTTCGTGGACCAAAAGTCTCATAAGCTGAAAAGTGAACACACTTGAAAAAGCTTTGCTGGTCACCTTTACAAAGAAGATTGCTGGTAACACTCGGATATATTCTCAAGGGCACGTCAGCTTTTTGGGTGTAAAACAAAACAAAGCCAATGGATAGTCTTTCTAACAATCACACTGTCCATTAGACTCTTAAGTCACTTCAGCACCTCTGCAGATGTTACCCAATAGCACTAGTGACTTAGTAGCAGACAAGTGACATTTCACTTTTACAGTGGACAAGTATGGGAGGGGAGTTCTGGATATTCCTCAGAATAATTTCTTATTTCACGGATCACAGGAAGCAGTTAGTAAATTATTGCCATTTGCAAATGCCACGCAGTACAGAACATATTTTCAGTACATTTTGAAATGCATCATTTGTGAATTCAAAAATCATGAAGCAGACTTCCACCCCCAAAATAGCAATCCCCAAGTCCAACTATTTTCCCCAAGCTAGACATTCCACTCGCCTTGCTCCATTCCCCATCTCAAACTCTCAGTCCTCCAGACTCCACTTACTGCATCATTAAGGGGACGGGAAGTGCTGGTTAGCTCAGTGGTGCAGTCTTCCACATTCTCTCCTTGGTTTTTTTTGCCAGAGCACTTCCTGGCTGTGCATGTTCTCAAAGCCCAGAGCTGCGTGCACAGGAAATGCAAGCAGCTGCTGCAGAGACCTACTCAATCAGGAGAGCAGCCTCTGATGACTACTGCTGGGAATTACAAGTGGCTCAGCCCAAATTCCTCAGCTGTCTACAAGAGCAACATTTTAAAAGAGCCTTAAATTATGACTTTTGTGATAGTATTGTGAGTGTTGGTAAAACTGACACCTGAAGCACAACATTCATCTCTGTATTTGGATTTTGGCCTCTGCTAGAGTTCGTGGTAGAGAGTTTATTCAGGGATTTGATTCAGGCCCATCTCTGTTTGCTGTAGTGCAGTTTATATTATTAAATATATACAATGTAAAATACATCATGCACCACATTGCTCAGTTACAGTTGTAATAGAACTTTATGATCTGTACTGCCTAGGGTTGCCAATTTTGGTTGGACGTATTCTTGGAGATTTCATCACATGACAGTCTTTAATTGAAGATGAATCTTTAATTCCTGGAGATGCCAGGACAATCCTGGAGGGTGAGCAACCCTAGCACTGCCTATATATTATTTTGAATATATGATCTCAACATTGCAACAACAGAGTTTGCATTAAGACATTCATATACCAGAGAAGGCTCTGAACCCAAACTTCAGATATCAGTAACCCTGAACTTTGGCATGTTGGAAATCCAGACCTGGATCTGGCTCTGATTGTAGCAAATAATGATGGTCCTTATCTTTATAATGAGCATAACCAACATCTTGGCTCAAAACACCCTGAACATTCAAAACCCACATGCTAACTTTGTTGCTTGAACCCGTTTCTAGCATATCAGTATATAACACATACAATGTATATGATCTTTTATATACAATATATTTTTTGAAACATGCCATATGTCACATCAATGACTTTCCCTTCCTTCTGTGACTGCTACCATGACACACCCCTGAAAAGATGAGACTGAAGACCCTTTATAGAGAGAAAGGAAGGATGGTCTTGTGGTCAAGGTGCTGGCCTGAACCTTAGGAGACCTGGGTTCAGTCTCTGGCTTTACCACAAAGATGCTATGTGCCCTTGGGCAAGTCACTTAATGTCTGTGTCTTGGTTTTCTGAGCTGAAAAATAGAGTTAATATTTTTCAAAGCTCACAGGTGTTGTGAGGATAAATTCAGGAACATTTGTGGAGTCCTCAGACACTATGGTGATAAGAAGTGTATATGTAAATAGGGGCCCACACAGACAAGTTGCTTGATCTATACCAACGCCCACAGACAAGAGCTCTGATCCCCTGTCCAGTTGTTAAGCCCTTCCCCCCAGAAAATGATCCATATAGATTACTGAAGTGTCCATGGGGACTCACACACCTTTTGTTGCCCAGCACCTCACAAAGCCTAGGGTGGTCCCTGATGAGTTGTAGGAAAAGAATGCTAGTGATCTCCTAGTCCAGGAAAACATGCCTCAAACACATTTGATGACATTTACCATCACCAGAAATCTGTGATATTCTTTAGAAAACAGCTGTATATTATTTCCTCTGTTTACATGTGTGTATAAATGTAATGATAGGAGAACATGGGTGAAATGTAGTATGCGACGTTTGAGACCAGTTAAAAGAAGAAAGTAATTAGTGGTAGATAAACCTACCTATGAAATCTTCCTAACGGTCACAAATTGGTGACATGAAAATAGAGCAGCTGGGGTAGAACGTTAGAACTTGCATTGCGGGAAAGTGGCTGAGTGGTTGCAGTGAAATAGGATTTTGATTTGACTGAGTTGTACTATATGCTGTACAGCTGGGTACTATTTATTAGCAGTGCTCAGAGAGAAGGAGATAGGTTTCATAGCGCACCGCGGATGGCAGGCTGCATTGTGAAGAATGTACATATGTGCTGTGAGTGAGGCAAGGGGGGCTATGAAGTACTTATCTCATGAAAGGCTTAACCCTGCCAGTTTGACCCCATTTAAGTCAATGGGAGTTAAGGGCACTCTCCCCCCCCCCCAAGGAGTTGCTCAGCACCTTGTGGCATCAAGTCCTCGAACCACATTGTGTATGGTGCGTTCTGTGTGCACAAGGGCTCTCCAGGATTTAGTCTCATTCGCTGTGAATATTTTAAGGTAGGTTGTGAGACCCCCACCTCCTACGGATCTCGTAAATTACATGTGATGGGGGCAGACTAATGGTGTCTACCAAGTACTATATCGTTCTACAGCACTGAGTCCATTCTCATTGCTGAACAATTTAAAAGGGAAACAAAGTGAAGGTGGCACTGATTACATGTGCATTACAATTTGGTCTTTAATTATACAATCATATACTCTCCCTCAAAGAAAAGGAGTACTTGTGGCACCTTAGAGACTAACCAATTTATTTGAGCATAAGCTTTCGTGAGCTACAGCTCACTTCATCGGATGCAAGCTGTAGCTCACGAAAGCTTATGTTCAAATAAATTGGTTAGTCTCTAAGGTGCCACAAGTCCTCCTTTTCTTTTTGCGAATACAGACTAACACGGCTGCTACTCTGAAACCTCTCAGTCTTCAGCAATTCCAATCCTGGAGTCAGTAGTTGGCTGCTTCCTCAGGGTCCAGCGAGATAGGGAGTCTGGCTGTAGGACACAACTCAGTCCTGCATTATTCAACCATTCAGCCCATAGCGCTGCCTCCAACTTCCACTATTTATAGCCTTTTCCCCACTGTGCTCCAGCTGGCTGATCATGACCATGAATGTGTGGATCTTGGTAGTTTGCTTGCCCTTAATGAAAACCCTCTGCACAGCCCCAGAGACAACTACTCAGCATGCCTACTAACTACCACCCCTCTAGGCGTTCTGGGAACTTCTAAATGCTCTGTGCTGTTCTCTGCACATGCACACAGACAGAGGATTCAGCAAAAATCCCCGCTTCTTCCCCCACTGTTTCTCCCCACCCCTTTAGGCTTTTTAAAGAAATAATTTGCTGCAGTAGAAGCATGTAGGTAACATACACAATGTATAGTGTATACTAAGTTTAGTGTTTTAAGGGTGGGAATTATATATATGTCTATACATAATATATATAAAACAAACTTTTGATGTTACTGTAAATTTCTCTGTTTAAAAGAAAAGCATAGGAAACATTTACAAATTCATTTTTATATTGCTAGTGCCAAAATTACAAACAGATGTTTGATGATTGTACCAAGGTTTGCATCACGTGTCACTTATGATTCATTTTAATTAATCCAAAACGATTTCCCATTTCTCATTCATATATGAAGCTTGAAGATGTAGGTCACAGATATTTGAAACTTGAAGCGTTCAGTCTAAAAATACACCTTGAGGTCTAGTCTCTAGCGAGTAACCCCTTCAGTGGTAATCCAAGCATACATACTGAACATGTTCCCTGGGCATCAGATAATATTACAATTGTATTGTTTCTAGTGTGCCATACCTCCCTACCTTAACTGCTTAAATCACACACACTATTTTATTTAAAAATAAATAGAAGTCCTTTACTGGCAACTATAAGGTATGGATATTAATAGGAATACAAATGATTTAACCATTTTAATATTTGTGTAAAAACCTGATAAGCTCTTTGTTTTACAGTAAACCCCTCTTATGACAAAATTGTTTCAACTGAAAAGTGCTATTTTAGCACATGTTCATAGTCAGTGTTATCACAACCATGCCTCTGGCTGAAGGCAAATTTGTATATGAACCAAGTAACAAGGCTAATGTACTGAGGCCCTGATCCTGCACCATAGAAATCAATAGGAGTTTTGCCATTGACTTTAATGAGAGTAGGATCCAGCTCTAAGTTAGGGGTAATGTATTTTAGCAGTGAAATGTGGAGAAGCTTATGCCATATTGGACAGTTCCATGCCCTGAACACAGATGGAAGAGTATATGATGCCAATTTGATTCTTACCAGTGTGACAGGGAGTGCTCACCTCCTCAGTGCCTCTTGTTGGCTGGGTATGATGCTAGAATCTTTTTTCACTTGCTGCTGGTGCCCTCTGTAGGTAGCTGACCTCGCTAGGCACATCTTCAGTGGCTCAGCCCTCTGGCTAAGTCAGACAGTCAAATGGATGAGCCCCTTGTAGGCTATTGAAGTCCAGAACAAAAGTCTTTCAAACCCCAGCTCAAGCTGGACTCAGCCCCTCCTTCCTGAAGGTGCCTTCTCTCTTGAACGCCTCCTAGACGCCTTTAAATCCAGTTCTCTGATCAGACTTCTAAAGGAGCCACTTAGGCTACTTCACTGCTGCCAGTGGGGGAACCCAAGCCCATCCATTACTCCAAGTCCCAACCCAGGGACCCTATATACAGCAGCCATATACCACTGCTTCCAGTTCACTGCTGCTATTCCCTGGGCCTTTTTCCACATAGCCCCTTTCCTTTCACCCATTAACTTAAGGTTACAGCTCTTAGGTTCTCTCATTCTTAGGGCCAGTAAATCAGCCCATCAAGCACCTCCGGTCCGGTCCGGTCCGGTCCGGTCCAAGCCAAGCCCCCTTCCTCATCCCTCTTCTCCCAGTCAGAGACTGACATACAGAGCCCCTACAGCTCCTTTTATCTGAGTCTACTGGGCTCTGATTGGCTGCGTCTATGCAGTCTCTCTAGGCAGGCCTGGAGGACCCAACTTCAGTGCTCTTTTCTTGGAGTGGGGTGTGGTAGGGGCCCTCAAAGGGCCAGTTACAACCTGTCACAGCCAGTCATCTTGTTCTCAGGAGGTAGCACTCATAACTCATCTCAAGCAGGATGGTTCTGTTGTACAAAAGCTTTTGGATGTTAATGTAATTAAGAATCCATTGATTAAATGTATATTATGCTTAGTTTTGATAAATATCAGAGCCAAAATATTTAAACTTGGTTGCCTAATATTAGACAACTTTCATATGGATTTAAAAGCCTAAAGTTGAAAAGCCCAAATCTGCAAACTTTGTATCAGATGTTTTATGTTTCAGGTTGGCAATGATCAGACAAAGTCTTGATATATAACACAGGGTCTTTAAAAAGAGTATGCTTAAAAGAAGCCCAGGCTTAACAAAAATAGGTGCCCAAAATTAGGCCCCTAAATCCATATTTAGACACCTAAATAACTAGCCTTATTTCCAAAGTTGCTGAGCACCCAATAGCTGCCATGGAGGTTAGTGGGACTTGCTAGGTGTTCAACAGTTTTGCGAATCAGGCCACTGATGTCCCTACATATGGGTTTGGGAGCCTAACTTCAGGCATCTATTTTTGAAAATTTTGGCTAAAGTTTGTAATTAGTACTGTGTGGAACATGGTAGTACAAGGATGATATACAGCTATGTGAGCCCCTCTATGATCTGGTGCATGCTGGAGTTGTGAAAATAACTGACATTTTGGTTCATAGAGGCTGAAAGTGAAACATCCCTACCCTGTATGTTTGTTAAGAAGTAAAAGTTAGACAAAAAGGCACCTTTACCTGGAACATCCACAGGATCAGGGATTC
Source organism: Natator depressus (assembly GCF_965152275.1). Lineage (NCBI taxonomy): Eukaryota > Metazoa > Chordata > Testudines > Cheloniidae > Natator > Natator depressus. The sequence continues at coordinate 268,440,080 of NC_134234.1, forward strand.
GTAGTTCCTGTTGGCTATGATGGTCACCATTAACAGTCTATATTTATCCACAATTACCACAGCATTGCATAACCACAGCTTATTTTCCTAAGCTAAGAATAGAGAAAACTTGTTGTTTTAAGTTGAAGGAAATAACTGTGCTACCTCAGATACCACCATTTGTGGTAACTAGTGTCTTTGTAACGGTGGCCACTCCATATGAATATCCATAGCTCATGTTCCATGCACTTTGGGACTGAGATTTGTGAACACATCAAACCCACACCAGTACTGATGTGGAAACTCTGCACAGCCTTAATTCAAGAGTTAAAAGAGGAACATAGAACACATGAGATTCAATTATCTGAAACTCAAAAAAGAGTCCTAAAAAAAGTGACAGGTTTCAGAGTAGCAGCCATGTTAGTCTGTATCCGCAAAAAGAAAAGGAGGACTTGTCACACCTTAGAGACTAACAAATTTATTTGAGCATAAGCTTTCATGAGCTACAGCTCACTTCATTGGATGCATGCAGTGGAAAAAGTGGAAACTAGTCAAATTACAAATGATGACTATAAACAAAGAACACAAGTATGTAGGGACAAAATTAGAAAGGCCAAGGCACAAATGAGATTAAACTAGCTAGAGACATCAAGGGTAACAAGAAAACATTCTATATATACATTAGAAGCAAGAGGAAGACCAAGGACAGGGTAGGCCCATTACACAATTCGGGGTGCCAAGGGGGAGGGAATAATACCAGAAAATGTGGAAAAGGCAGAAGTGTTAAATGACCTTTTTGTTTTGGTTTTCACCAAACAGGTTTGTAATTATTGGACGTCTAACATAGTGAATGCCAGTGAAAATGAGGTAGGCTCAGAAGTTAAAATAGGGGAAGAAAAAGTTAAAAATTACTTAGACAAGTTAGATGACTTCAAGATGCCAGGACCTGATGAAATACATCCTCAAGGAGCTGACTGAGGAGATAACTGAGCCATTAGCAGTTATCTTTGAAAAGTCATGGAAGATGGGAGAGATTTCAGAGGACTGGAAAAGGTCAAATATAGTTTCCGTCAATAAAAAGGGAAATAAGGACAGCCCAGGGAATTACAGACCAGTTAGCTTAACTTCAGTACCCACAAGGATAATAGAGCAAATAATTAAGCAATCAATTTGCGAACACCTAGAATATAATAAGGTAATAAGCAACAGCATGGATTTGTCAAGAACAAATTGTATCAAACCAACCTAACAGCTTTTTTTGACGGGGTAACAAGCCATGTGAATAGGGGAAAGCTGTAGATATGGTATATCTTGACTTTAGTAAGGCTTCTGATACTGTTTTGCATGACCTTCTCATAAGCGAACTAGGGAAATACAACCTAGATGGAGCTACTATAAGGTGGGTGTATAACTGGTTGGAAAACTGTTCCCAGAGAGTAGTTATCAGTGGTTCACAATCAAGCTGGAAGGGCATATTGAGTGAGGTCCCACAGGGATCAGTTCTTGTTCCGGTTCTGTTCACTATCTTCATCAATGATTTAGATAATGGCATAGAGAGTACACTTATAATGATTGCAGACAATACAAAGCTTGGAGGGGTTGTAAGTGCTTTGGAGGATAGGATCAAAATTCAAAATGATCTGGAGAAACTGGAGAAAAGGTCTGAAGAAAATAGGATGAAATTCAATAAGGACAAATGCAAAGTATTCCACTTAGGAAGAAACAATCAGTTGCACACATAAAAAGTTGAAAATTACTACGTAGGAAGGAGTACTGCAGAAAGGGATCTGGGGGTCAGAGTGGATCACAAGCAAAATATGAATCAACAGTGTGACACTGTTGCAAGAACAGCAAACAATCAGGAGTGTTGTAAGCAAGACATGAGAAGTAATTCTTCCGCTCTACTCCATGCTGATAAGTCCTCAGCTGGAGTACTGTGTCCAGTTCTGGGTGCCACATTTCAGGAAAGATGTGGACAAATTGGAGAAAGTGCAGAGAAGAGCAACAAACATGATTAAAGGTCTAAAACATGACCTGTGAGGGAAGATTTTAAAAAATGGGTTTGTTTAGTCTGGAGAAGAGAAGACTGAGAAGCGATATGATAACAGTTTTCAGTACATAAGGTTGTTACAAGGCAGAGGGAGAAAAATTATTTGCCTTAACCTCTGAGAAAGAAGAAATGTACTAAATTACAGCAAGGATGGTTGAGGTTGGACATTAGGAAAAACTTTGTAACTGTCAGGGTGGTTAAGCATTTGAATATATTGCCTAGGGAGGATGTGGAATCTCCATCACTGGAGATTTTTAAGAGCAGGTTAGACAAACCCCTGTCAGGGATGGTCTAGATATGAGTGCAGGTCCCTTCCAGTGCTACGATTCCATGAGGCTGTACATTATAGGATTTAGGTGTGTAGGGCACTCTAGTCTATTCTATCCACATATGCCCTGCCTCACCATCTCCACTGCTATTTATGCCTGTGCTAGCTGGGTGTGCAGTGTGTGTACTCTACACATCAACACAAGTGTAGATTTATCCTATATCGGAATAAAGTCTCCACAATGGTTACATAAATTATTTATCTCTCCTTGGTTTCAGGCATGGCCACTCATTATCCAAAGTTTGGCAGGTAGTGCTGGAAATGTATGCAGTTAGCAAACAGAAACATTTTTAAATAACAGTGATAGTTATAAAGCTCAATTAAATATATTACCAAAGGAATGCCTCTTTTGATAGTTTGCCATAATTCACCAAAGTAAACTAACTCTCTCTCTCTCTCTCTCTCTCTCTCTCTCTCTCTGTGTCTACAGAGGGGGGAGGGGTTATTTTGGTGAATTGTGGCAAACTATTAAATGAGGCATTTCTCTCTATATAAAAAACAAAGACTTTTCACCCCAAAACTGGATTTCAGGATAGAAACACAGGCTCCAATCCTGCAAACATTTATGCATATGACTAACTTTAAGCATGTGCTTACGTGTTTACAGCATCAGGGCTTGATGTTGCAGAGTATTTTTTATTTTATTTTAAAAGAAAAAACATGAAAAGAAAAATTGTTCTTCATCAGTTTGCAAACAACATAATATCCAGAATGTATCATCATATCGGAGACATACCAACAGAGTGACCTTTCAGAGACAACTCAGGACTGGGTCAGACTAAAAACATCCATCTTAGAAGTTCACATTCTTTCTGAGGAGATTTCAAGTATATTTTACATTAGTTTACAATATTACCGATAGAATGTCTGTCCTAAACAAGTCCAGAGAGTTCTACTTCTGTTCGTTGTGCATACAAAGACATTATTAGTATCTATAAATTATCTCTGCCCTCTCTCATACAATATTTTGCATTTTGTTAAAACCAGGCTCATTAGTTAGGAAAGAAAATAGGTAACTTTATATCCGTTGTGAGGTTTTCATCAGACTAAGTCATAGCACAAAAGGAAAATTGGGCAAAGCTTGTAATATTCAACACTAAGTAATTTTATTTCCATTACTTCATCGGAGCTACATATCAGCTATTCAGAAAATGGTCCCAAAGAGAGTCTTTAATTTAAATTGTCCGATGTTCTTTTGGCATCCCTGCATTCTGACATTTCGGCATACTGAAACCCAGAGATCTGTTCTCCATAAAACTTGGATCTAGCTTCAGCTTAAAGAAAAATGTCTTTTTCTGTTTTGTTTTTTTAAGGTGGAGTTGAGATATTGTCAACTTTACTGCAAGTTTGTTCAAGTTTGTTGAATCATTCTCAGCTTCAGTATTTTGTGTGTATATAGGAGTGATAGGGGTGAAAATGAAAACTACTAGCAGCTTCTGAAGTTAAGTTCTGATTTTGTCGCCCATTAAAATCAAGGGGAGTTTTTGCCTTTCACTTGGGTGGGGGCAGGATTGGGCCCATCTAATATTTTTTGGAGACTTCATTTACTTGCAGTAACTGTAATTAAGCATAGTAACTGTAATTAAGCATACCTCTAAAATCGAGCATAATCTAAGAGGTAGGAATGGTTTCTGTTCACAGAAGCCCTGTATACAGTGAAAATAACAGACAGAAATCTAGGGCCTGATCCAGCTAATCTGATTCTTCAAGCAATTCGCTAAAGCGAGGGCAATAAATTGGATTAGAAAGGGTTTGCAAAATTGAGTCCCTTACACGGTATAGAATTATAGGTTTGAAAAATTCTCAGAAAATGGTGGAGTGGAAATATGAATAAATGTCTTTTGACATGACATGACAAAATGAAAAGCACGGCCCCTTTTGACTGGATGGGGACTGAAAAACTCTAGGAAAAATCTGTTTAAAGCCGCTCAGAAAATTAATCCTTGAGAGGGCTGGTTTGCTGAAAAATTAAATGTAGCCAAGAAAAATCTTGGCCTTCTTCAAAGCTGGTTAATGCTTTTGGAGCTGATTGCTTCTCCTCTTCTCCCTCCACAGGCCTGGAGAAAGTGCCAAGGGATCTTCCCTCAGACACAACCCTGCTCGATTTACAGAACAACAAAATCACTGAAATAAAGGAAGGGGATTTCAAGAACTTAAAGGATCTCCATGTAAGTGAATAATGAATTGACAGTTGTTGAAAATGGGAGGAGGAGATGATGCATTTTAGAGCTGTAATTTAGAGAAAGAAACTTGAGACATGTTAATGCTGTATCTTCTACACTTCACACTTATATTGTGCAATCAAGCAGCAATACCCCCTTTGCTTCCCATTCAATAAGTTAGGAAATGCTGCTGCTAAGATCATATTCTTTGCCTGATCATGTCGCTGCCCCTCTTTGAATAACTGGACTGGCTCCCCCTTCTTCACCACATCAAGTCTTTGTTTCTTGTCATCAGCTTCAAGGCTCTTCATAACTCTTTCTCCACCTGTTTAGCCAACATAGTTTCATTTCAAGTTGTTCTTCATCCCTTCTACTTTGCTAACAATGCCAGCGTTGATGCCCCATTTGTCCACAGCACCATCTCTGGGACTGCTTATGTTCCTCACAGAACACGTGTCTATGTGCTTTGCTGGATCAGGGCCTTACTGAAGTGCTCTACAAGACCCACTCCCTCTTGTCATTCGAGTTCTTTCTTACTTCTTCTTTCTTACACTTCTGCCATGACGCCTACATAAAATAAACCAATGAACATATCCATTTAATAAAGAGAAAAAATCACTAGATAAAATCTTGGCCCCATTGACATCAATAGGGTCAGGATTTCACCCACCATCTTTGTTGATGTCCCACGTTTTCTTGTAAAACCATCTTTACTTTCTTGTTTCCCCCTTGTTCCCACATGTCTAATTTAATTTGTAAACTCTTCAAGGAAATGTTATGTCTTCCCTTTAATTCTGAGAGCCCCCAGGAACACATTTGGGCACCAAAAGAAAAAAATACATAAAACTAATACTAACTATTACCTTAAATTGAGTTAGCTATTAATATAAAAGGTGGAGAACTTTGTTATCCTTCCTGAAAAAAACAAACTAGTTATATAATGTGCCTGCTTGAGCAGTCAGCATCATTACGCCCAGTAAACATTGCTCCTCACCTTTGTTGGGCCATTTAGATTCTCTAGTTATAGATTTTCACCTGCTGCAATTACATATTTCTAAGGGTCTTATTAAAAAGGGTCTTATTAAAAAACACACTTGTCTACCTGTTGAAGTGTATCTCAGAGATTATGGTGATGACATACCTCTGTACAGCTTGTGGATCATCAATTATTTATGTAGCCCAGATATTTCTCTAACTGTGATGCCTGCGATATACTGGTATTTGACTGGCTCTCGCCTCATACTTTATAGTGTGGTGTTCAAATGATGTTAGCACAGTGCATTTACTGTATAGTAAGGACCCATATATACTACAGTCACAAGCTACATTGTTCCAAGGCCGAAGCAAAGCCACAGTCCCATGCAGACTACTGCATGAGCAAACCAGCTCTATTTAGATTGCAAGCTGTTTGGGGCAGGGCTGTCTCCTATTCTGATTGTACAGTGCCTAGCACAATGGGGCACTGTTCTTGGCTGGCTGCTCCAGAGTTAACAACTCTTGCAATTTTATCACAAATCTAGGAATATTTGTTGCTTTTCTTAAAGCCTCAGCTCCTGGAGAGATGGAATTAGGTGAGGATCTCAGCATTCATTCAAAAAAAGGTTGTGAAGAAAAGTTTGAAAATGTGACCTGAGTGTGACCTGAAGACTTAAAACACAGAAGTCAGATAAATAGAACTCCAATATTATTAATTAAAAAAAAACCCTCATGATTTTGAAGCCATATCTTGTGATTTTTTTGGTGCCTGAATCATGAGTTTTGTATGCTTGGAGTTGACAATATTGCATCTAGGCACCACCATAATGAAATAATCTAATAAATTGCTTAGGAAATTAAAGAACTTTCGTCAACTTAAAAAACTGCTTTTACTTGTAAGTCCCCTAAGAAGGTGTTAGAGATTTAACATCAGATAAGGATACCATCATCAGCTGGCAAAAACAGCCCTGAATAATATTATATTATCATTTATTATGGCTGATTATAATTTGAAGAACTTTTTACAGTCCACTCCTAATTTTAGTGAATAACAAAGAGAGTCTCTGAGGTGGAAGTTTCTACATTGTTGTCACATCATATGTGTGCAGTTTGCTAGTCCACATTTTGAGAAAAAAAAAGGCATTACAAAAAGTGAAAAGTATTCCTAACATCTTAACCACTGCCTTCTTGCTCTGGAGCGGCAAACTCTTAAGATAAAAATCCTGCATCTATCCCATTCAGATAGTGATTTTTGCTTGATGCGCTGACCTAAGATAAGTTTCAAAACGAGAATAATGCTCTTTTTGTACCACACCTAGCACGACGGTAATGCCAATAAATAATAAATAATTAATTAAATGATAATAATAAACTCATCTTTCCATAACATTGCTAATAGAGAGGATAACTGAGTTATTTTATTTGTTCTATTTCTATGCTTTGTCAGAACAAATTACTGAAGGACTGATTCTCATTTACATTTAAGACCCTTTACACCACTTTGCATGGTCCCAAGTATCAGAGGGATAGCCATGTTAGTCTGTATCCACAAAACCAATGAGGCGTCTGGCGGCACCTGAAAGACTAACAGATTTATTTGGGCATAAGCTTCCGTGGGTAAAAAAACCCACTTCTTCAGATGCATCTGAAGTTTATGCCCAAATAAATCTGTTAGTCCTTCAGGTGCCACCAGACTCCTCGTTGTTGTTACACCACTGTGACAGTGTCCAGAAACCCTAAAGTGAGCAGAAATGTAATTTACACTATCATCCATAAAACAGAGAAAATGGAAGTTTAAAATAAAAAACTTTATGGGATTGCTTATTCTCTCAATCTCTGAGGTGAGAATCCAGCAGAACTCTAATGAAGTCATGGGAGTTGCTGTAGGTTTACATGCCCGTTCAATTGAAAACACATACTCTGTTTTTACTCATTTTAGGTTTGCTTTCTTTTTCTTGTTTCAGTGGACAGGATCATTATGAATGATTCATTTAGCTGTGACTACATTTAGGGAAACATCATACAGACATTGAAAATATTGTGTTTTTTTGATCCAATATCGGACATTGCACCTCACAACATTCATATTAGCATTGATAATAGCACTGCTTCCTATTGAAGTCTGCTGTTGGACAAGAAATCAATCTGCTTCTAGCTGAGCATTAGAAAGAAGAAACAATGAGAGGCTTTACGTATTATAATTAAAGCTAGATTGTCACCATCCAGCTTCCATTTTGTTTTCATGTAAAATTTGCACATGTGCACAGACTCAGTAACTGTTGACCTTATTATCTTATTTGTGCCTGAAAATTCCCATACATAAAGTGAAGGCAGGATAAGAATTTGGCCCTAAAGAAATAATGCACTCAAAAAGGTGCATGTTTGTTATCCACTCCTGAAGTAATACTTCCTTTCCTAGTTGGTAGTCTGTGCCTGCAGTGAAAGACAAAACCATCTCCTGCACCTACCATGGCCCACTAAACGGGAAAAGGGCTTTATACAAGGAAGATGGTGATGGAAGCACACGGTCTATGACTTATATAGAGAACTGTTATAAATTGTCAGCCACAGTTAAATGGGCTTTGAGGAAAGATAATTGTATCTTGGAAGTGTCTATGATACCAAGATTTATTTGTTCCTCTTTATTTTTTCCTCTCCTCCTGTCTCCTTTCAGCACTATTGATGGTCTGTGCTTAGGTATCCCAATGTCCATGCCAAGCCACTGCTCAAACTGGGCATTATGGGAAAATAATGGTGTGCACCAACTTTTTCTCTCACGTGTGTGTGTGTGTATGTTTAAGATTTATCTTTCTTTCAGACCAGCAATAGAAAGTGACAGTCTCACACAGATCTCACATAACCACCAATACCTCAACCTTGTTCAAGCATTGCACTAATCAGTTACCTTTCTTTTTCCTTCCAAGTGGCTCCATGCTTGGCTAGAGTAGACCAGGGTCAGACATTTTCAGCACCTTGTCATGAAACCTGAAGTGTACCCATCTCCCTTCTAGCATTTTTGATTCTGCACAAAACAGCAGAGTGCATTTGTGATTGTTTTTGAGCTAGATGGATATAATCCCCCATTGTGAGGTTGATTCTTTTTCAGGCTACTTGGCCCATGTGGTGTGTGTTTGGACACCATCTCCCTCCCCATTAGCGCTGCCTGCAGATGTTTTCCCTCGGCTTTTCTCGTTCAGTTCATGTTTTTACTGACCCCTAAACTCTCACTAAGTTATTTTTTTTGAACTTTTGTTACAAGTAAACCATAGGAGGCACATTCAGAGAAAAGTCAACATTACAGCTCCAAGGCTAATTACTTCTTTTTCTCTGAATCCCATGTATAATAGAGTTATTGTGACATGGAAAAAAACACATGGTTATGGCATAGCCAGGTGCCATACAGGTATCTTAATCTCAGAAATTGTTGTTGCTCTGAGGCATGCCAAAGCTTCTGTTGCAGATTCTGTGCTGTACTAGGTAGTGACAAATAACGTATGTTAAATGCCTAAGGCAGGGGTCTTCAATTGGGGTGCTGACCCGGCTGTCAGGGGGTGGTAACCACCCTACTTTTCCCTTCACTTATCATTAAATGGGGGGCACTAGCTAGTCTTTAAATCATGATTTGATGACTTCAGTAACTCAGCCAGGGGTTATGGGTCTATTACAGGAGAAGGTGAGTGAGGTTCTGTGGCCTGTGATGTGAAGGAGGCTAGTCTACCTGATCTTGATGGTCCCTTCTGGCCTTAAAGTCTATGAGTCTATGAGATGGGAGGCAGAGTCATGGTAGAGGAAAGGTCAAGAACCACTGGCTTACGGAATATACCTTTCACAACACCCATCTTCTTTCCCACAACATAAATTTTGTAAAAAGTGCCTTTTTATAACTAGTCTGATTTGTAAACTGAGAAGATTTTCTGAAAGTTTGCAGAAATTTCCCCAATAGAACATTGTCATTTTCAGCACATCATTTTTGTAAGCAGAACACAGTTCGGCCGAAGCAATTTTGGCTACAGCCATTACTAAGAGTTCTGCTCCTTGGGGCTCTACAGATTCTGCTAATATCAACTAGATAGATAAGATCTGGGATAAAAGAGAGTTACTGAACATTTTTGGAAAACCCGTGCCTGTCTAATTCTGGCCAAAACTACCTCCAGTACACTAACAGGGAATTTTAAAGAAGCTGATAAGGCTATAATTTAATTAAACGGCAGCAAACTTAAAACAGATTCAAAGAAGTATTTGACTGAGTGTTTTAGTTAATCCATGTTACTCACTAATGTAAGGTAGGACTTCTGATAAACTTTTCAAAAAGCACCTAGAGGTACATCTTTACTGCGCCCATCTTCAGTGACAGGAAGTGTACATCCACCCATAGTCCCCTTGGCATGACTTTAAACAGCAATGTTGACTGTGAGGCACAGCTTCAATAAGTACAGTAAAGACATGCCTGACGGGTGTGGGTATATACTCGAGTACATACCCTACGTGGCTCTCTACTCGCCCAAGCTCTGCCTCCTTGTCTATTTTTAGCAGTGTAGTCTCCTGGTGCCTCCCCACTGCTGGAGCCTTTCCCCTCCTCAGGAAAAGATTCCTCCAATAGGGAAAGGCTCTGCCAGATGGGAGGCAGCTGGGAAGGATTCCAACAGCTCCCCACAGCTGGCGCCTTTCCCCGCCGCAGGGAAATGCTCTGGCAGTAGGATGTCAGCTGGGAAAAGATTCATCAGTGGGGAGCTGCTGAAGCCATTCCCCATTGCCTCCCCGCTGCTGGAGTCTTTCACTGCCATGTACTACACACCACAGCATGTACTCAGCCTGCTCTTCACTACAGCATGTAGCCACACGTACCAGTGGTGTGTAGCATAAACGTAGTCTTAGTGTGCCTTAGGGGCCTAATTTCCACTGAATGTCAATGGAACTTAGGTGCTTATATAAATATCACCATTGGTAAAAATCAACAAAAAGTGTACATTACTCGCAATAACCCTCATAGTTACTCTATTTAACTCTATTTAATAATTTAACAACTGGTTATATTAAAAATGATAAAGGGCATTAAATCCTCATGATTCAGGGCATAACATTCACCACTAGCTGATGTCAAGAAATGTTGTTCCCCTTGTGCTAATATTGTGTGGTTAGCTGCATTATGCTGGGGATGGGATTTACAGCTTCCTCCAAAAATTGTGGGATTGGTTATTTTCAGAGAAAGGTCATTGCATTAGACAGAATATTGGCCTGTTCTACTTGCAGTTCTTATGACTTATCAGTGTCAACAGAGTAAGTGAGAATTATGACTATATCTTCTATATGACCATTAAAATTATTTTGGGAAAGGATTATTGTCAGTGAACTAGCCTGTTGAACTATGAGTGACCTCCTCCCAACAATCTGGTTGCTGCTGGTTAGTTCACAAAATTAAAGCAGAGATATACAGGTATGTGTGTACTCTGTGGACCCAATATAAAATATACTACTCATTTTACTTAGGGTGAATTGAAAGGGGAATACATTAGGGAAAAATATACAGTGCACACACACACATATACACACTGTTCAAAACTATCATTCCACTTTTCTCCTTTCACCTTTCAGTTTTCACTCAGAAGAGGTTGCTGCCACAGACACTTATATCCGCCTGGGCACTTATTTATTGCCTAACTGATTGATGAAAGACTCAAACGTTCAGCTTTTTCCCATTAGATATACTGGTAGCTGACAGAAGTTTAACTATGGGAGGATTAAGAATTGGTAAGAAATATATTGGAATGGGACCAAAATATGTGGGCTATCAAAACATGTGGAGTGAAGGCATCTGGTTTTTTTTTTACATTCCTACCAGTAATATGGTGCAGTAAGTGAACAAGAATGCCCTGGAACTGTGCTCTGCTAATAAATATAAAAATAATTATACTGTACATGTACATAGCACTTTGTATCCAGTACTCTCAAGGCATTGTACAACCATTAATTCGCTTAGCTTCATAACACTCTGTGAGGAGCATAAATAAATGGGTGGAAAGATGGAAGGAACCTCATGTGGATTTACTATAATATATAACACTCCTTATCTTTGATTTATTACAGTCCTCACATTAATGATTGGCATAGGAACTTCTTGTCTATTTATTACATTATTGTTTGTTAAACATCAACAGTGTGATCAGTGCTGTAAGGTTTACAAATTAAGACATGATCCCTGAACTATCGGATTTAAAAATCAAAATGCTGATCCTTGCAATTGTTACTAAAGTGAGCTGTCCTTACTCATGTGAGTAAACCCACTGACTTCAAGGGCCACACTATGTGATTTGTGATTTGAGTCAGACAAAAATCCAACAAGTACAGACTGGAAGACCCAAAGGATAGTTATAATGTCAGACATTATTAGTAGGCTAGATTGTGCCCTTTCCTTATGCAGTCATCACAGATTTTCTTCCTTGGAGAGACTGGGTAGAATGTGGGGAGAATTGGCTGGCTGCATGGTGGTAGGGGCAAAATACTGCAACCCAAAATAGGTGTTACAAATTACTTCCCACTCCTATTCCCATCACATCCAGGGAGCCCTAAGTGACACGATTTGGCCTATTGTTATTATTACTACAGAGACTGAGGTGGTGATGCACTTATGTTTATGTGAGTTGCCTCTTCTCCACTGGTGTCAAATGAAAAGATTATATTTTGTCCTTGGAAGTAGACATGATTCTTATGGACTCCAATGGGAGCTGCACATGCACCAGAGAGCAGGATTTGGCCATAAGTAGTTTTGTAGGTATTTTTGTAGTTATTTATCTTTTGCTAATATGCGTTCTTCTGATTTTTTGAAATTCTGCATTGCATTTCAACACAGCCAACACAGCGAATCAGTGGTTTTTTGAATTCTTCCGTCTTAATGCAACTTCACCCTAAATTTATGCCCACAATGGAGGTAACAAAATCTCCTTCTTTATTATTTCACAGGCATTGATCCTTGTGAACAACAAGATAAGCAAGATCAGCCCTGCAGCCTTTGCTCCACTGAAGAAACTGGAGAGACTTTACCTCTCCAAGAATAACCTGAAGGAACTTCCAGAAAACATGCCTAAAAGCCTTCAGGAGCTACGTGCCCATGAGAATGAGATCACCAAGCTGAGGAAAGTTGTCTTTAATGGACTGAATAGTATGATTGTCGTAGGTATGCATCATAAGAGATTTTTGCTAAAGTAACTTGATGTAGTATATATTTTCTAGATATTACTCTTAACCCACTGTACTTGAAATATCTTTTACATGGATAAGCCAAGAAGTGTCTTGATAGTCTACAGCAATTAGCCAAATTATCCATGATTCACTGAAGGAAAAAAATGCTCTTTTGTTTAATACTTATAAATGTAAACTACCGTACATTTCACAAACATGTTTTGTTTGCAGAACTGGGCACCAACCCACTCAAGAGCTCAGGACTTGAAAATGGAGCCTTTCAAGGGATGAAGAAGCTCTCCTATATCCGTATTTCAGATACCAACATTACTAGTATCCCTAGAGGTAAGAACAGCTATGAGATTTTAGCAGATTCAGGTGTGTAAAATACACTGATCAGTAAGACTTCAAGGCCACGGTCAAATTCCACCAGAAGACAATCAGAGCCTTTTGAGTTAAATCCGTGCACTTCCAAATCTTGACTGGGCTAGTACAAGGGCGGTGCAATTTGATATTCCATTAATAGAGCTCTGCATGAGATTCAGTTACAAAGGTAAACCAGTTTATTTGGGATTTCTTCCAGCTGAGAGAGGAAGTGGGAAAAATGTTTATGGGCCTGATTCTGATTGAAATTACACTGGTGTAAATCAGGAGTAACCCCGTTGAATTCAATGGTGTTAGATTACTGTAAAACCAATGTAAATGAGATGAGAACCAGGCCCTGTGACTGTGAGTGAGTGTGATCTTCAGGGTCAAAGAAGCATTCATTTGCAAAATGGAAACATTTGCAATTTTTTGAATAATTCATTGTATTCATTATACTAATAGATCTCTAGTGTAGCCTATGCAAAAAGGATTCAAAAATATACAAAATGGCTCCAAACTGCAGGAAATGATGGTAGCTATAGTAATATTTTGTCCAGCAAACTGTTGTGAAAATGCACACAATTTCAGGAAGTTAATACCAGAAGATTTTATTTAGTATTATTCTCCCACTCATTTTCTGTTATGGCTGTTCTTTTGTACATACTGCTTCAGATAGTCAAAATATTGGGCCCTGGGTGTTTTTCTGTAATAAATGGGATTTGCACAATAAGATTCATATTTAAGTATGCTCTACACAAAAGTAAAAAACCCAACAGTAGTTTTCATTTTTAAATTAATTCTTTTGTCACTATTGCTACATCTGGGTCCAAATTTAACACCTGCACACGTAAATGTGTGCAGGCTGAAATTCACCTCTCTGCAGAGTCCCATTTAAGCTGTTTTGAAGATTTATGTGTGATTTAGTTGGTGAATATTAGCCCTCAGCACAGGGTTACATTTCACTCAAAGTGAACTGCTATTTGAAAATCCACGCTTTTCAAGTTCTCCTCATTGTGAAAGTTCTTCTTTAATGTTTAAAACAAATACTTTTCAAAGTGCAAGTTGCAAGATTCATGACTCTTCTCTGATGGGTCCATGCTCCACAATTAATTGGCCTGATCTCAGTTATGCTAAGGCCCTTTTATACCACTCTAGCAATATAAAAGACACATAATAGAACTGAGAATCAGGCCCATTTTTTATGTTTGAGTTATACTGAAACTTTTTTGGGACATCTTCTATTTCAGGCCTTCCTCCATCCCTTACAGAGCTTCATCTTGACGGCAACAAGATCACCAAAATTGATTCTGAAAGTCTAGCTGGACTCGTCAACTTGGCTAAGTAATAACATTTTCACATAACTTACAAGTATTATGTAAAAAACAATAGCTGCAATACACACAATAGGAAGAAATCACTCTGTAGTTAAGAAGGGTGATAATCTTTTAGCTTGAATGTGCCAAACCATTTAGCAGGAAAAGTTAGAGCTTGTCTACATGGTATGGCAATGCCCATGAAGGGAGTGAGATTTCTAACGCACACTAATGTGTTGTGTGTTATTTGGCCCATATGGACCCTGCCGGTATGCACTCAAAAGTTCCCTAGTACACTTTAACATAGTGCTGTTCGAAAGGGTACTAAGTTAGACCGCAAAAGGGAACCATTACTACGTACCAGCGGCATCTACATGGGCCAATTCATGTCAGTGAACTTTAGAAATCACACCGCCATAGTGTATATTACCCACCATGTAGACAAGGCTTAGTGAGAACACCGGGACTTTGCCACTGAGCAACTCAAACAACTTTTTTGAAATCTAAGGAATTTACCAGGCAAAAACACTGCTACCTGGAATTAATTTTGAACAGACCTAGCAATAACCCGTTTTGGAAAATGCTCTCAAATTTTGAGGATTAAAAATAAGGAAACTTTGGAAATTTAGGAAATACAATGTTTGTGATATGTTGTGCAAAAATGTCCACTAGGGACTATTGCTATGATTCAGCAAAGCACTTACACCTGTACATCAAGGCTTTGCTGAATTGAGGCCTAAAGTAGGATGAGAGAAATAGATAGGAACATAGGAATTATCGTACTGGATCAACCCCATTGTCTATCTAGGCCAGTATCCTGTCTCTGACAGTGGCCAGCAGCAGATGCTTCAGAGGAAGGTGTAAGTAGGTTGATGTGGAAAAATACATGCCAGGACAATGACTCAGTGAACTGATTGAAAATATCATGTGCAATATTTTGAATAAACATTGTGCATATGATTCTCACCGCACTGTGTACTCATATACATTGGTACAGACTGCATGCAAAGTAGGTGTAAAATGCTACACTTACTTATGGTTTGGTAACACTTTACACCAACTCTTCACTCACTTTACACTGGTATAAATGACTGTACAAAGCCGAGAGAGTCAGGCCCTGTGACTCTCATACTGATGCTGACTAGGGGGTTTGTGAGGTAAGTATTTTGCATTGTACTGCTCTGGGTCAACAGCACAATGCAAAAGAATCATACTCTGTGCAGGAAGGTGGGGTTTTTTCATCTTAATAATGGCATTTTGGGGTTCCTCTAGATGCAGGAAAATATAGGACAGTACTTTAGACGAGGATGTTAATAAACCAGTAGAATTATTCCGTGGGTTACCTCTCATTAACCATCCCATCAGAGAGTAATATGGGCCCAGTAACGTGTTAATTATCAAACTGGGGCTTCTGAAGTTATAAGATTATGATATTTTATAATGCTTTATGAAGACGAATATTTAATTTATCAAGGCCTTTTTTGTCACTGAGATATCTTATATGTCTATCATTCATCTGACTGACAGAATGCAGGCAGAGAAGAGAGACAGTTGGAAAACATATTAGAAGCTAATAGGAGCTGAATTTGCCTCTCTATTTACATTAGTTTGGCCTGGAATTAAATGCACTGAAGTAAATATAACTGGTTCAAATGAAGGTTCTTGGATATTTTAAATATGGATAGTCCCTTTATTCTTTCTTGGAATCGGTCTCTTGGAAAAGCTTTTGGGGGCTTGTAAAATCCAACCAGAACATTTCAGTAATGAAAATGTTCAGTTCTCTGCTATATGTCTCATTTTGTCACCATGTGTTATCACAGATACACCTTCACCCAGAAAGCCATACACAATGTTCTGATGCTTTATTTGGAAGGCTCCTGAATTTTTTGTAAGCATATGAGAAAAATACAATAACTTACGAATTAAGGACCAGGAAGCAATATTTTAAATGCAACCATTTAGTCTAAAGTTAGTGGCTTGTGTAACAACCCTCATAGAAATGAGGAAAAAGAACCCTTCCAAAACAAAAATCCTGATATTTTACTTTGAAGTGTGGGTCCTGGCATTCCCCTTTCTTCCCCACCACCGTCGAGCTTCCAAATATTTCCAGCCAAATCCAACTACACGTTCCAAATTCCTCATTCTGAAGAGCTACCGTTTTACCTCCTTTTCACATGTTCGCTTCCGATGGGTGTGATTATGGCTTTGGACAATGAAAGAAGTGGAGAAGAGGCCACCACCACTTCATTAATCAGACAGCAAGAACTCTTATAGAGGGCAGATGTCTTTAGAAAAACACTCAATTTTTTTCTGGGGCTCTAGATTAAATCTACTGGCTTGGGAAGAAGGTGGTGCCAAATTCATAGTACACAACAGCACGCTGCAGGATTATCAAACCATGAGGCTCAATCAACCTGGTTTTAAATTTAGATTAATCATGAATTAGATTAGTGGGGATGGGGCAGAGAGAGGAAGTCTGAAGAAAGAGGAGGGAAAGGTAGGGCCATTGGGAGAGCAAAGGGGGAGAATCCCCACAGGTGTGTTGAATAAAATACAAGGGCCAAAAAACAACCAGAAAAAAAAAGAGCTACTTTCATTTAAGTGCCTAAATAAAAATGTAGGTAGCCACCCAGTTAGGCTAGAATTTGACTTCACTTCTGCTGGAACCTGTCATGGTTAAGCAGTTTAATAGCTTCCTTAAGCTGCCGTTAACGTTTCAGACACAGGCCAGTTTAGTGTATGTCTGTGTTAGGACATTTTGGTACGGCACCTGTTCAGCATGATGCCTCTTCCTGGTTCCACTGTTTACGCTGTGGTGAATCCGTAGCAGCAACAGCAATATGTTTTTTAAAGTTTACTTTTGAGTCTCCTAAAACACAGTTCACACAAAGCTACAGCAAAAAAACCCTCTAACTTGACAAATGATTCTGTGGATTGTATATAGGATGGAGTTCCACAGGAGAGTGCGTGCATTAGGTACGTGACTGTACTAAGGCCTATCTCCCATTAAAAGTCAATGCGAAGTCTCCCATTGCATACAATGGAAGTTGTACCTGGGCCTAAATGCTAATGTTCAGATTTGTGGTGTTTGTGTAGTCCATATGACAGCAACATGGGAAAGGGCCAGCAGAGGGGTTAGAGACTAAAGAAGCTGAGCACATCCTTTTGAATTACAATATAAATGTTCATTTCTATTTTTATATATTTTTTCCTTCTTAGTCTTCACAAGTTATTCAGTGATGAGACTAATACAGCTAAAACATCTGTAAATCATTTACAAATATAAAAAGCTATTATATGAAGAACCATTTCCCAGCTTCCTCCCCTTCTATCCCTACAGAAGAAAAGACAGAAGATGAAAACCATACTGTGTTCTAACGCTCTAAAACTATTGTATGCCACTTTTTCATCTCTGTCAGTATACACAAATAAAAGCCAATTCTGCTGTTCCCATGGAATGCTCTTTATCTTAGACACGTCTGCTTCGATACTTGTATTTGTATCCAAATTACGTTTTAGATATGTGTTCATTTAGATTTTCTACAAGGTTTTGCCAAAATGACCATATTTTTGACACATCCCCAAACATCCTGTGTGATACACATTGCCAAAGTTTTCTAAATAATTCCAATACGTTATTTGCTCTTCAGGCCAAGCTAATTACATGAAATGAAATCCTGGAGTCTTTACTTAGTTTTTATGCACTGTAGTCATTGGGAACTTTGTTTAAGTAAGAACTTAAGTGAAGTTCTTAGGATTTGACATATACCAAGTTTCTAGTAAAGGTAAGGGATCTTTTGAACTACATTAAGGTTGATTCTTATAGGAGTAATGTTACTCTCATATCAGTTATTTAGGGCTTAATCCAAAGCCCACTGATCTCAGTGGGAGGCGTCAATGGACCTTGGATCAGACCTTTAATAGTTTTGTCCTGTTACAGTAGTTTTGTTTGCAGTTTAAATCTAGTGAGTTGTACTAGATGTTAGCATTACTCTTTCTTTCCATGTTTCTTTTATTAAAGACACTCTGCACAAGGGGTTCTAATCTTGACTGGCATCAGTTCTAGGAACTTCTTTTTGGCTGTAAAGTCTAATCAGATGCGTTCAGTTGTGTGGTTACATATTAGGTCCAGAATCTGACTTCTGTACCCGGTATAATCTATACAGCATTACCATAGCAGATTGTTGTGAAACTGCCAGTCTCTAGTAGTCTTCATCTATAATAAGTTGTACTGTTGTTAGAGGTTCTGATTACATCTATAAAATACTTGGGCTGTTGCTCAGAGTTTATAGTTAAGAAGTCCCACAATGAATATATTTTCCTGAAAATTAAAAAGCAATGCTTTAGGTTAAAGGATAAAGCCGACTCCTTCCCACTAGATATATTACAACAGATTATTTTACAGGATAGCATTCCTGCTGAAGAACAGACTGTTTTAACTTGGATTACCAGATCCTTTAGAGAAGGAAACTCATTAATTTTAGTGATTTCAGACCTGAAGGGCAACAATATGCAAATACACATAGGACCAGATTTTCCAGGCTGGACAAAATTGTGCTAGTAAATCCAGAATGTGCATACTATTAAAAGGAAGGATGGTTATATGGTTACAGCCCTTGGCTGCAACTCAGGAGCTCTGGGGTCATTTCCTAGCTCTGACACAATTCCTGTGTTTTGCTGGGCAGGTCATTAAATCTTTCTGTGCCTTAGTTCCCCATCTGTAAAATGGATATAAATATATCCATATCTCCCAGGGATGCTGTCAGGATAAACTGATACATGTTGGTGAGATGCTCAGATACACTGTAGTGGGGTCACATAAACAGAAAGAGAAATTTATAGTCTAGAGCCTCAATATTCCACTGGTCATGCAAGAAGCTCGTAAGGTGAATTTTAGGAAGTCAGTTTTGATAGCCTGGTGACTACTGTAAATGTGAATATATACAAAAATACATGCTGTAGCAATAGTAAGCAAGTAACTCAGAAATACAAGGTGAAGTGGAAACAAATTGAATTATGCAATGATAATTCTGGTAGCTCAAGTCATGGAATTTCCTGCTCATCCAAATGTATTGTGGCTTTGTGATTCTGTATCCCATTAGCAATCCATAGGGCCATCCTGCCCCATTGTGTGATAAATGTGAAAAACCACATACTTTGTGAAGAACTGCAATAGCAATCACCTGTCAGAATTTGTTGTTTTGCTAATGTTTACCCCGTGTCATTTCCTTTTGCAGATTGGGTCTCAGTTTCAACAGTATCAGTGCTGTTGATAATGGCTCTCTTGCTAGTATACCTCATCTGAAAGAACTTCACTTGGATAACAATGAACTTGTCAAAGTGCCTGGTGGGCTGGCTGAACACAAATACATCCAGGTAAAGTATATCTTATGGACTCAGATGTGCAATAATTGAAAGGGACTGAAAAACAGGTCTTTGAACTATGGATCTGTGAACATTACACAGTACTGGCTATCCTATCTTTGTCATTTGTGCCCCCAAACTCTGACTTGAGGCAAGCCTCATATCTACTGTTTGGCAGTAATTGACTACACCAGGGGTTCTCAAATTTCATTGTGCCGTGACCCCCTTCTGACAACAAAAATTACCACACAACCCCAGAAGGGGGGACTGAAGCCTGAATCCCCCTGAGCCCCGCCGCCCTGGTTGTGGGGGCCAAAGTCCAAGCATCACTGCCCCAGGCCCGGAGGCCAAAACCAAATGCCAAAGGCTTCAGCCCCAGGCAGGGGGCCTGTAACCTGAGACCAACTGCCAGGGCTGAAGCCCCCGGACTTCGGCCCCAGGCAGTGGGATTCAGGCTTCAGCCCCGGACCGCAGCAAGTCTAAGACAGTCCTGGCGACCCCATTAAAATGGGGTCACGGCCCACTTTGGGGTCCTGACCCACAGTTTCAGAACCGCTGGATTACACCATTGAATATATGCTGACATGTAAAAGAAAGTACAGCATATTAGAGGATTGACATTTCATTTCTAATTTTGAGTATATGGACATGGAGGTACCTAGTCTCCTTACTGCGGAGGTCCATAGACCCATAAATGTGTGTGCAATGGAGATAATAAATTTGATAAATGTATCGTGCACATTTCGCTGCTCTTTCCACACTGTCTCCCCACGACTTCTTTTCAGATTCAAAACCTTTCAGCAGCTTTAGACAGTCATTTTTTTTATAACTGTCCCAGAAATGTTTGCCTTGGTCTCTCACAAAATTACACCTTCCTGAGGCCAAGAACAGTTCATATGCAGTTCCACACCAGTAAGAGATATAAGCTCAGACATCTTCTAAGCCTGAAGGTCTAGAAATATGAAGTGAAATCCTGGCCCTATTGAAGTCAATGACAAAACGCCTATTGATGTCAGTGGGGCCAGGATTTCACCCACAAACGTCAAATAACTGGAAAGGAAAGATTCCCTAAATGGGAACCAGCACTTGCATGTAGCTCTGGAAAATCCTGGAGATAGCAAACTTTAAAATTGTGACATTCCTAGACATAGGTCATTCTCAGAGGGTTTTATAGCTCCCTCTAAGCCCTGTACAGTTTGACTCAGTATAACGAAGCCATTGCACTTGAAGAAAAACAAAAAATAGTCCCTTTCGGAAATATAACCCTTTAAGATGTTTCTAAAATAGTTTTTTTCATTTAAAATATGACCATTTACTAAATACATGATCATGAGACAGCGTATAGAGGTTTTATCAGCACTTATTTGAGATGACCTATATAATAGTTGCTTTACCACGCAGAAAATAACTCAATTGTTAAAATAATGCTAATAAAAATACAGATACAAACTATTTTGTCCCTCCATATCCTGTATTTTGTCCTTCCTGTCCCTCCATGTCCAAGTGAGTTATCATTCTGAACCCCAGCTAGGTGTATCTTGTACAAGAGAAAAATATCATCAAGCTTGACTAAAGCATATAACATTTGTCATAAATAATGGAATTATACGTTGCAAACATTGGTGGAAAAAGAATGCCCGTGCTGTAGTCAGCCTTAAAATCTTTATAATTGCTCTTGGCAAGGAGTTAAAATTATCACAATATTGATGATATTCCCTATATTGAAGCAAAAGGCCAAATAGAAAACAGTCTATGTTCACTTTGAAACAAACAAACAAACACACACACTCTCTCTCCCTGTCTTGTCTATCCACTTTGTAACAAATATATTGGCCAAAGGAATTATTATGATTGAAAAATGTTTACAATCAATAATGATTATATCACAGTGCTAGTTTTCCTTTAGTTTTTGGGTTGTAGTCTCTTATTCAGCTAGATACTTAGGCACAAGCCTAACTTTAAGCATATGAGCAGTCACAAATAGTTGCTTGAAGTATGGCATGTGCTTAAGTACCTTTCTAATTGGGCCCTTAGATTAGAAGTGATACAGCTTTATTTGACCTGTCTTCAAAAGTTATTAGCAGGGATCTTACAAATCTGTTTGCCACGGAAAACATGGAAAAAGCACAGACTTTGCATTTTTACAGAGAATCTTTAGTTTTTACATTTTGTGAAAAAATAAAAACATATACAGTAGAACCCCATTTATCTGACCCTCCATTATGCAGCTCTCCGTATTAACTGAAGAGGGGCTGTCAATCCCAAGCAGCGGGGATCAGGCTGTCAGCCCTGTGCGGCAGGGCTGAAGCTCTCCAGATTATCCAAATTTTTGATTACCTGATCTGGCCCCAGTCCCAATTAGTTCAGATAAACGCGGTTCCACTGTATCAATAAAACATTGCGTTCAATATATATTGTATCTAGGGAAACTAAAGTTCAGCATTTCATTTTAAGTGTGGAAAAATTTGTCTTTTTATGTTTTTTTAATCAGATAATGTTGTTTTGTTTTTTAATCACAGAAAACTAGGATTCCTGGTTATTAGCCATGGTAAAGTTCAGTTAAATTTTTAGGGCTTGTCTACACTCCCTACTGGATCGATGGGCAGCGATCGATCCAGCGGGGGGTCTATTTATCGCGTCTAGTCTAGATGCGATAAATCGACCGCCGAGCGCTCTCCCGTTGACTCTGGTACTCCACCAGAGCGAGAGGCGCAGGCGGAGTCGACAGGGGAGCATCAGCTATCGATTTACCACAGTGAAGACACCGCAGTAAGTATATCTAAGAATGTTGACTTCAGCTACGTTATTCACGTAGCTGAAGTTGAGTAACTTAGATCGATCTCCCCCACCTCTCCCCCAGTGTAGACCAGGCCTTAGTAGCTCAAGAAAATTAGCATAAAGTATCAAATGAAAGTGTATTTAGAGGAGCAGGTAGATTACTGTGCTGTCATGTACTGTACAATGTTTACTGATGTTCTGAAATATCCAGATTAGTTATGCACTTTGCCATAGTAGTCTGATTTCTCACTGAAACAATTGTATATATTTCAGGTAGTCTACCTTCATAACAATAAAATTGCTTCTGTTGGCCCCAGCGACTTTTGCCCTCCTGGATACAACACCAAAAAGGCTTCCTATTCAGGTGTGAGTCTTTTCAGCAACCCTGTACAATACTGGGAAATCCAGCCATCTACTTTCCGATGTGTCTATGAACGTTCGGCAATACAGCTTGGAAATTACAAATAGAGCCACAGAGATGGAGCTCGGTTGTATTTCAGCTACAAATACCTGTTGTCATAAGCCTGTTTAAAAATTGTTAACATTTAAAGCCAAATACTGGAAACTTCACTGAGTGGATATCACCCATTGATGTAAAATTACTGATTCTTTATAAGTGTATAAGACAAATCACACCATCAAAAGAATTGCCAGCTGTACTCTATTTAGACTTATTTCAGCCTTCATTTTGCCAGAATGCTTTGTGTGGTATCTTTCAGTTAGCTGAACACTACAGGTTTTCACATTCCATTGTATATGAGATTCGGGGTAAATATTTGTCAAATCTTTTGATATTAAAAACAAATGATAATGATTGAGGGTTGTTGGGTTTTTTTGTTTTTGTTTTTATAGCCACTCATGGAAATTGGTACAGTAAAAAGGAGATGAGACTCTATTTTTTATTCTTGGGCACAGTTGGCCCCTTTAAACTTAAATCAAGCCCTGGAGGTTTAAAAATATCTGCTATAACATGTTTAAAGCCTATTTCTGAATGTATCTATTTAGCAAAGGCAATATAAATTGTTGCTAATGTCATTATTTTGGTAAAAAAAAAATAAAACAAACTCATATTGTATACATATTTCCTTTTCTAAGTGTTTACAAATCTACCTGAGCAATTCTAGTCAAGGTTAGCAAATAAAAGTTTTGTTGGCCTAAAAAAATAAATAATTTGCAGTACAAGACATTTGTCATATATTCCTGTTCTTCACTACTTTTGGATCATGATGACTACCATTATCTGGGGCAAATCCAGCACACCTTAATCACATGAGCAGTCTCATTGTCTTCACTGGGTCTACTTGTGAGAGTGAGGTAATTATGATTTAGCCTTCTATATTAATCCACTTATAGATATAAAATCTAAAAACTTCAACACTCTTCACTGATTCTGTATTGTACACTAGTCGACTCTCTTCACTGTTTTCAGTTTTTAATTATTTTTTTTTAAAAAGTCAAGTAGAGATATGCAGCCTGCCTATCTGAAGAAATGGAGGTATTCGTGGGTCTTGGAATATCAGCTGACTCATACTTCTGGGAACAAGATTAAATCACTGGCCAGAACTGGGACATCATTCTTGGAAATCTCTTCTTCTTCTAAGAGTGGTTTGAAAGCAATGCATGTATTTGGGTTCTACAGTTGGTATGAGAGGGTAATAGGCATGGCAAAGGAAGGCTGCACATTTCTACTTCCGTTGTCTACAAAGTTCTTTTTATACTCATTCCAGTTGTCATGTTAAAAGAACCTTCCGAGGCCACTTAATTCTCCAAGTCAATCTTTTCAATTTGTAAAACTTGTATGGCTTTTATATTAAAGAATGCTGTAATACAGGCAAACTCCCAATTCCTCGTCTTTATTATGTAGGTTATGTAATCAAAACAGACAAATTGTCAGAATTATAATCCTGGATGGGTCCACAAAAATAAAAACCTTCTATACTCAGTGACAGCTAAAATGAGCACACATTGTCTCTTATTCCCCAAAGAAATTAGAAAACAAAACAAAAAAACCCACTTTCCAACACAGCAGTCTTCTACAAATTTCTTTTCATGAGAAAGAAAATGTTCTTTTTGTAGCTGTCACTACTGTAACTAGCAGAAATTATAAAGACCCATAATATTCATAAGAGATGTGGACAGAATTTAATTGCATACTTATTTCATGTCTTTTCCATTCATTCAGTCAAATAATCTCCTTATTTAGTTCTGCGTATCTGGGAGTTTAAGATCAGAATCTTTACATGGCCTGTCATGTGGCAGGATGTCAGCCACCAAAGTGAATTTTTTCTATAGGAGCTTTTGGGAAATTTGACATAATTCACTGGGGAGAAGTAGTGTAGTAAACTACACTAGAAACTAGAAACTAAACTAGAAAACTACAAAAATAGCATTTCAGCAAAGGATACAAGTATCATCAACAGCCATAAAGAGTCCACACAACTAATATGTACACTGTTTAAATAAATGGCCACAACTTTTATTAATGTATTACTTAAATATCTAGATCCAAACATAACCAAAACGTTCCATTTCTCCCTACCTGGCAGTAGAACTAGTCCAATGGAGTACCTTTCTTTCATGCTGTGGTCATATGTCTCATTTGGCTGAGATCCTGTTATGTGGTAGATTCAGTCCATACTTCCCCTCTGTGTACAAGGAACTGGGTCCTTACAAGATGAATGTATGATCAATGTTAAAGCAAATGCTGTCCCCAAAGACTACATCCCTCGTACGATCCAACCACTGCTAATATAATGTGGTCTCACTGCCTCTCAGACCTGTTCTTTAAGTTGGAATAAATAAAGGCCATGATAATACACCCTCACTCTAGTGGGCTCATGCCAAATTAAAGCTGGTCCAAAATGAGACAACACTTGACTGGTGTATCGTCAAATATATGCAAAAAGAACAGGAGTACTTGTGGCACCTTAGAGACTAACACATTTATTAGAGCATAAGCTTTCGTGGGCTACAGTCCACTTCATCGGATGCATAGAATGGAACATATAGTAACATATATATACATACAGATAAGTTGGAAGTTACCATACAAACTATGAGAGGCTAATTAGTTAAGATGAGCTATTATCAGCAGGAGAAAAAAAACTTTTGTTGTGATAATCAAGATGGCCCATTTAGACAGTTGACAAGAAGGTATGGGGATACTTAACTTAAGGAAATAGATTCAATATGTGTAATGACCCAGCTACTCCCAGTCTCTATTCAAACCCAAGTTAATGGTATCTAGTTTGCAAAATTAATTCAAGCTCAGCAGTTTCTCATTGGAGTCTGTTTCTGAAGCTTTTCTGTTGCAAAATTGCCACCCTTAAATCTTTTAGTGAGTGGCCAGAGAAGTTGAAGTGTTCTCCTACCGGTTTTTGAATGTTATGATTCCTGATGTCACACTTGTGTCCATTTATTCTTTTGCGTAGAGACTGTCCAGTTTGGCCGATGTACATGGCAGAGGGGCATTGCTGGCATATGATGGCATATATCACATTGGTAGATGTGCAGGTGAACGAGCCCCTGATGGAGTGGCTAATGTGATTAGGTCCTATGATGGTGTCACTTGAATAAATATGTGGACAGAGTTGGCATTAGGCTTTGTTGCAAGGATAGGTTCCTGGGTTAGTGTTTTTGTTGTGTGATGTTTTTTCTCCTGCTGATAATAGCTCATCTTAACTAATTAGCCTCTCACATTTGTATGGTAACTTCCAACTTATCTGGATAGATAGATAGATAGATAGATAGATAGTGTGACAAAGCTCTGTCCTTGCCTCCGTGGGTCCCGCATTTCCTGGCGGATTTCGCTAGCCTCAGAGGCTCACTGTGACCCTGCACGTAACCCTTCTTTCTCTAGAGACAAGGGTCACAGTCTATTGAGCCATTTTCATCATAAGCCAGCGAGGGAGGTGAGGAGAAATTATCCTTCCTTGCACAGTCTCTGTTGTCTCCCAGTCTCAGTGATTAATCAGGGGGCAAAGGTGTGTGTGTGGGGGGAGCCCGGGCCCACCCTCTACTCCGGACTCCAGCCCAGGGACCACAATAGTATCAGCTATGGTAGCTGACCTTTTAGAAACATAACATGTACAATTCCCTGGGCTACTTCCCCCACAGCAGCCCTCACTTCCTCAAGCTCCACTTCACCCTTACCTCAGGGGCTCCTTCCTTGTGCCTGATATGGTGTGGACTACTTAGCTTCTCCAACAGCGCAACTTCCTCCCACAGCTCCTGACACGCACACCCACCTGACTAACTGGGAGGCTTTTAACTAGTTTCAGCCAGCCCCTGATTGGCTTCAGGTGTCCCAATCAACCTAGCCTTCTCCCTGCCTTCTGGAAAGTTCTTAATTGGCCCCCGGTGTCTTAATTGACGTGGAGCATCTGCTATTTCACTTATCCTGGTACCAGGGATTTGTTTAGCCTGGAGCTAATATATCTATCTCCCACTACTTTTCTATAGCCATCTGGCCTTGCCCCGTCACGATAGATAGATTAGATAGATAGATAGACTAGATAGATAGTGACAAAGTTCCTGCTCTAACTTGGTGGGTCTTGCACTTATTGGTGGATTTGCTCACCTTGAAGCTTCATGGCAGCCCTCAGCTTGGCCATTTTTCTGAACCCACAGTCCAGGTCGACTCCTCCTGTGTCTGACCAGGAGTTGGGAGGTTTGGGGGGAACCCGGGCCCACCCTCTACTCCGGGTTCCAGCCCAGGGCCCTGTGGAGTGCAGCTGTCTAGAGTGCCTCCTGGAACAGCTGTGTGACAGCTATAACTCCCTGGGCTACTTCCCCATTGCCTCCTCCCAACACCTTCTTTATTCTCACCACAGGACCTTCCTCCTGGTGTCTGATAATGCCTGTACTCCTCAGTCCTCCAACAGTCCACGTTCTCACTCTCAGCTCCTAGTGCCTCTTGCTCCCTTGTCCTCACACACGCACCACAAACTGAAGTGAGCTCCTTTTTAAACCCAGGTGCCCTGATTAGCCTGCCTTAATTGATTCTAACAGCTTCTTGATTGGCTGCAGGTGTTCCAATCAGCCTGTCTGTCTTAATTGTCTCCAGAAGGTTCCTGATTGTTCTGGAAACTTCCCTGTTAGGAGACGGAATCGTTTTTTCGCTCGCTTCTGAGCTATCTGCTTTCCTTTCTTTCCTGCAGCCCCCTGGCCCAGATTTTTCACACTTTTCCTTTTGCTTAGTTTCCCCCCCCGCGTTTGGGCCGGACGCTTTGTTTTTTTGGTTTCGTTTTCTCCCGCTTTTCTGAGCTGCGTCAGTGTGCTGGCCGGTTGCCAGCACCCCCCCCCAGATGCCTGCTTTTGGACTTTGCTTTTTGCTTAATTGAAACCCCCAGAAGAGGGGGGGAGGACTGCCGACCCGCTGTCCAGAGAGGGGAGTGGACGCCCCCAGACCCAGCCGTTTTGTTTTTTGCCTGGACTTTTTTCTTATCACTACAACATTCCTAGCTGCCGAGAGCCTTGGGACAGAGCCAACAGCTGCAACAGATGCCAGAGGCCGGAGAACTCGCCCGAGCAGTTATAAATCATCGTGGAGAGAAGCCGTAAGACTGAGGGATTTCCTTTGAATTATACCCTCGGGGGGGGGAGTTGACTACGTTCCAGCTGCGTCTGTGGCGGCACAGGGGTGTAGCAGGGAGCTACCCCCAGATCCACCGGTGCCCCCAACCCCCCCACCACTACTACGACTATCACGGCCCCCGCTGCCTCGTCCCTGCTGGCGATCTGCCATCTGCCTTCGGATCCAGCTGTTTGCTTTGGACTTTGCCTTTCGGACCGGACATAACAACCAACCAAACGAGACTCTTTGGACAATTGTGGTGGGTCGTCCTCCCTCCAACCCCCACCCCCCGGATTGTTTATCCCATAGTTTACCCCTACTACCGGACCCCGATTTTTCCCCCCCCCCCTTCTTCCGGTGTCTCCCTGTCTCTCCCTGCTTACAATGGCAGAGATGGAGAGACGCAAGGCCCCTCCAATGAAATTGGTTGTCCCTTCCCCATCTACCCCCCTGCCCACCCCTCAAGATTTTCCCACCGCCTCCATTGTTAGAACCCCTGCCCCCGCCCCCGCTGGGGCCTCGGCAGTGGGAGGCACCGGGGCAATTACTACTGCTGCTTTGGTTTTTGCCCCATTAGATTCTAGGAACCCCCCCCCAGTTCGACGGAAGGGTCGGGGCGGGCCGAAAGGAAAGGGCCCCGCTAAAGCCGCTGGGCCCTCCATGGCAGAGGCCGCCCCCACTACTGTGGCCTCATCATCGATCGTGGCACCCCTCCCAGCTGCTCCCTCCACCAGCTCTGCGACCGTCCCTCCCCCGGCCCCCAGGACGTATGCCCGGGCGGCGGCAGGCTTCCCCTCGCCTGCCGCCTCCTCATCTCGCCCACCCACTACCTCCGCTACCATCACTAGCGCCCGGGGCCCTCTTCCCGCCCTGACCAGGAAGCACGGTGTCCGTTGCCTCCTGGTGCCCGCCTCGCCCCACGTGGAAGCATACGTGCAGGCGTTGGCGAAGGTGGTAGGACCCATGGCCATTGTGGCGGCCTCCAAGATGTATGGGAAGGTCGTTTTCTTTCTGGCTTCGGAGACTGCCGCCCAGGAGGCGGTGGAGAAGGGCCTAGTGGTAGGAGGGGTGTTTATCCCCCTAGAACCGCTAGAAGATCTGGGCGTTCGCCTCGTCCTCACCTCCGTTCCTCCCTTTTTACCTAATGTTGCCCTGTTACCCGCTCTTTCTGCCCTGGGAAAACTTGTTTCTGCTATTAGCCCTCTCCCGTTAGGCTGCAAGGACCCCGCCCTCCGTCACGTCCTCTCGTTCCGCCGGCAAGTGCAGATTTCACTGCCGGCGGGGGTGCGTGACGGAGAGGCGCTTGAGGGGTCCTTCCTAGTTTCCTACCAGGGAGCCCGCTATAGGGTCTTTTATTCCACCGGAGAGGCCCGGTGCTACCTCTGCCGCTCGGCGGGGCATGTCCGTAGGGACTGCCCTTTGGCCCGGGGGAGAGGGGCACCTGAGACCCCCGAGACCCGGCAGGATATCGGCCCTGTCGTTGCCGACACCCCTGGTCACCCGGCACCTGAAACCACCCCTCCTCCCACCCGATCCAACGCTGCCCCCGTCCGGGCCCAAGAGGTATCTTTCCAACAACGCCCGGGCGACCACGGGAGTCCCGCTCTTGCTGCAACCACCTCGGCAGAGCCTCTGGAGGAGAGTGTGGCACAGCTATTACCGGGTGCAGGAGAGGGCTCGCCCCAAGGAGAACCCCCCGCCCCTCCTGCTGCCTCACCGCTATCCCCCCGAACCCCTGAACCTTTGCCTCCGCGCCCCGCTCCGCCCCCTGCTACTCAACCCCCAGATGATGCTATGGAGGGCTGGACTGTAGTCCAGGGGAAGCGAGGCAAGCGGAGGGCTCGAGCCCCGCTGCATCCATCTGACGCGGAAGCCCCCCGGAAGACCAGGAAGGGAGGTACTGACCTTGAGCCTCCCGCTTCGGCCACGAGTGAGATCCATTCGCTGGTGTTGGGAGGTGAAGATAGACTGGCATTGGAGGGAGGAATCCCCCCTCCGCGAGGGACCCTCCCCTCCGAAGCCCCGGAGGAAGCCCCTTCTAACCGGATACCACCTGAACTCCCTACGAACCCCGACGTGACCGTTGAGGCGGGCCCTAGCGGAGAGGCCCCCAGGGTAGTAGGAGTCGGCCTCTCCTCTGTGTATGCAGAGATTGAGGCCCTAGATTTGACCCCGGTCACCCAGGGAGGGGATGATTTACTGCCGGCCAGCCTCGTTTTAGGCAATCTCACCCCAGGCCCCCTTTCCCCATGTTCTCTCCCCCTGACTGCCTTTCCGGGTGAGCACCCCACGGAAAGTGGTTTACCACCTGATGCCATGGCTGCCACGACCACCCCGAAGCCAGCATCTAGCATTGCTCGGAGTCCCCTCCCTTGCCCCTTAACCCCCGACCCTGCTCAGGAGGCATCTTCTTTTTGCTGCTCGCCTCCTGAAGCCCAGGGCCTTACCTCTGCCCCTGTCCCCACCCCTGTCCCGGTTCAATTTCCCTCCTCCTGCAAGGCTACTGCCGCCCCTGGGGTTATTTCTTTTCCGCCTTTTGCAGACCCCCCCCAGGGAGCAGTCTTTACGTTTTCTAGTTGCGACTCATTAGGAGTTGCGCTTTTCCCCCTGCCATCCCCTTCCACTTCAAGGCACGAGATGGATTTACTAACCCCAGCCTGTCAGACGCCCCGTCGGCGGTCCGCACCCTGCCTACCCGCCTTAGCGGACCTCGAGGCTGTATTAAGAACCCCATCGGGGAGTACCCCGGAAACCGTAACCCCATCCCCCCATGAGCTGCGGCATGCACTACGGCAGTTCTTAGAGCATACCCGTGGTGCCCGCAATAGGGCACAGCTGGCTCTCCAGCGATGGGGGGACTTCGATCAACTTGTTCAGGCCGCAAGGGCCCTTATGAAGGAGGGCAGAGGGCAAGGGAGGCACGGTGCTGCGGCCTACGAGCGGGCCCGCGGCTTCCGGAAAGAGCTACTTACTTATGGGATGGGACACGGGTTGCTACGCGACCCGCCGGGGGCCATGAGCACCCCCACCAATGAGAACTCCCCACCCCCCCGGCCCTCCGCATGACACCTCTCATTATTGTAACCCTGAATACCAGGGGCTGTAGGATGGCTCTCCGCAGGTCCCAGGTGCTCTCCTACCTTCGGGAGGGGGGGTACTCTGTGGTTTTCCTGCAGGAGACCCACACGGACCCAACCGCCGAGGATAGGTGGCGGCTGGAGTGGGGGGACGGGGTGTACTTCAGCCATTGCACGACCTGGCAAGCTGGAGTGGCGACCCTGTTCTCCCCCGCCCTGCGGCCCGAGGTGCTAGGGGTCACTGAGGTCGTACCGGGCCACTTGTTGCACCTCCGAGTTCGTCTGGAGGGGCTCGTGGTCAATCTTGTTAATATCTATGCCCCGCAAGTGAGTTCACAGCGGCCACAATTCTACCAGCAGGTGTCCGATTTTCTCGGCACCCTAGACTCGCACGAGTGCCTGATCCTGGGAGGGGACTTTAACACTACCCTCGAGGAGCGGGACCGCTCGGGGGCCGAGCCGAGCCCGGCCGCCGCAACCATTCTCCGAGACATAGTCGATTATCACTCCCTAGTGGACGTCTGGCGTGACCATCACCCAGATGACACTTCCACGTTTACCTTTGTCCGGGTGGAGGCCCATCGGTCACACCGCTCTCGGTTAGACCGTATTTACCTATCCCGTTTCCATCCTTCACAGGCCCACTCCTCCACCGTGCGGCCGGCCCCTTTTTCCGACCATCATTTAGTTACCGTCACGGTCTCCCTCCGTGCGGGAGGACCGGGGCCGGCCTACTGGCACTTTAATAACAGCCTGCTGGAGGACGAGAGCTTTGTGCTGTCCTTCCGGGAGTTTTGGCTGGCCTGGCGGGAGCAATGGCGTGCCTTTCCCTCGGTGCGGCGCTGGTGGGATCTAGGGAAGGTGCGCGCCAAGCTCTTCTGCCGCAACTACACTCGGGGCGCCAGCCGACGGAGAAATGCAACGATAGAGCAGTTGGAACGGGAGGTCTTAGAGCTGGAGAGGCGCCTGGCCGCCAGCCCCGGGGACCCGTCCCTCTGCGGAGCGTGCCGGGAGAAGCGGGAGGAACTTCGAGCCCTCGAGGACCACCGGGCCCGAGGTGCCTTTGTCCGGTCCCGCATCCGCCTCCTTCGGGAGATGGATCGCGGCTCCCGCTTCTTCTATGCCCTGGAGAAAACGAGGGGGGCCAAAAAACACGTCACCTGCCTTCTAGCGGAAGACGGCACCCCCCTCACGGATCCGGAGGAGATGTGTGGGAGGGCCCGTGACTTCTACGCAAGCCTTTTCTCCCCGGATCCGACCGACCCTGGCGCTCGCGGGGTGCTCTGGGAGGAACTCCCCGCGGTCAGCGTGGGCGACCGAGACCGGCTGGAGCTGCCTCTCACCCTGGCCGAGTTCTCGGAAGCCCTCCGCCGCATGCCCACCAATAAATCTCCGGGCATGGACGGGCTGACCGTGGAGTTTTACCGCGCGTTCTGGGACATCCTCGGCCCAGACCTAGTCACTGTCTGGGCTGAGTCTTTGCAGGGCGGGGTCCTCCCTCTGTCGTGCAGGCGAGCGGTGCTTGCCTTGCTGCCGAAGAAGGGGGACCTCCGCGACTTACGAAACTGGCGTCCCCTCTCACTCCTTAGCACGGATTACAAAATCGTAGCGAAAGCAATTTCGCTGCGGCTAGGGTCCGTGATGGCGGACGTGATCCACCCAGACCAGACCTATACTGTCCCGGGTCGCAGCATTTTTGACAACCTCTTTCTAGTCCGAGACCTTTTGGAACTCGGGCGGAGAGACGGTCCGTCGTTCGCCCTCCTGTCTCTCGATCAGGAGAAGGCGTTCGATAGAGTGGATCATGGGTACCTCCTGAGCACCCTGCGGGCGTTTGGATTCGGACCTCAGTTTGTGAGTTTTCTCCGGGTGCTGTACGCCTCCGCGGAGTGTTTGGTTAGGCTCAACTGGACCCTGACCGAACCGGTCAGCTTCGGGCGAGGGGTGCGGCAGGGGTGCCCCCTCTCAGGCCAGCTGTACGCTCTGGCGATCGAGCCTTTCCTCTGTCTCCTCCGCAGGAGGTTGACGGGGTTGGTGCTGCGGGAGCCGGAGCTGCGGCTGGTCCTGTCGGCGTACGCCGATGACGTCCTCCTCGTGGTCCAGGACCCGGGCGACTTGGCGCGAGTGGAGGCATGCCAAGCCATCTATTCAGCAGCCTCCTCCGCCCGAGTCAACTGGGTCAAGAGCTCTGGCTTGGCGGTGGGGGGCTGGCGGCAGGTAAGCTCCCTCCCACCCGCGCTTCAGACCATCCGGTGGAGTGCCGGCCCTCTGCTCTATCTCGGCGTTTACCTTTCTGCCACGCACCCTTCTCCGCCGGAGAACTGGCAAAATTTGGAAGGCGGCGTGATTGAGCGGATCAGGAAATGGACGAGGCTACTCCGCTGTCTCTCCCTTCGGGGGAGAGCACTGGTGCTTAACCAACTAGTCCTGTCCACGCTCTGGTACCGGCTCAACACCCTAGCCCCGGCCCCGGGTTTCCTGTCCCACCTCCGGAGATTGATTCTGGAGTTCTTTTGGTCAGGATTGCACTGGGCCCCTGTTGGAGTTCTTCATTTGCCCCTGAAGGAAGGAGGGCAGGGCCTGAAGTGTCTGTACACTCAGGTCCGCGTTTTCCGCCTCCAGGCCCTGCAGAGGCTCCTTTATAGTGCAGGTAGTTCGACGTGGAGCATATTGGCGCACGCCTTCCTACGCCGCTTCCATGGGCTCCGATATGACCGGCAGCTCTTTTATCTTTGTCCGAGAGGTTTTCCGCGAGACCTCTCCGGGCTGCCGGATTTCTACCAGGACCTCCTCCGGACCTGGAAACTGTTTTCAACCACCAGGTCTGTGGCGGCCATCGTGGGGGCAGATCTCCTCACGGAGCCCCTGCTACACAACCCCCAACTTCGTGTGCAGGCGGCGGAGTCCCGCACGGTGCGCCAGAGGTTGGTCCTGGCGGGAGTTACGAGGGTCGGGGACCTCCTGGACTACGACCGGGGGGACTGGCTGGATCCCCTGACGCTCGCTCGACGCATGGGGCTCTCCAGCCTTCGCACCCCCCGGCGCGTGCTTCAGGAGGTGGAGGCCGCTTTGACCCCCGCTGCTCGGGCTTATGTCAGCCGAGCCTTGCGCGAGGGCGCACCCCGCCCATCCTATACCCCAGGCCCGCCGGACCTTTCCATCGGGCCCCTGCCCTGCCGATCCCAACACACCCCTCATCCTTTCACTGCAAGCCGGCTGCATGAATTGCAACCGGTCGGTTTTCAAGTTGCATCGCGGCAATATCTATATACACTCACGCTCCATACCCTTCACGCCCGCACCCTGGTGTCCCGCCCCGACACAAAGTGGCGAGATCTCCTGCCACCCTTGGAGGGGGAGCAACCTCGGTGGGCCAGCCTGTACTCCACCTTGGTCCCGAGGCCCGTCGGGGACATCAGTTGGCGGCTCCTTCACGGGGCCGTGAGCACGGGCGTGTTTTTGACACGTTTTACCTCCGTTCCAGAGACTTGCCCCTTCTGTAATGTGAGGGAAACCCTGGCGCACGTCTATTTAGAGTGTGCCAGATTGCAGCCTCTTTTTCGGCTCCTCACAAACATTCTTTTGCGCTTTTGGCTTCATTTTTCCCCTCACCTCTTTATCTATACACTCCCCATCCGTGGCCCCACCAAGTCGCGGGATCTCCTGGTTAGCCTCCTCCTAGCCTTGGCTAAGACAGCCATTTATAAGACCAGAGAGCGGAGGTTGGCTCATGAGGCGTCCTGCGATTGTAGGGCCGTTTTCCGATCCTCAGTACATTCACGCATCCGGGCGGAGTTCCTCTGGGCGGCGTCCACCGACTCCCTTGACACCTTCGAGGAGCGGTGGGCGCTGTCCGGGGTTCTCTGCTCGGTGACCCCGTCCGGTTCCCTCCGTCTGACCCTCTGATTGAGGGACAGAGCGAGAGACGCCAGCCACAGCCGTTAGCTGCTGTGAATACCATCATTATTGTTATTTAGGAGGGGTCTTATAATACATGGATGTGCCCCCCTCCCTCCCAGCCACCCACCCCGCAGCCGTGCCCATCTTGTCGGGCACTCTCAAGAGAGGGAGGGTCGGTGACCCTGGGCGCGGCACTAGGTAACTCGAGGGGGTGGAAGACCACGAGTGTCGAGGAAGCCCCCCCGCTCTAGGCCACCAGGTAACTCAGGAGGGTGGAAGACCATGAGTGTCGAGGAAGCCCCCCCGCTCTGGGCCTGGGCTAGCCTGAACACCTCTCCCTCCTGAAAGCTGTTGTGTTATACCTTCTGATTGCGTTGTTTTGTTGCTAAGTTTTTCTTTATCTTTTTGTAATTTCTGTAACTGTTACAAATAAATTTTTTTTCTGTTTCAAAAAAAAAAAAAAAAAAAAAAAAAAAAAAACCTTCCCTGTTAAAAAAAAAAAAAAAAAAAAAAAAAAAAAAAAAAAACTTCCCTGTTACCTTACCCAGGGAAAAGGGACCTACTTAACCTGGGGCTAATATATCTGCCTTCTATTACTCTTCTGTAGTCATCTGGCCCGACCCTGTCACAATATATATGTATATATCTATCTTACTTTATGTTCCATTCTATGCATCCAATGAAGCGGGCTGTAGCCCACGAAAGCTTATG
This sequence comes from Natator depressus, assembly GCF_965152275.1. Lineage (NCBI taxonomy): Eukaryota > Metazoa > Chordata > Testudines > Cheloniidae > Natator > Natator depressus. The sequence goes on from NC_134234.1 coordinate 268,475,834, forward strand.
CTCTAATAAATTTGTTAGTTTCTAAGGTGCCACAAGTACTCCTTTTCTTTTTGTGGATACAGATTAACACGGCTGCTACTCTGAAATCTATCAAATATACAAACATCCCCAAACCGTTCTATTTCACTGGCCAATGGCCCTACTGGGCCTACAACAAGCTGAAAATAACCCCGAACACCATGTGGTTGTCAGCCTGCAATGAGGAAAAATTCTTTCCTGACCCCAAACCATTGGGAAGCCCAGCACTATTAAAGCACTGTTTTTCCATACAAATCAAAACCAGCTTGCCTCACATTAGAGGAAATGAAAAGAAAAAAACATAAAGCTATCAGGCAGAAGTGAGGGAGAGAAATGGGAAAGAGCAGAATGCCTTCTGGCCAGGCAGGACAATATAATATTCTCTAACCCCTCCCCACCCCCAGCATGAGTTGTGAAAAGGTAAGGTAACCCATAGATAACCTCTGGGATTCAAGCCCACTGGTAAGGGAAGAAAATCCATGTCTCCATGGTGCAACCACAAGGCACGTCTGCCCTTCCTGGCAACTGTATTCCATGGAGAGGTGGGTTATAAGGAAACACTATGATCCTCTCCTCAGGCAGATCTGCAAAAGCACATGATGTTACAGTGGAGGGCATTCTTAGAGAATCAACAATGAAACTATATGCTTACAATTGCTTTCATTTGCCATTTCAAGCTGGGTGAAACAGCAATACTGAGGGGAAAAAGTTTAGCGCCAGAGCTTCAGCTGGTGGAAATCAGTGTAGCTCCGTTGAAGTCAAAAGAACTACACCAATTTACACCAGCTGCTTATTTCATTCAAAATTGTAATTAAATAAAATCTGGCCACAAAAATCTATAGTAACCTCATTGTCCTTGCTAGTCTTTCTCTCTCTCTCTCTCTCTCTCTCTCTCTCTCTCTCATATAGATTAAAGGAAAACTATATTGAAAATCTCCCTAGAATCTTGCAATGAAAAAGTTGTAATAATATAAGTTAGAGATACAGCAGGCCTTTTGTATTATGAGGCTCTAACAATGGTCATGATTCAGCAAAGCCCATAGGCACACACCTAAATGTGAGCACATGCTGAAGTGCTCTGCAGAATCAAGGCCAATGTTTCCTGCTAACTTTTGCAATCATGGTGCAAATATATATTAATTCATCTCCATTCATAAATTCCTGTATAACAGTTAATGAAAAATCTGTGTAAAAGATTGCTATATTCTCCCTTTGATTCATACTGAATCGGCAGTGAAAGCCTGGAAATAAGAAAATTGCTATCTGTTACTAATGTTCTTGCATCTTCCCAAATACTTATTTCAGTCTCTGTTGACAATACTGTAAATCTATTCCATTGCTTCTGTAATCTCCTTCCAGTAATTTTTAACTATACCTCATAGGTCTAGGATTTTCAGAAAATACACACACATTCTTTCTTAGCAACAGCAAATATCCACAGAGTGTTGCACTTTGAATGTCAACCATAGTAAGTGGAGAGTAACTGAAAAGAAAAATAACCAGTTAAAGATACACAGTTTGTAGATTGTAAAGCCAGAAATGGCCATTATGATCAGTTGCAGAGCTGATTATTTTCTCTCAGAGTGCACCAGGTCATCTGCAGATGATATAAACTTCCAGGCTGATATATAAACAATATCGACAGTTCTAGTCTCAGAGTCTCAGGAAAGGATCAACTCCAAATTCCCTGAAGTCAAATCAAGATACTACACAGACCATGCTGTTCCAATTTCCAGCTTCTGAAGACTTTCTTTAGTTCCCCTTTGATTCTTAGTCTGTGTCCAGAATCTTCCAATCTCAGAGTCTGGCAGCTGATCCTAGTCCCAAGACCTGCATGTTCTGACCTGCCAGTGAACCTTTTCTCTCATAATCTTTCTCCGTTTATGCTTTGTTTCTTTGCACAGATAATTTTAACTAGTTCAGACGTGCTTATTAGACACAGATTAACAGAGCAATAAAGAGCTAACTTTCTATTTTCGATTAATGTTAACTCTATCGCTGTAATATCATTAAAGCAACCATGAAAGATTCCCAAAGGGTTCACGGTCGCACAACTATTCTGAGGTGCCATCTACCGACAGTGAGTGTTGCACAGTCTTTTCCTTACTCTACTTCACCTCCTGTTAAACCAGAAAAAATTTAAAGAAAAAAGGGCTGAGCAAAAGAAAAAAAGGCAGCAGTGACACAAATTAACATAAAAAGAACAGGAGGACTTGTGGCACCTTAGAGACTAACAAATTTATTAGAGCATAAGCTTTCGTGGGCTACAGCCCACTTTATCGGATGCATAGAATGGAACATATGGTAAGAAGATATATATATATACACATACAGAGAACATGAAAAGGTGGAGTAAAAGGCTAATTAATGAATTAAGATTAATTATTATAGCTCATTTTAATTAATTAGCCTCTTACTCCACCTTTTCATGTTCTCTGAATGTATATATATATATCTTCTTACTATATGTTCCATTCTGTTCATCCGATGATGTGGGCTGTAGCCCATGAAAGCTTACGCTCAAATAAATTTGTTAGTCTCTGAAGTGCCACAAGTCCTCCTGTTCTTTTTGAGAATACAGACTAACACGGCTGCTACTCTGAAACAAATTAACATACTTATTCTGCTCACTGTGTGTTGACATTGTAATCAGAAAGCACAGCTAGGAAAAACTCAACGCCTTCTCAACACCTATGTTCAGATATTCAAAATGTGACCCTTGATCTCTATGTTCTTTTTTGTCACCCAGGATTTTTCTCATTTATAACATGATTTGCACACAGAAATTTGCACTGCAATCTCTGCTCTGACAGCAGGGATGAATTACACTCTCCGTCATTTCATTAAACATTAGCAGCTATATTTACCCAATGGTCCATGAGAAATGATTCAGTCTTTCCTTCCCATTTTAAAGGATGAACAAGTGCATTAGCTGGCTCTAACTTGCTCACTCCTAGGTATCCAATAATGAGCAAAGAGAAATTAAAGCAGTCACATCACTGAAAAGCCAGCACTGCATTTGAGCGGGGGAAGTGTGGCATTAGGAAAGTGAACATTAAGTGCACCCTCTTTATGAACAAACATTTTTACACAGAAGGGGGAAGTGAAATTAGTTGAGAAGCATGAGCCATAAAGACATCTAATTGTGAATGGAAGACATCCCCATCATCTCACAGGGTCAACTGGAACAGAGGAAGAGGACTGTGTGCTACCCCACTGGCTCTGGAGAATGCCAACCACAGTTTTAGAAGCTGATTTAAAAAGGAACACAAATAATTTGCTTCATCCATACAGTATGTTCATTTTAAAAGCCATGGGGCAGATTTTGTCCTCCTTCCCTCTCCCCTCCCCGCTGTACAGCTTGAGGACTTTATAAGGCCTGTTAATACACTGCAAGAGGTTGGGGAGCAATCTTGGGGTGAGTGCAGTGTAAGACTGCTTATTGTAGCTCTACATTGGTTCCCCTTATAAGCCCCACTCTTCTGTGTCTGAGAGGTTTCAAAGGGTGGTTCTGGAGGACTTTTGTGTGAGGTTATTCAAAGCTGCCTTGTCATTTCTCTTATTCAACATGTTTATAAGGCCACTGGGGGACATACTGAGATGATAGGAATGTGGTGCTAGTAATATGTGGATGCCCTCAGCTTTATGTCTCAGAATTCAGCAAACCCAGATGCTGCACTATGAGCTATTTCTCGTGGCCTAGCCGAAACTAGGACTTGGATGAATGAACCTGAGCTGTCTGAAGTTTATTCGACAGAAGATAGAAGTGATGCAAGTGAGCTGGAAGAGGGATTTGAAGGGTATAGCAAAGGCAATTCCTGCCCCTGTTTATTGAAAGAGTATTGTCACTCTTTAAAAATAATTTTACTAATATATAATACAAAAATAGAAATTATACAGTATCATAAATATTAAAAATATAGTATTACAATAACAAAACCAAGGACTATATGCAGACAAGAAAAAGGGACATTGTGACTCTGAAATCCATATTTAGAGCTGCACAAAGCAAAACAAAATACCATTGCAGGTGACCAGATTAAATATTTTTACAAAACTACAAAAAAAACCCCTTACTTAGGTCTCAAACCTGCAAACACTTCTGCATGTGCCTAGTTTCACTGATTTCAATTAGACTATTCAGTGTGTGCAAAGTTACTACTGTGCATTTACAGTTGCAGAAACAAACCCACCCATTGTTTTCCTTGTTGAAATCTAAATGCAACTTTTGAAGGGGAAAAAAAACCCTGTATCTTCACACTGTCATGACTGAAAGCCTATTGAAGTCAATGGGAGTTCTTTCATTGACTTATTGCCTTTGGATCAGGCCAGGGCCAAGGTAGGAGAAGACAGCAGAGACAAAATGTTACCATTTTTGTCATAAAATGGGTGAGATCTTATTTGGATAAGAAAATTGGTCTATGACACTTTTTTTGTCATTAGATGTTCGTGGAAATGGCAGAAAGCATAAATTTTTCTCCTTTGTACTAATTTGCACGTTTTCCAAGAGTGTGCTTTCACACATGACAATAAACCAAACTAAATACTAATGCTTTTGTTCAGCTCTTCCTGCATTATTGATTTCCTATGATTAAAATGTCCATCTTATCTTTATATTTCATATTTAGCCCAAATAGATACTCATTTTCAAATCAACTAAATGTATTTTTAAGAGAATTAAAGAAGAAAACTTAGGATTTTGCTACTATTTTGACAAAATTCAACTTTGGACAAGTTGGATTATTGCTTCCATATGGAAAGTTTTAGTGAAACCAATTAGACAAGTGTCTTTCCATGCGCCGTCCTTTAGAAAAGGTTCAAATTCCAGCAAATCCATATAAGCACTGAAAATAGGGACCATATGTGTCTGCTACTAAATGCTAGCATGTATTCTGAAGGCTCTTTTAACAGGAAAACACTCAGGATAACCAATTAAGCTTATTATATAGTGTTCTGTTGATGATTCCTTTTATCTTCTTTTAATTGTAGAGTAAAGCTTTCTTTCAGAGGAATCAAAAGATTAGCTTGGATAAGCTGAATTCCAGAGCATAAAGGAAAAAGATGGGGTTCAAAAATCAGTCAAGTATGAGTCTACATCAAAAGGAAAAAGGGAATCATGTTGAATATTGTTTATATGTGTAGGGAACTTCAGAGAACTGTCTTGTTTCGGAAGGCTCACTCCTGAAAATATTTAATCACTCAGTTTGTCAATGCACATCTTTCTAATGTGCAGAGAAGTCAGTATGTTGTAATGAGATCTCAAAACATAGAAGAGCCTTTGATATTTCTGCTACCAGAAAGAGTTTCACAGATCCCAAATCTCAAGGCAATTTAACATCACATCATAGCCTCAAAATTAAGCAACAGGGTCAACCCATTGAGTGTCCTTTCCCTCCAATCCCTCTCTGTTCATACTTAGAACTTTTAAAATCATGCCAACCATTTTTAATGACTCACATCATTCATATTCGGATGTAAAGTGTATCCTGTACAGTACGCTAAAGGTCATGTGAATTCTCCTTCAGTGGATGTATGTACCAGGGAATAGGTTGTAAGGGATTAAATGGGAAGGGCCCTCATTACTTTCTACACACTGACTTCATCTTTTTACCAGTAATACATTCCTTTTACTGAAAGGCAATATTTTCCACCTGTAGAACTCCAAAGCACAACACTGAGACGATAATTTTGTTCAACTTTTAAATTGACGTGTTTTGTTGACACCAAGGACAAATACAATTGCACAACAGGTTTAGATTATTTTATGTCAGCCAATACTTTTGTGGTAAAAATCAAAACATTCAGAGACTGGGTTTAGTTCAGGTGAGATGCAAATATTTTGGAAGCTTTTCTGAAAGTATTCAAACAAGAAAATTGGTATTTTTGTGTTCAGTCACTACCTAAGGATTTAATATGGCATGCCATAAAGTGCCTGAGCACAAGATAGCTGGATAAATTGCAAATTATAATATCTCATTTACAATATTCCCAACTGCAAGCATTCAAAAATCATCTCAGGTCCTCCAAAATGAAAAGATTGACTTAAAAAATATGAAGGTTTTGTTTTTTTAATATATTTTGGGTCTTTTTATTTTCCTTCTGAGCTGTTAGGGTTCACTTTTCCTACTTTTTTTCTGCAAACATGAGGAATAGAAACTTACTTTAAAAATACAATAAATAAAAGCTGAGATTCTCACATAATCACAGGAATTCCGAAGCTGGTACTTTAAGAAACAACACCAAATATCACGAGACTCTTGATAAAATTGAGAGAGTTGGCTACACTGGCATTAGTTACATTTTTTCCACAGTTCAATTTCTACAGCCAACTGCCATAAACTAGCATCCTCTTTAATGAGGAAGACACATTACCAACTATTTACAAAAAGAAAAGGAGGACTAGTGGCACCTTAGAGACTAACCAATTTATTTGAGCTTAAGCTACACAAAAGCTTATGCTCAAATAAATTGGTTAGTCTCTGAGGTGCCACAAGTACTCCTTTTCTTTTTGCGAATACAGACTAACACGGCTGCTACTCTGAAACCCAACTATTTACAATCTGCTTAATTAAGGCTCAAGCACTCACCCCAGTAGGCCACTGACTCTGAGACCCTGGCCCTCTATGTTTGATTATGGGCAAATAGGGAGTAAAGAGCCCCCAAACTTTCAGGCTGGGGGACAACAATATCTTCTTCCTCCTCCCCACGCTGAGCCTAGGCAGCGGAGAGCCAAGGAGGAAAGGGAAGGCCAGCTGCAGCTCCAGAAGCGCTGCTGTGTGTGCAGTGAGCAGCAGGAGACTCCCCCCTTCTGTGAAGCTGCCGGAAAGATGAGACAAGAAAAGACCTTCACTCACTACCTGAAAGGCAGTGGCAGCACCAGACCCAGCCAGGAGGGGGAATCAGAGGGAAGACCCAAGTTTCCTCCTGCTGGTAGCGCTCAAAAGTAATGTGTGTGTGTGTTGGGGGGAGGGGAGGAATGAGTCCCTTCACCACAGGCCTGGGGCTTGTGGGAGGAGGCAGAGAACACCTTCCCACTCCTCCACCCAATGGAGGGAAAGAAGATATTGCTAAGTGGGGCCAGAGAACCTTCTGAGAAAGGCACAACGTGTGGTTAGGGTGGGACACAGAGTGCTCTATAAACATGCACAGACTCACACGGGCATGGAGTAAAATTTTTGAAAGCACACACACTTTGCCAGGTAAATATAGGAATGGTGCAAAGCAGGGGCTTTCAGGTGGTGAGGATTGCACTCATCTGTGAAGCCAGCTGCTTGTCCCCCCTCCACCAAACTTTGGGTCAAAATGACTCCACTGCCATGATGTGCCCCACCACTACACACACACACTGCCTGGCAACATAGCTCCACTGGTGCAGCATAGTCATACACTCCCCTGGGGCTCCCGAGGACCCACCCCGGGATGCTCTAGTGCAGAGATGGCTCCTTGCAAAAGAGTACAGTTTCTGGTACTATCAACTTTCCTCTGATGTTTGTGCTGTGTTCATGAGAGGGGGCTTCACAAGTGCACACCCCATTCTCACCCTGCCACTCCTTCCCCCTACGCATGACTTCAATCTCGTGGAGAGACTTCTGCCAGTCCCCGGAAGGGGGAGGAACAAAGCTGCAGAGGAGAGGAAGAGCAGCCTCTTCGGCACAGGAAAGGAACAGCCATACCCAGAGGAACCCCTTCACCGAGAGACCAAGGGAATTCCAATCTGGCCACTGATGGCAGAAAACAGTGCTATCAGCTATGCTCAGGAATATTAGATCGCCACCATGCCAAAAACTCCTTAGTAAATGCAAAGTGTTAACTGTTATCTCCCAATAAAAACATAAAACAAAATCAGGTTGACAAGCAAAACAATCTCAAGAATACAAAGACTAGCTGCAGAGTGAGAAAGAACCAATGTGCTCTTGTAAGATATGCATAAGGGATTTTATTACACCAGCACTGGCTAACCCAATGTTAGTTGGATCATCCTGTTAACATTATCCGCTATAGACAATCAATTATGAGTTAAATGATAGTGTTTCACATTCATGGTGCTTTGGTTTTATCAGCATTTCTTTGAAAAAACATCATTTTCATTTGAAAATTAGCCCTATGTTAAAATCTGGAATATGACATCTCAGTTCAGAGATATTAGATATTGGCTCAACAAATAAATCCAATTCCTTGGTTATTGCTCTAGAAATATAGTCCAGAGCTGGAGGAAAGTCGATTTTATTAATTTGTTTATTTATATCCTATAACTTAAAAACAACAAAAACCGTGTGACTCAAGTTTTACATTGTACTAGTCTATATAACCATGTATTGCTAATTACCTTCATCCTCCCTCCCTGTTTCTCACCACCAGCTCTAGTATCTTAGCTTAGATCCTAAGCTTTTTGTGGCAGGGATGGTGTCCTTCTGTGTCTTTGAACCACATCTGGCACAATGGGGCCACATCCTGAGCATGACTTTTTGGAGCTACTGTAATAAATATAATTAGTAAGATCAGTGTCTCAATCATTTAAGCAGAAATCCATTGCTCTTGTATTAATTATTCTTTTATTACTTTCTAAAATAAGTAAAATGTGCTAAGTTCTGTTCAGAGGTAAAAAATAAACCAGGACAATGTGACAGAGAATGCAGAACAAGCATGAAAATATACCACTATATGTAGGAGCACAGCAAACGGAAATGGATGCAAGAAAAAGACAAATGAAAGTTGTATGGCTAGTGTTGTCGAGCTCTGAGTGTTTTGTGTGGGAACAGTGGGTTTCCCACTCATGCCAATTCAGCATAGGGAGTAAGAATAGGTACAGTTCAGGTTGATTTCTTTCTTAAACAATTTGTTTAAATGTAAAGTTCCAATAAATAAGGTAGATTAGAGGGCACGTCTACACAGCAGTTAAATACCCCAGGTTGGCCTGGGTCCGCTGACTCAGGCATGCGGGGCTCGAGCTGCAGGGTTACAAAATGCTGTATAGATGGTTGGGCTTGGACTAGAGCCTGGGCTCTGGGACCTTCCCGCTTTGCAACCACTGTAAAGTCTTGGAAGAAATGCTGTATTATTAGGGTTGGGTGGCAGTTTTCTTTTGCAGGGAGAAAGTTTGCTGCCTGCCTTAATCTCTCTAAAAAAAATAAACTCTTGAGGTAGAGTTGCTCCCTGGCAGCTAAGGACTGATGTTTTGGTTGAGATTCTTGAACAAAGGTTTTACGGGCACACTGTTTGACCACCTCTGTTCGAAGCCTGGTGGATATAGAGCAAAATATAAGTTACATTAAGACAAAATCCAAACACAGCGTCAGTGATTTCTCCTCCAATGGAAAACCAACCTGCAAGCCTCCAAAATCTGCAACCAGTTGGTAGAGGGGTGAAAATAATATAATACTGCAACTAGAAGGATTTTTCTTGTGAAAACACTGCTGGTTGCTGGAATGTATAAGGAGCATTTCATGAACCTGTGACAATGTCATCACAGTACAGTCTTTATTTTAGGATTTTCTATGGTATCCATCACCACAGTATCTAAGAATTATATAGGTAAATTAGATCTACATGAGGAGCTCAAAGGTTGGGTTTTCTCAAAGGTCTCTTCTACCTTTTGTAATCCCCACCCAGGTTTTAGGAAGACCTGCTAGATTTTATATATATATACTGTGTGTGTGTAACAATCTGGACCTGATCCAAAGTACACTGAAGTCATGGGAGTCTTCTCAATGGCTTCAATGACATTGGAATGAGGTCCTTGGTTGGAAAGCCACAAGACACATGGTCTTTTTTTGAGAATCTCTGTGGGACTAAAGGAGGAATGATGTGTACCCATCTGTTTCCACCCCTGACCTACCACACCCATCCCAGCTCACCCAATTCTTCCCACCTCGTGTGGATAGCTGTCCTTCAGAGAGGGTGCTGTGAGGTCCATAGGCCGGTGGAGGACAATGCCACAGAAGTGGTTGATTCCCTTTTTCCATGTGGGCAGAGAGATCTGTGTGCAGCTTGTCCCTCCTTGTACAGATGTGAAGGGTGAGTGCAATCTGGGTCTGAGTGTGTTCTCTGGTATACCAGTGCATCTATGGAGTTATTCCAGTAAATCTTGTGATGCAAATCTCAAAGACCTTCAATTGTCCTCTATTCTTCTTGAAGACAAACTCCTATTGAAGACTATGAAATTTTGCTTGAGTAAGTACAGTGTAAAAACAGAGTGAAGATGTCAGGATTTGATCCAAGGAGAGCGGAAAATTGGCCTCTACATTTTAATCTGACCTTTAAAAAAATCTATTTATAGTTTGTTTTTTATAAAAAGAGAACAAATGTAACATATTTTACTGAGTAGTAATTTTAGTTGTATTTGTTTTTTCATATTTTGTCTGGTGCTGTTTCTATGCTATTTCCTTTCAGACATGGAGCTAGACACTCAGCTGACATATACTGGCATAGCTCCATTGAAGTAACTGGAGCTAAGACAGTCTAAACAAAGTGAGGATATGATCCCATATATTTAATGTTGCAGCTGATGACATCAAGAAACAGTTTAGAAGCTTGCCTCTCCCATTGTGCCCACAAACTGTGAGAGCTCTTGTGCCTACAATTATTTGTGGGTTCAGTTAATGTCTCCTGGACAACGAAGCACTTGATTGTACTCACACCTCAGGTATTTATCTGCCTACATTAACTGTACCTACAAATAATTACAGACAAAACCTCCTAATCCCTGGTTAAGGCTGCACTGAAAAGTTGATCTTCAATGTGATGCTTCTTGATTTCTTGAAAATTATTTCTCTCTTAAGTTCAGCAGAACTGCAACTGGTGACATTAACCAAGACTAAAACAATTTTCATACTTCTGTTCTGTCCTTAATCACTCTATCAGTTAACTTCATCACTTCCTTTTTATACCAGTGTATGAGATGCAAAACCAAAAAGAGACCCTTACTTCCAGTAAAGAGATCTCTCACTGCAGAGGTAAAATATATTAGAAGGAGCTTTCTCCCTATTCAATCACTGTTACAAATACTCCTCTTAGAGAAGCAGCACAGAATATCACTGCTGGGTTCTATTTCTGGCTCTGCCAACCTGCTGTGTAACCTTGGGTAAGTCACTTCACCTCTGTGCCTCTTGTGTCCCTGTAACAGAGTAGCATCTACCTCTCAGGAATGCCCCCTTCTGGTCAGGTGTGTTTTCTGTCTTTTCTCGATTTCCTCCGCTCATTGTGCCCCCTGTCAGCCGCTGGGTTTATCAGGCGGGTCTTTGGTGACTCAGCCCTCTGGCCAAGTCACACTCTCCATATGCGAAACAAATTGGGGATATTTTAGATTGTGTACCTTCCTGGGTACACAATCTAAAATATCCCCAATGTCTTACAGCCCTTCCTGGGCTCGGTTGTTTAACAGTCCAACAAGGCCCATCACAATGCCCTGGCTTGGTCCGGCAAGGTTGCAAGGTTCCTACTCTGGAATTGAGCAGCACCCTGAGGGCTTCTTGCCTCTACTTGAGTCATCAGTGATCCCAGCCTTCCTGATAAGCCACCCCTCTTGGACTCAGTTTGCTGACCACAACTCCCTGCTGAGTCAGTGCCAGTGCGGCCCTCTCCCTTACAGTGCGACAACTTTAATTCCCTTCCTTAGGGCATAGCCACTTCTCCCAGTGGCTGGTTGGAGGGACCCAATCCCACCCCCTGCTCTGTGTCCCAACCCACAGACCCTTTAAATATAGCAGCACATGCTGCATTCCTTTACTAATTGCTGCTTTACATTTCCCTGGACCACTTCTCTGTAGCCTGTCTTAGTTGAGTCCCCACAGTCAATCAGAAGCTATTCTCTTGCTCCCCTGGTCCCTGCAAGCAACTGATCTGCCCAGCCCTTTCAGCCCCTGCAGCCAGCCAGGAGCACCTCTTGCTCTCCTGGTCCCTGCCAGCAGACTGAACTCACTCTGACCCTGCAGCTTCTTTTATATGAGCCTGCTGGGGCTTGATTAGCTGCTCCCTCCAGCCCCTTTCCTGACTGGCTGCATCCTATGCAGCCACTCTAGCAGCTTGAAGGATCCTCTCTACTGCCCTTTTCTGAGGCAGGGTATGGCAGGGCCATGAGGCCTCCAGCCAGGGGCCTCAGGGCTTAGCCCACCCCTTCACAGTCCACTTTCACTCTTTGATTCTTTAGCCTATAATCTCTTTCCAGCAGGAACTTTCTCTTATTCTGTGCTTATGACACATTTAGCAGAATGAGCCCTGATTTCAATGGAGGCCTCAAGGTGTTGGTGTAATAAACATGGATAACAAAGATCCCACTGATAGATCATTAGACAAAATGGACAGTAAATTATCTCGGGGAAGTTGAAGACTTTCATGTGGGGTCAGTGGTGAGAAGAAGAGCTGGACTCTATGAAATGGATTGTGGTTGTGGACAAGGTTCTACTACTAAAGAATAAGTGAAAGATTTATATTAAATTCCTCATTCAAAAGCAGTTTCCTTTTACACTTACTTACTGTTGTCTTTACTCCAACCCCACCCTTACTTCCTAACTACCATAGCTTGTTGTCTGTATCCGTCATTTTATCTGTCTAATTTCTATTATAAGACCTTCAGGGTAGGATTCTGTTGTCCTATGTCTGTAAACCATGTTGCACACCAACAGTAATATAGAAATGAATAATTTTGTCAGCTTATGTGATATAAACTGCAGTTTATTGGTTCACAATCCCATAATTCTACATCTAGCCATGGATCTTAGTTCCTGTATGAAAATTATTTTCATTTTTTTTCCTTTTGCATAGTTCCAGAGTAATTTTATACTGGTATATACTGTACACACATATTTATAAAGCCCTTTGTTGAGAGCTAATTATAAATTCACTAATAAAGTATACCTTTTGAGCTGCTGCTCAAGTAACATAACAAAACAAAAAGAAAAGGAGTACTTGTGGCACCTTAGAGACTAACAAATTTATTAGAGCATAAGCTTTTGTGAGTGTACTTATACAAGATCATCGCAACACAACACAGGTTGCAGGCTGAATTAAGGGCTATTGAAGTGTGAATTTTCCCACTATAAAACACAAACATCTGTAAGAAATCATTTGTGTTGATCCAATAGGAAAAATCAGAATGACAAACAGCCCTGAAATTTTCCACCGTTTTCAGGTAAGAGAGTATTCTATTTGCTGCATCTTAGGAGCGTGACAATGGGTGACTCCATATTGATATCCATTCTGGTCAATATCTATATAATAAATTCAGATGGTTCAATACCCATGACCAAAGAACTTGGAGCATCTTAGAAAAGAGTAACTAAGAACATGATTTATGGCAAATTAAGGAACGTACCTATACAAATTTGAACACGGGCACAAATACACACAGCATCCTGCACCATTATACAACAAAAGACATGTGTAGGCATACAAAATAAATAGGAAAAAAAGGAATCTTGAGCTTTACCATTAAATTGCCTCTCATATGTAAAGGCCCTGCTTTCTCAGACTTTCAAAACTGTACATAGGGATGGTCAGAAGTTTCAACCCTCCTACCATCATAGACCATAGAGACACAGAAGTCCTTCAGGTAAATAAGTTCTATATTATTTAAGGCTTTCAGTACTAAGAATCAGACCTCAAATTGCTCTTGAATTGCTCAGTTATAAAGTACGCCTATTGCAGAGTCAGTATGCACAGACTCAGACAATGGGGAGATCCTACTTTGCCTCCCTTCAGCTGGAAGAAGTAAATGTTACCAACTTCCAAATACTGTCAAGTATGAAGCAACACAAAGCAGCGATTCATTTTTCTGACCCTCAGAAACAAAGAGTCAGACTCCAATAAAAAATGTCTCGTGCTCTGTTAATAGGGGGGTACCACCAGTACTGCCATTTTTGTATATCTCCAAAATGCTATTTCCTTTTTAGGAGAAAGAAAAAAAAAGAATTGGATTACCACAAACCCTGTAATGCTCATAATATGCACCCCAATATTTTCCATTTGAATGTAAGTGCGGGGTAAATATTGGACAAGCAAAATGACACGATGAAAGCTTTTAGTTGAAAAATAATGAGTGCCTGCAACACCAAGGATCTGGAGCTGAGTTGTTTTTAGTGGAACTGATTTGATATGAGTCAGCATGAACTAATATTTTTAAAATGTTGCAAGGCTTCAGAAAAAACACTCAATTATTATTGAAGGCTTGAGCTAATGCCATATTTTTCTTCATTCACCATATATCGGCAGCTAAGAAAACCTCATGCCTTTTCAGTCACTTACAGCATGCACTGCAAAAGCCACTGACATTAAGTTGCCTATGCCTGTGACACAGCCAGTGCATTTGAATGGAGATTTCAATTCTCTCTGCTTCAGAAAAAGTAGCACAGCAATCAAATCAAGCAACATTAATGTTACATGGACTTCAATGAAAGTTGCATCTGCATAGCAAAATACAGAAAATCAGCCCACAGTATTTAATTCAAGATGAGTGAAAAATGCATACTCAATCCACACATTTTATGTAGCAATGCAAAAGTTTCCATTGCCCTTGTATGTAGAGCTCCACACTGCCCAGACCCTGTTTTGCGACCTGTGATATGGGTAGCTTCCCTACTCCCCTGCATGGGCATGTAGATCAGTTTTGGACCGGACACCAAGTACAACACATGAATGGCAGATTAAAATTCTGAACAAAATCATTTATCCTTTACAAGCGATAGCAAGCAACATAATCACCGCTTCTGGAATAAAATTCAAGTGTATTTATTGCTTCATATCTGACCAGCATGAAACCTTCTATCACAGAATCTTTCAAGATGCCTTGTCTATACTATCCATAGACACATTTGGTTTTTTCCCTCCCTCACACAACTCTTTGAAAAGGATTTGTATCCCATAAACACATCAAGACATTCACAATTTAGGTGTCTGCGAGTTTTCTTATGGAAATATTAAGACCCAGAATGAACAGTTATGGTTCTTTATTATATTATGTTTTGGGAATGTCCAACTAAAACCAACATTCTCATCCAAGCTTTAGGATGCATTCTTGAACGATATCCATGAAATAAGAAACAGAAAGCATAGCTGAGTGGTTCCAGATTCTGAAGGGTAGAAGAGTGTTTTGAGAACTAAAAAGGAACAAATGTCTAAAGTGAGTTTACAACTGCAGAAAAGTCTTTATGAGACATTTTTATTATGAAACATACATGTATTAGATCAATTGGATCACCAAAGAAAATTTCCAAACCTAGTAAATTACTGTCTGTATAAGGGGGAAAAAAACATTGGAGTGAATATTCACTTAAAATGTGCTGGAGAAAGTTTTATAGTATAGCACTCTAGCAAAACTCCTAGTGTGTTTTCATCTTTGATTCTTCTCCTCGGTTAAATTTTTTATTACATTATTATGTAAATAATGTGATAGAAAGAAAACAAGACATAAATGAGTGAATGACTTGGCTTAAAATATATAAAACTACATTGAGGTTTGAATGTTTTTTGTTAGATCATGCCTAGTGGTATAAAATAAACTGGGAAACAGGAAAGGTCTGTGTGTAATTTGTATTTTATTTAAAGCATTTTTTCCTCTAGAATACTAAAATTCCTTGTGTAAGGCTGTGGTTCATAGTCTGAACTTTCTCAGGTTTGTGAAACACTTATCTTTTCCCTATTCCATAAGGACTGCAGATGGGTTGTCCTTGTACAGTATACAGTATCCACCTGCACTTCATTAGAGAGCAGCATTTGTACATGCCACACCACAAGATCATCATGATGACATAGCAGCTTCAGAGAACAGCGTGACTAGGGTTTTTTTGGTTTGGGGTTTTTTGGGGGGTTGTTTTTTGTTTTGTTTTTTTTAGCTCTTGTATCACAGAGGATCTGGCAACCAGTTACCTCCTGACACTGTTTACAGCATATATTGGTTGATTCAGTCCTTTATTGCATCTGCTCTGGGAATTAAAGAAAGCAGCTTCAAGGCAGTAAGGTAAGTGCTGTTGCATGTTTTAACTATAATGCTCAGCTATTTAACTGTAGCTCTAATGGGGACATGAAAAATGTCAGAACAAGTTTGCCAATTTGTAAATTGAACACAAATCAGCAGTTTTGGTGTATTTAATTTCAGAGTTTGCTTACAATAACCTCGTGTTGCATGCATTAGTGGTGAACTTTTTGTACAATATTTGGGAAAGCAAACTTCATACACAGTAAAAGGAAAATTTAAAAATACCACTCATTTCAATTAGCCCTCCAGCGGTCTGTTAGTAACAACGCCTTATCAGTCCTCTTGATGTGTTAAATGATTATTGTACTATTTAAACAGGAGGATGCAGAATAGGAACATTTAAATCATTAGTTTGGCTGTTGATGAAAGGTAAAATGCTAGATAGTTTGAAATTTTAATTAAGTTGTCATTTAAATTGTTGAATACCCAATTAAATATTTTAATTTCCTTTTATACACCATAGCTAGCAGAGTGACACTGATATTGCCGAATCACGGTATTTTTAATATTGAAGATATTTAATTGTTTTCATGACAATTAAACAATATAATTAAGGTAGCCAATTTTCAAAATATTTTAAAGAGTTTTTGTCACTATCTCTATTCCACCCTGATGAGGTTTTTCTGAAGTTTGTGGAGATGCAATTTATCATTGCCTGCATTTGCTGTGCAGCTTTCCTACTGTGGGCTCAGGTATTTTACAGTGAAACTTGTAAAATAACGAACAATAATTTGTTCAGAAAATGTTTCCAGAACAAGACTAGCATGTCTGAACACACTCTGACCTAATAATTCACAATCATATGGTCCAGGGTAACATTTTGAATATATATAATGATCACATTTTTTACATTTTTGACAGACACTTTTTTAGATCCGCTTATTAAGAATCTGGCAATAAGCAAGATAATTGTTCTACATAATATTTACTTTATTGTGGAAGCCATATATGTGTGTGTGTGTGTATACACATGCACGCGCACGCACACACACACACACACACACACACACTCACTATATAATATTTTATACAGATATACACACACATTCATATGAATCATATGCCACCCCCCATTTTTAACATTTAGTTGATGACATTAATCCATATACATTTAGTTTAAATCTTGACATTTTTTCTAGTGTTTTGCATCATATTGAATATTGCATGTTCTTTGAAGCAAGTGTTCTGTATATGAAATTAAGGGGGAAAAAACAACTAAGAACCATTAAAAGTACAAATTAAAACCAGAAAAGCAATGAAATATACAGTTAAAGCAGATTATTCATTCTCCTATATTAATAGGCCTTTACTTTTGCCAAAAACAATGCAAACATGTCAGAAAATATTACTGTAAGGCCAAAGAGTGCCAGTCCAAATTGTTGGCAATAGCTCTGACTTTCCATGCTTGCAGGGAAATAGTAAGACCTCCCATCTTGAATGGGTTTACACAGGGGGGATCAGCCAAATTTTCAGCTGATGTAAATCAGTGAAGTTCCATTGACTTCAGTGAAACTGTGCCTGTTTACACTGGCTGGGAACCTGAGCCATATTTTGCATTTGATTTAGTATGTTCTCAGACAATAGTGGCTAACAGACAAATAAAACCATACTTGTAACTCACATTTGAAAATCTCCCCAAATGGCATGTCTATCCTACTGTATCTAATTAGGTAATATTGATTGTATAAGTGCCTAATTAAAGATATTTAATAGATCTCCTCGATCAAAAGCTTAGCATGCTAAGGCAGAGCAGAGAAACTTAAATTCGTTTATCGGAGACACCAAAACACCACCTTAAAAACTCTCACATTCTGTTGGAGGGTAGATTAACAAGAGCTGCTTGGAGATATTTTAATTCAAGGATTATTTGCCCACAAGAATATAACATGGCTTTTAGGGAGCCAACAAAAGCAAGGAAACAAACTTAAGTCATATGTGCTGTTCTTAACTAAATTGAAAGCACCACAGGAGTTCTCAATTGTTTGTGTAGCTCTGAGCATATTGTCACCAGATAAATAATAAAAATAACCATAACAACTCATTTTATTCTGCTGGATCTCAGATCCATGTCTGATGCTACTATACATACCAAGTTGCATATGGATATTCTCTGAAATTACTTGGGAACAAGAGGACAATTTAAGGTTGAATTTGAATTTGAATGGTTTTTTATTGCTTTTCATCACATTTCATGCTTTTCATCACATTCTGAACTGTAGTTAAAACACACTGGCACAGGTCTTCAGGTGGTGTGACTCAGCCTAGTTTTGCTGACTTCAGTGGTGCTACACTAATTTACATCAGATGTGGGTCTGACCCACTGTGTGAATTGGTAGTGGGATTGTATGTGTAGATACATGCTTATCTAAATATTTTAAAACACTAGCCAGTTAAAAGAGACCACCCTTTTTTAGCAGTTTCCTACCTCAAGACCCCATCCCAAGTGCACTGGGAACAATTTTGCTTCACCTGGATTAGAAGACCACCTGTGTTAAGCAAGTGGCTTATTGGATCCTTGAATGGTTGCTTAAAACAAGTTTTACTGTGTACAATATTCATTTTTATCTAAGTGTGAAAAATGGGAATCTGCAAGGTCATTTACATTAGTCCATGACCAATTTATTCAGTGTATAGATAGATAGATTTTCAGTGCCAGCTGTTCTCCTAGGCCTTCCAAATATGACGTGGATTTGTATATAAGTTTCCTATTCACAAACCTAATTGGCACTTTTGTAAAATTAACTTTAATTAACTCAATCTTCCTTTTCAGTTTTTGTGCATAATGTTATATTGTAAAATCAAAAGTAATATCAAGGAGAACAAATACAAAATTATAACTGTTTCCCCCCCACCATATAGGGACAAGACATTTCAAAGATGCATCTAAGCTCTCTACCTTTCTTACTGGTATTGATCAGTGGCATTTTCTGCCAATACTATGATGTGGGATATTTTCCAGACCCAGATTACCCTTATGTTCATTCAATGATGGGGCCATCTACAGCGGTCTGTGCCCCAGAATGTAATTGTCCTGAAACCTATCCATCTGCAATGTATTGTGATGACCTCAAATTGAAAAGCATCCCATTTGTACCTTCTGGAATAAAATACCTTTATCTCCGAAACAATATGATTGAGGGCATTGAAGAAAATGCATTTGATAATGTAACAGACCTGGAGTGGCTGATCTTAGATCACAACCATTTGGAAAATTCAAAAATTAAGGGAAGAGTCTTCTCCAAACTGAAGAATTTAAAGAAATTGCATATCAATTTTAACAATTTGACTGAAGCTGTTGGACCACTTGCCAGTACCATGGATGACCTGCAACTTAGTCACAACAAGATCACAAAAGTCAGCGCCAATGCACTGGAAGGGCTGGTGAACCTGACTGTCCTTCACCTACAGAATAACCAGCTGAAAACAGACTCTGTTTCTGGGGCTATGAAAGGCCTGAAGTCACTTTTATATCTTGACTTGAGCTTCAATCAACTTACAAAGCTACCGAAAGGACTGCCGCATGCTTTACTCATGCTGTATTTTAACAACAACCAGATCACCAACATTCCTGATGAATACTTCCAAGGTTTTAAGGTCCTGCAATATTTACATCTGTCTCACAATCGGTTGACAGATGGTGGAATACCAGGCAACGTTTTCAATATCTCCTCCCTCGTTGAGTTGGATCTCTCCTTTAACATGCTGAAGAGCATCCCAACAGTCAGTGAGAACCTAGAAAATTTCTACCTCCAAGTCAACCAAATTAACAGTGAGTCACGTTTGCATATTTTAATGTAATGAATAATACAATTAATGCCACTCCCTGCCTAGGCCACAGGAGGTCCATAGATAGTGACACTTCTATCAAAGCTGGGCATGTTCTCTCCCCATGTTTACCAGCTTTTACTGGTCTAGGTAAAAGAGAGAAAGCCATAACAATAACAAAAAGGTTTCTCCTCTTTGATTATTCCCCCCCCTTCAGTCTCCTCCATCTTATTTTATATAGAGAGAGAGCCTACAGCAGTCGCTCTGAGCAGTTTATATATATATATAAAATAAGATGGAGAAGACTATATATATATATATATATATATATATATTCTTTATCAGTTTATATAGATATATTCTTTATCAGTTTTTGTATTTTTCCATTTTGAAACCCAAATTATTTGGGGGGGGATCTGGGGAGGGGTAGGTTTACCTTGTTTTGAACTGAGCTGAAATTAATGTATCATGCCAACAGTCATTTTAAGCACTGAAAGAAGGGGTCAGATGGGGAAGGGAGGAAGGTAGTGATACTCTCCTGTGGGCAACTTACAAAATAGACTCCGTCCATTTGAGTCACCGAAATGGACACCACTCATACTGGATTGTGCTCCCTGGGCTTCAGTGTGTTCCTAGAGCTTGGCTCCCCTCACTGGGGCTTCAGTATGTCCTCAGACTCTACTTAGTTTCTTGGGCTTGGCTCTTTCTTAATTGGGGGGTGGGTGGGGGGAAAATGAACAATGGAACTCATCCAGATACCATCCTCTTGTGACACCAAAATGAAATCTCACTCACAGTAAATTCTGGAGATCAGTGATTTTCTCTCTCCTTTCTTATGTGAAATAGTTAACAAATGTTGACATTTAAATTGTCATTATTGGGTATCTGAGTTAACACCTCATTGAGTTTACACTGCTCAGAGCGACTGCTGTAGGCTCTCTTCAGTTTCATGTAGACATCTCTGTGTATAATTTTCATAATCAGGTCTCCATTGTGCATTTACTATGAATTACTAATTAAAAGATTAAGGCCAACATTTTCAGAGATTTGCATCTGTAGTTGAGCCCGTAAATCCAAGCAGGACCAGCTTTCAGATGTGCTAAGCACCTGTACTTCTCAATCCATGAAGCCTGACCTAGAGCTGAAAGTGTTTAGTTCTTCAGAAAGTTGGGCCTACAGAGTTTAGGCATCCAAGTTAAAGGGGCCTGATTTTCAGGAATGCTGAGCACTCACAGCTCCCACTGAAGACAATGAGAGTTGTGTATTCACCTTGATAACTTGGGCCTTTCAGAGCCAGCTTCCCTTCCACCCTGCAGCCCATGATACAGGTAGATAGTGTAAGAGAGCCTTGCACAGGCTACTGATGATCCTAAGTATTAGATAGAAAAACAATATTTGAAAACTTATGGACTACATTTCAAACTATACTTATGTTTTTAAAAAATGTCACTTATATTGAGACCCAACATAAAACTATTTATGTTAAGGCACTCTTTCTTGTGTCCTCCATTTTCTGAGTCATATTTAGCAATCAGACAATGTTTGTATTGAATGTTGCTTTGTCTCAGAGTTCATCTGTTTCATGCAATTGGCCTTAGCCCTAATGTGAAACCGTAATACTGGATGTGACAGAGTAAAAATAATATTAATGATATGTAACAATTAAACAGTGCTTTTTACCTTCTAAACACTGAATAATAATTTCCACTAAATGATTGTGATTTGATACCAAGATTAGACATGGCAAGAGAGCTGCTAGAGAGTGTGTGTGAGAGAGAATCATTTTGAATGCAAATTCTTGCTACGTTACCAGAAAGAAAACAAGACATTTCTCAACATTAGTGTCTTCAAGCCTTTCTTAGGTCACTTTGCACTGGCAGCCACATAAAATTGTCTGAAAGCATATCAGAATTCCCCTGGTATGAGGGAATCCTAAATTGGTATCAAAATAGAGTAGCCTGTTAAGAGCTGATGTGGACATATATAGACACACAGCAATTCTGTAACATAGACAGCTTTACACTAGCTAATCCTGTCCCCATCCCACTGCATGGAACATGCTGTGGCCATCTGTAGGCCAGGAGTGAGGCATTCTGAGATGACAATTGAGTGCAATGAATTCCACTGATCCCAGGACAATGGAAAAAGTCCTACGTGGCCATTTTAGCTGGTCTAAATTAATGGCTAGGGCTTCCAGCTAACATAGGATCATTGGAGGCTTATAGGCACCTTTGTCCCCTCCGGTTCTTAAACTCAGTGCAGCTGAGGATTGAGCCTCCTTAGTATAAATATCCTATTTTTAGCAAGGTTGCTCCAGTGTGGATATTCCTGTTTAACCTAGGTCACAGTTTGTACCCAGTCTTTGCTATGCCATCAGGTTTTTGAGTTAGTCACTGGACCTGCAGTTTGGGTAGAAAAAACCTGGGAGCATTTCACATTTCTTTGTGTTAACATAGAAAAAGAAATGTAATTTTTTAAAAATACAAAATGTATTCAGTAAACAAAATATAATAAATCAATTAAATCGAGTTAACTGCAATCATAGGGCTAGATCCTTGGCTGCAGCCCACTTCAACTTGGTGCAATACCTTGGAAAGCAAGAAGTGGGGAGACATGACTATTTTTCACCTTTACGGCCCCTCCCAACTCTCCCCAGTGTTACAGCTGGCCAGGGCCATTCCAGCCCCTGACACATGGTAGAACAGCCCTGAGATCAACATCAGCCCTGAGATCAACCTCTTTTTTCAGCCTCTTTTTCGCCGGCCAGGCCCCCAATATACCTCCCATCACTTGGGGGCCACAAAGGGTGGTGATGTAGAGCTGAAAATGCTGGACCCAAATCACTGTGGATTCTCATATGCCAAAGTGTCTTTGAGACTCCATCTCTGCTGCAGCCAAAGCAGTTCAGTGGTACAATAATCTAGCCCATAGACAAAATTTCTATATGTCATTTTTCATTTGCAAAACACTAACTGAGATTAACTAAAGCCCTAGTGATCAGACTATATGTGCAGTGCAGAAAAATCAACCTCTGCACCAGTCTATTAACCCTATGGGCTGAATTAATAACTACAGCCTCTTTGTGCTGGTTCTGCATGGAGTGAGTTCTGGGGCCACTTCATTTTGTGTAAACACTGGTCTTCCCATGGTCCATTCCAGGCCTTCCCCCAAAATGATTTTGCACAGAGGCCTATGCAAGATTGGTTCAGACACCATTTCAATGGAATGCAGAGGCAATCCTGCCTGGCAACTTGGCCAGCCAAAACCCATCACAACTATGGCTGATCAGAAAATAGTTTTTTATACTCCCATTCCCCATTTTGGGGTGGTGAGTACAGAGCGTATGCCATAGAAGTACCTGGTCATGATGTATGATGGGAGATGTAGTTTGGCCAGAGAGCCCAGTCCATAGGGAAGACTGGGAGCATATGTCACCTAAAATACAACCTCCAGACACTGCAGTGCCATGTCAAATCAAAATATTTTGGCTTTCTGACAAAAACTGAAAAAAATAGATTTTCAGACAACAGGTATTTGGATGAAATAGCTAATTTTTCCATGGATAACAGACACTTTTGTGAATAATTTCATTTAGTTGAAAATCCAACTTTCTGTCAACACACAGTTTTGATGGAAAATGTTCAGCCTGTCCAAGTCACTATCTCTATGTAGGGCTTCGGTGCTAAGGAGGTGAATTTCACCTTACTGGCAAAATTCCAGGCACATCTCCATGCACAGGGATTCAAGAAAGTCAAGGAGAGCTATGCTCATGTAACAGTCACAACTTTTTCCAGTAGTTACAATATACAGATGTTTTGATGTTTGTCTGGGCAACTTCAGAATATTTGGGGGATTTCCAGAAACAAAACACATTGGAACGTTATTGGAGAAGTTTTTGCAGTATTAGTCTTTGTGATATTGTTAATGCACATGACTACATTAGAGTGGTCTTATACTAAAGAGTGACTAATTGTCATAGATGTTTCATAAGTAAGGGAGGCAGGTGCATTCAGAAAACCCTCAGTCGTATAACGACAACGGAAAAGTGAACACACTGAAAAACCCTCCCACAATTTGACATTTATGTGTACTGTATAGGACATCTAAAAATGTAGAAGCTGTGGTCCAGGAGCCTGATGGAAGTCAACAGGAGCCTTTCTTTTGACCTCAGTGAGGACTGGCTTGGGCCCCAATTTTCAAAGTGACTTCAGTCTTGTCCCAATACTACATACACCATTTTGTATGCAGTCATTCACACATGCAAATAATACAGCATGAATGTACATATGATACAGTTTACAAGCACACCTGGGGTTTGAATATGCAATCAGGTAGTTAAATACCTATGCACTAATACATGCAAATCTTATATTACAACCAAGTGGCAGTCTTTGTGTTCACAAACGATAATGTTGACAATTCTATGTTCAAATTTAAAAGCCATTTTTTAAAATTTGACCCTTAAAATCATTGACTGCCGTTAATTTTGCTTCCCTAAACAAGAAAAAATGAAAAGATTAGCCTTTAAATTCTAGTATGTGTTTAGCTGTTAAGTTTACAAACTACAGCCAAATTGTCTGCAGTTCAGCAGACCTAATCATTAGAACATATTGTAGAAATTTTAGACTAAGTGAAGGAATAAGAACTCTTGGGCGGTTTTGTGTATTCTACTAATAGGTGCAAATTCAGTAACCAGGCAAGGTTCTGGACAGATGCAGGAAGGAATCCTCTCCCACAAGCCATGAAATGACCTTGGATTGCTCCCTGTCTGTAATAGATTGAGGGTCCTTTCCTGGTCCCTGACTCCTTTTGGGTAGGAAGTGGGGCAGACTCCCTGCATAACATAACACATCCAATCCCTTCCGTGCACAGTAAACTGCACTGATTCCACTTCCAAAGGTTCCTTCTTAGCTATGGAGGAAGTGGCTGGATTTGCCCCATGGTTTCGATTGCCCTGACGTGTATTTAACTGCAGTCACAACAGTATGAAAGATCAAAGTGATACCTACTGTTTCCATAGTTTATTTAGTGTCAAATTTAGTAACAATCTACATAGACCCAATCCTACAAGTATCACTCATGCAAATGATTGTTACTTATGCAAATAGGCCTATTGACATCAGTCAGTAGCTCATATCTGGAAGAATATCAGAATCAGCCTGTAGAATCATAGAAGCGTAGGACTGGAAGGTACCTCAATAGAGCAGTCCAGTCCCCTGAACTCAAGGCAGGACTAAGTAATAACTGGACCAATCCTGACAGGTGTCTAACTTGTTCTTAAAAACCTCCAATGACAGAGATTCTATAGTATCCCTAGGCAATCTAGTACTTAACTACCCTAACGATTAAGAAGTTTTATTTTTCCTAATGTCCAGTCTAAACCTCCCTTGCTGTAATTTAAGCCCATTGCTGCTTGTCCTTTACTCAGAGTTTAAGGACAACAATTTTTGACCATCCTCCTTGTAACAACCTCTTATGTATTTGAAAAATGTTATGTCACCACCTCAGACTTTTCTTCCCCAGACTAAACAAACCCAATTTTTTCCAATCTCTCCTCACAGGACATGTTTTTTAGACCTTTAATAATTTTTGCTGCTCTCCTCTGGACCTTCTCCAATTTTTCAACATCTTTCCTGAAATGTGGTGCTCAGAACTGGACACAATACTCCAGTTGAGGCCTCATCAACATTTGATCCTATTTACTTCAGATTATTTCTTCAGTTTCTCCATTTTAATCCTACTCTCCAAAGCAATTGCAACCCCTCCAGCTTGGTATCATCCACAAACTTTATAAGTGTACTCTCTATGCCATTATCTATATCATTGATGAAGATATTGAACAGAACCAGATCCAGAACCGATCCCTGCTGGACCCATTCAATATGCCCTTCAAGCTTAAGCATGAATCACTGATAACTACTCTCCAACCAGTTATACACCCACCTTATACTAGCTCTATCTAGGTTATATTTTCTAGTTTGTTTATGAGAAAGTCACGTGAGACAGTATCAAAAGCCCTACTAAAGTCAAGATCTGCCACATCTACCACTTCCCCCCATATCCACAAGGCTTGTTACCCAGTCAAAGAAAGATGAAAGGTTGGTTTAATTGATTTGCTCTTGACAAATCCATGTTGACTGTTACTTATCTTCTAGGTGTTGACAAACTGATTGCTTGATTATTTGCTCCATTATCTTTTCGAGTACTGAAGTTAAGCTGACTGATTTGTAATTCCCTAGGTTGTCCTTATTTCCCTTTTTATAGACGGGCACTATATTTGCCCTCTTCCAGTCCTCTAGAATCTGTCCCATCTGCCATGAGTTTTCAAAGATAATCGCTAATGTCTCAGATATCTCCTCAGTCAGCTCCTTGTATATTCTAGGATGCATTTCATTAGGCCCTGGTGACTTGAAGACATTTAACTTGTCTAAGTAATTTTTAACTTGTTCTTTCCATATTTTAGCCTGAGATGCTACCTCATTTTCACTGGCATTCACTATGTTAGACGTCCAATTGCTACTAACCTTTTCAGTAAAAACTGGAAGGAAAAAAAAAAGGAAATTAGCACTTCCACCATTTCCACATTTTCTGTTATTGTTTTTCCCTCCTCATTGAATAATGGGTCCACCCTGTCCTTGGTCTTCCTCTTGCTTCTAATGTATTTGTAGAATGGTTTCTTCTTACCTTTTATGTCTCATTTTGTGGTTGGCCTTTCTAATTATGTCCCTACATACTTGAGTTGTTTTCTGATATTCATCCTTCATAATTTGACCTACTTTCCACTTTTTTCCACTATAGTTTATATATTACTCTACACTGCAATATGGGGCACCTTTAGCCACATAAGAGTATCCATTATCTCTCCCCCTTCAAAGAGAAGGCTGTACAATATGTAACAATAGGGAAATGGCCAGTGGCAGATTAAGGCAGAATGAAACGGAACTGCTGAGGTAGGTCCCACTTTCTATAGTAAACTCTAATTTCCTAAAAAAACCAAACCAACCTTTTTAGTCTGTGAATTCCACAGTTTTATGTCTCCATTCCTTATAAATGACCTAAGCTTCCATATTTTGAAGAGACTCCTAAATCATGTAGGTGCAGTGCTCATATGTTTGGTTCATACAGGCCATATTTTGCCAATGACAATGGAAGATTCTAATGAGCAGGCTCAAGGAGTCTCCTTGAAGTCCAAATGGGGATATCACCTACCATATTTTTCAGATCTCTTTCTGTCTTCTTTAATACTCCTCCAGGAAAAAGTTGTTTCTTTTTTATCTACAAGGTGCAGCAATTTTCCTAGGTGACTTCAGGGAGGACAGCGTTAGTCAGCCTGAAATAAGGGTTAGAGTGGAATTTTCAAAAGAAATGAATTTCACTTTGAGATATAATAAACAAAAATAAGATATTTAAAAGATAATCCCTAACACAAAGGCCCATTGTCCTGCATGCATCTGCCAGCATACCCCTTGTCTGTTTTCACCAGTACATTTCTGTCTCTCTTCATATGTATGCCATGTAGCATTTGCTTTACACCTCTCTCACAATTTATTCAGTACAACCATGCCTTCCTCCCAACACACCTGCCAACTGGGTGCTGAGCTCTTTTGAAAATCTGGCCAAATCGGAGCTGGACTCTTTTTAAAATCTGGTACCAATCGTAGGTGCTGAGTACTTGAGAAATCTAGCTCTGAGCTCCTTTGAAAATCCAGCAACTAAGTGTGAGCTCCTCATCTAATGTAAATCCATGGAGCTCCGCTAAAGTCATGAAAAGAAAAGGAGTACTTGTGGCACCTTAGAGACAATTTATTTGAGCATAAGCTTTCGTGAGCTACAGCTCACTTCATCGGATGCATACTGTGGAAAGTATAGAAGATCTTTTTATACACACAAAGCATGAAAAGCTAAAGTCATGGGAGCTATCACTTTACTCCAGCTAAATATATAGCCCATTATGTACAAGGCCACAGATACTTCCTGGCATTAGTCATAGTTTCAGATTCTTGTGTCAAGTAAACTATTATTATGATTAATTATCATCATTATTTTGTGTTTCAGAGTTCCCACTGAGCAGCTTTTGTAAGGTTGTTGGATCACTAGCCTATTCCAAGATCAAACATTTGCGTTTGGATGGAAATAATCTCACTCGAGCTGACCTGCCACAGGAAATGTACAACTGTCTTCGTGTAGCTGCTGATATCTCACTGGAGTGAGGTGCCTCTGATTTCCTTATAAGGGCCATAACTATACTGCAGATTTACACCAACATAACTCTTTACAATTAGGATGTCTTAACCAAAGTCAATTTGCATATTATCTATTCTGTTTGTTAATATTTAGCATGAACCCGGTGATCCTAACAAAACATGCTTGTGCATAGTTTTACAAGTAATTTCAATTGTTTGTTTTAGGAAACAAAAAAGGACCCTATTTAGCCCCCTTCCCCTCCCGACCACCAAATCTGGCTTCCAAGTTGGAGGAATATGATCATGATTGTAGAAATCTGTGTGCATTCACACACATGCCCACAAACATTGGTGTATGCATTTTTGCTCAGGTTCTCATGGAAGTCAGGTGTGTTTTTGGTAGAGTGCTGAATGGTAATTTAGGGCTGAACTGTGTTTGTACAATATTCACCCTGGTCAACATTAATATTCTAAATTATTCATGCCTTTGATATATTTTTAGAAATTGCAAAAGAATAGCATAACACAATTTAGCAATATAAATATGATCAAATTTGTATGAAAATACATACAAAATACATTTTCAGAGCCCATTTCAATATTAATGAGACATGAAAGATTATGAAGAAACAAGAACTTTTTCAGGATTTTTAAATTGTTTGTTGTTGTTTTTGTCATACTTACCTATATACTTTCATGGAGAGGTTGTTGTCTGCTACCAGTAGAATTGTTATTTCACAGTAAATCACATATACAAGTATTTTTATTCAATTACTTGCATGCTACGTTTAACCAGACTGTAGAAAATAAAACATAGTAAATAGCTCTGTTGTGTCCATATCATTGTCAAATATGTTGCAGTCTTTTATAAACTTGAAAAGGAAGTTCAGGTTAAAACAAAAAATTCTAAGGTATTATATTTTGCTGAATTTATTGTAAGGTTAAATAAACTGTTTTCTGTACTTTGTAGTTTCAAAATGTTTTCAAACATATCATCTAATTATATCCACTAGCACTTGTGTTTACCATTTTGTCCAGGCCTTGTGCACTGAGAACTGCCAGGTGAAGCATCTCTGCTATAATGAACTGTTAAGTAATAATTTGACATTTATTTTTGAATTTTGTGAACATGAAAATGAAATGTATCAGATGTCCCAGGCAGTAAGTGTAAGGCAATGTTTATCCCTTCTGATACAAAGAAACTAGTGCATGCTACATGGGAATGGGAAGTCAAAGTACTGTGTGTCTTGGAACACACACTAAAATAGACTTGGCATTAAATAAAAGCCATTATGATAGCTTGCTTGTAAACAAGTACTGTCCCATGGATACTATCTGCCTTTTGACTCCTTGATTATGAAAACCTTAAATAAGAACTATCCTATTTTTTATGGTAGAATCATTCACTCCACGACCACCACCACCCAAAGAGGTATCCCTTGAGTACTGCCAATCCTAAACTTCAAAAACCATGCAACAGGTACTCAAAACCATGAATTACAAAATAATGTTTTTTTTTCTATTTGCCTTCTTTTTTTTAGAGCCTTTGATGTTTATGATGTCAAGCTTTTCTCCACAACACTGAGGGCTAGAAACTTACTTTAAAAAAAAAATTAAAGCTGTATTTCTCATGTAATCACAGGACTCCAGCAGCTGGGACTTTACAAAAACACCAAATATTGCAGGACACACAACAAAATTTTGAGAGTTGACAACATAGCTCCTTTGTGTAGGATTTGAACTGGTGTATATTATTGCTTTGATGCCTCCGGTGTTGGCTGATAACTTAAACTATTTCTGCTATACTTTTGTGATGACCACCATCTTGATTGACACAGGGACCTCCAGGGCTAAAAGCATGAGGCTTTACAGCTTAAGTTAAATGACAATTCCCTGTAGGTCAGAGATGTAAGACTCATATCCTCTGTGGACTGGGCACTGAGAAGGACCTGTAACATACACTGAACAGTGGGTTACACTGGCTCTTTCTCCTATTATTATTTTCCATATTTCATTAGTTATCTACCACTGTGACTGTCTGGCATCATTACAGGGTACTGAGGGGTAGAGGGCACCCCTCCATGAAACAAAAACAATATAGCACTGATGAATTCCCACAACCACTGGAGAAAGCCTCCTTTCCTCCTTTGAAATGAGAAATGGACAACCACCTTCACAGCAGAGAAGGTGGCTGTGGACAACAGGTACGCACCATACTGTTTACTCTCTACGCTTCATAGAGCACTGTCCTGCAGATCTCCAACACAAAGGTTCCCGTGGGGCCCCAAGGGGGTGAAGTTGATGATGCAGAACCAGTAATCACCTCTCACTCAGAAGATCTGCCACAATCAGGGTTCCTGCAGCTAGTGAAAGCCTCCTTGTTTTCACATTCTGGTCCTGATTTTCACAGAGTGAGGAGCCAAGGTCCATGTGCATTTTTGTGCTGCCTTTTGCATATGCAAACAGATCTAAATACCCATTTTGCACATATAACTGCCCAAATTGCACACATGATGCAAAAGCAGGCAAATGGAAATTTGTACTGACCCTGGGCTTCATTTTACAAAAACTAGGCCTTCCATATAAGTCAATACTTTCCAGACATTGAGCTAAAATGACTGTGTTTGGGAACATTTAATAGCTGATGAAAACCTTCGAAAACTTGTCACTTGAGCTTGGCCCATCCACTGTGACTGGATGATGGGTTTGTTGAACTTGAGGACGCAAGACCGACCTTCATGCTACTTCTGAATGCTTACCCACAGTACATACCTCCCTGTCTCCACCTGATCTGCTGTGATGTGTGTGTATATGTGACTGAATAAAATATATGATAGATGTACGTGTGGCTGTTTGTATGTTGCTTACTATTTCTGTCCCTGTCTTCTCTTCACCTGTCAAAATTGCCAACGATGTGTGCTATCACATTTTAAGGTGGAATTTCATGTGTGTGAATTTGTACAATCAAGACATTTTGATTTGATGTGGATTTTGAAAGCTGATATGCAAAAAATGTGGGCACTCAATTTCATGAAGAGCAACATTACAAGCGTTCAGGAAATACACAAAATTAACTGGTGAAAAGTTGCATATGGAATTTCAGGAACTGATTTTCACCAGTTTTATCCAGGCTTTCACAGCGGGAAATGTGATTGACCATCAAGCTATTGTTTAAAACAAATGTATTTCTGAATATAAAACATATTTTCATATAGGACTAGATTTACTTTATAGACACTACCCAGTAAGAGGATATGTGGAGCCATGACAAACCCAAGGGCACACTGGGAGCAAAAAGCTTTCATGCTCTCCACCAATGTTATCTTCCCCTATGCAGCTGGCAGACACAGCACAAAGATAGTCCCTAAATCAGTGAGCTTACAATCAAAGTATACGATGAGAGACAAGAGGTGGATACCTGAAACAGGCAGGAGAGCACAAGGTAATGGCAGGTTTCGTAATGTGCAGTGCTTCAGTGATGCACAATGAAGGGGAATATAATTCATTAAAAATTAAACGGTTTCAATTGAAATGTGGTTGTTTAAGGAATATTTCTATTGATATTAGTTGTTAAAACCTGTTTTTACAGAAGCTCAATTTTGGATCTAAATTGGCATGTGTCTATTAGGTTGTGATTTTCGGAGGGAGGGAGGGAGGGAGGAAGGGGTTCAATTCCCACTGATTTTCAAATGCCAGCATTTACCGCTAAACTTCTTCTAAAAAGAAATATGACAATATGTGGGATCTGCCTCTAGAGTGCACAGGTTCTGTTTAAGTTCTCAGTGGAGAGCTTACAGTCCCTAAATAAATTGCTTTCCCCCCATCATAATAAAGTGTTTATAAGGCAAAAGATGTACTGGGCAGTCCATATCTGAATAAAACTCAGTTTCTCTCTGGATCTTATTACATAAAAGCTTGATATTAAATGGCCAAGCCACATCATCAGAATTGGCAGTTCTCCTTTCTGTCCTGCTTTTGTTAGAGGTAGGACTGAATAGAGCATAAGGCCAGGCTATCACACAGGTTCTCTCTCTATCCAATGGATTTTCCTATTTAAGGAGCCATAAGTGTAGCAAACTGGCCTGTGATACTTGCTGTAAAAGATCAGCAGTTATCACACAATTGGTACACAGTAGCTTTCTCTAGCTTTCCAGATACTTGTGGATTAGGAAGAATTACCCACAGTTGTTTTAAAGATAAAGAATGTTATCAGCAACCACTGCCATTCTTCCCAGTAGTAATAGTCAAGACTGAAATAACATTTCCATTACCAACTTGTATATTCAGTGCATTGTAATAGCTCCATAGACAAATGTTGGCAAGCCTGGCCTCAGTCCAGAAATTCATTTCCTATGTAAATAGACCTATATAAATATTTTCAGTCATTGAAAATGGATCACATTTAAAGATACACATATTTTTGATCAATTTGCACTTTTTTGATGCTCCCTTCAAGAGGGCAGCATTAAGAGAATGGAATCATTTCAATGAGGCAAAGCTCCAAATGCACAGCTTGTTTCTACTTCTGTTTAATAAAACAGATTCCCTTTGGCGTTAAGGACAGATACTCTTGTTATTTATATTATATAGGAATAAAGACACAGTACAGGCCAGATTTATCCAGTCCATGCACAGCAGGTGCAAAGTAAGGAAAAAGGCTTAGTGGGACAATCGGAGTACCCAGAGCTAGCACCAACTACAAGGATTAGCCATTCAAAGGGAGAGGAGAGCAGGAGGGGCCATGGCACTAACCAGAGGAACTGGTCAGATGATGATGGGAGATCATGTCTACACTCTCTAAGGGTGGTTCAATGGCTGTGTTCCCTGGAAGTTCCATGAGACATTGTGCATCTCAGATAGTTATCATCATGCCACGTATTCTTCCATCAGATATGCACAAAGATCCACACAGATATTTTGATCATTATGGACCAAATCCAAAGACCACCAGAGTCAACACAGGGTCTTTCAGCTGACCTCAGTGAACTTTGGATTAAGCCATTTTACAAAGATGTCAACATTTTCCTTTCACTTCACCATCTCAGTGGGGTTTGGAATTGTGCAGGGAGCTGCCGGTTAACTTCTGCTGATTCACTTTAGCCAGCAGGGTTCTTTGGACTCCACTCTGAATATTAGAGAAGTGAGAATAGTCTTCTGGTGGAGGGAGCAGATGTCTGGAGAGAAGAGTTAGGCTGGGGAAAAGAACTGTATCATCAGTCAAACCTATGAAAAAGGCTTAGGTTGGGGCACATATAGTGTTATTTTGGAATTACCTTTCTTGTTCGGTTTCAGAGTAGCAGCCGTGTTAGTCTGTATTCGCAAAAAGAAAAGGAGGACTTGTGGCACCTTAGAGACTAACCAATTTATCTGAGCATAAGCTTTTGTGAGCTACAGCTCACTTCATCGGATGCATTCAGTGGAAAATACAGTGAGGAGATTTATATACACACAGAACATGAAAAAATGGGTGTTTATCATGCACACTGTAAGGAGAGTGATCACTTAAGATGAGCTATTACCAGCAGGAGAGCGGGGGAGGGGGAGAAAACCTTTTGTAGTAATAATCAAGGTGGGCCATTTCCAGCAGTTAACAAGAACGTCTGAGGAACAGTGGGGGGGGGGAGGGGAATAAACAAGGGGAAATAGTTTTACTTTGTGTAATGACTCAACCACTCCCAGTCTCTATTCAAGCCTAAGTTAATTGTATCCAATTTGCAAATTAATTCCAATTCAGCAGTCTCTCGTTGGAGTCTGTTTTTGAAGTCTTTTTGTTGAAGAATTGCCACTTTTAGGTTAGAAATCGAGTGACCAGAGAAATTGAAGTGTTCTCCGACTGGTTTATGAATGTTATAATTCTTGACATCTGATACCTTTTTGACTCTACAGTGAGAATGTAACTTTTGTTTGTAGTTTTGTGGGGTGTTGACCAATTTATAGTCATCTGTGGCAGGTTTTCCATTGGAAAACCATATCCATAGGATATTTATGTCAACACAATACTTTTTGTGGGAAATATATGTCTTAGATATCTCAGTGTTGTCTGTTTACCTTTACCTCAAAGAGAATGGAAGAAGGAGATGAATCTACCTACTCTGCCTGATTTTTTGGAAACTATATTGCAAAATGTTATAGAGCCCCTCAAATCCAAAGCAGTCTAACATTTCATCTACACTTTTTCAGGTCCAGTGCTTACCTGCTCAGTTTTACCCAAAGAGAACGGAATAGTTTACTGCCCAATGTAACCCAAATCCTTTGGGAAAGGAGTGTTTAGAATGTACTCAGCACAGATTTATACCTGAGTATAAAATGCTTAAGCAAAGACACTCCAGCTGGCAACAATTGTTGTGGCGATGATGGAAAATTGAAGAGGTTGATAATATAGCTATAAATATTTTGCCATGTATCACTCAAGGGTTTATCTACAGCTCCGTCATTAATCTTTGTCGCCACTTAGCATAATTCTGTATGCAGTACAGAAAGCTTGTATGAGTCCAATACTGAACAAAACTGCTCATTTAATCAAATTTGCTGTGGGGCCTTTGGTACTGGAGAAAATGGTCTGGTTGAAAATGTACAGAGCACATTTAACTAGAAGACAAAAACTGATGGTGGTTTAATCACACCATCTGTTATTGAAAGTGAAACAAACTTTTGAGTCTTACAGGAAACCGCTATTTTTTAAAGCCAGCTGGTAATTTAACATGGTACACAGCAGCACTGAAGTAGACGTGTCAGCATATAGCGCACAGGAACTGGTTAGTGCAATAGGAAAAACCCTTTAGCACATTTAGTCATAACACTGATTAGAGCAGTGCAAACTTTTCAAAGGAAACCTGAAACTACATTAAATTCCATGTTAAATTACATTAAACCCATTCTGAGTTTCGATTTTGGGGTATCCAATTTAGGACACCTTAAAGGGATTTGATATTCAGAAAGTGCTCCCTGACCTCTTTTTTTCTTCTGGTGTAGGTTCTATCACTCCTCCAAGGAAACAAGAGAACAACTAATTTTCCCCCACCCACATTTCCTCTCCAGCCATGCTTAGAGAGATACAAAGTTAAAACATCACGTTTGTTTTTCAGTGAAAAAGTAATGAATTTTTGATGTGTAATCTCAGAGGTGTTACTGAGATGAAACCAACTCAACCTCCATTAGAACTCTCCTCTTCATGAATCTCAGCAGAACAGATTAATCCTCCTTCACCCTGCCACCACCACCCCCAAAAAACCCTAGTAGCATCACAAGGAATTTACTCTTTATTTTCCTGAATGCATCCGATGAAGTGAGCTGTAGCTCACGAAAGCTTATGCTCAAATATATTTGTTAGTCTCTAAGGTGTCACAAGTCCTCCTTTTCTTTTTATTTTCCTTGACATCCTGAAAAGGGTTGCTTTTTCATTCCCATGAACTAAAGCTGCTTTATCGCAGGATAAAAATGAAAGAAACCTGTCAAAGTATTTTTATAAAAAAGCAAGGAAAAGTCCCAGGATGTTACTTTTTCTTTATGAGCAAAGCTTTGCCACATACAATAGTTTTATAGCTTCAATCTCTGTATTGAGCTTTATAGCATCAATGGTTCAAGCTGAGAGAAATGCAGCAGCAAGTATACAGACAGCAGGCAAGATGTGAACTGGTGTAAACCAGTGTGTCTCATTTGAAATAAATGGAGTGACACTGATTAAATACAAGCTGAGGATCTGGCCCTTTATAAATAATTAAGAATATTTTACATTTACTTTTTAAATGTCTGTCATCGCATAGGGTGTTATTCGTAACAGCTTTATTGATTATTTATTTATTTAATGTGTGGGACCAAATCCTGAGGTCCTTACGCAATTTTCATTTAAGCAAATCCCTGAAGTGAACAAAAGTTTGCTTCAGGACTGAATAAAATCTGAATAAGGATCTCAAATATGGTCCATGGTTTGTAACCTCAGTGTGTAGTTTTAGCAGAGATAATCAAAACGTTTGATTTTCACTCTGTGGGCAATTCTGAGATTTTGAAATTTGATATCGTCCTGAAGCAGGATGAAAAGTGCTGCAATATAAACAATTCAAGTGCACACAAAGTAACATGTCAAACCCTGCAGCCCAGCTATCCTCCCTCGTCCAAAACACCCCCACCAAAGCTGTCTCTCTTATGTAAAGATAAAATCCAAACACCAAACATACATTCTATGTTCGGATGCTGAGAAATGAGTTGCAAAACCCCCTCAGTCTTAAGTGCACAAATGTTGGCTGCCTTGTAGGTCATATGGCCTGTTGTGCTGGAGAAGGGGCTTCAGTAATGGGGTAAGAGAGAGGCTCCCCCAAAGGATGCAAGCTGTTGGAGGTCTCACAGGAACCACTGAGTCTCTGGCCAAGATTTTCAAAAACAGGCATCTAAAGTTAGCAAAAGCCATATTTAGGCAGCTCCATAAGTGGCCTGATGTTCAAAAAGTATGCTGTAGTTCCCTCTGACCTCCCAAACTTCATTGT
Organism: Natator depressus; assembly: GCF_965152275.1. Taxonomy (NCBI): domain Eukaryota; kingdom Metazoa; phylum Chordata; order Testudines; family Cheloniidae; genus Natator; species Natator depressus. The sequence goes on from NC_134234.1 coordinate 268,512,247, forward strand.
ACTCTCTCCCTCCCTTGGGGAAAAATCACTAGATTTTCTTTCATTCAAAAGACTCGGGTGATTTTTTGCCAACCTCCATTAGCCATTTTTAGAAGAGGGGAGCTCTTTTTGTTATAACAATTGGAGACAAAACCAATAATCAACTCAGAAGGCTTTAGGGACAGTTCTTTTTCCTAGAAAAAAGAAAAGGAGTACTTGTGGCACCTTAGAGACTAACCAATTTATTTGAGCATAAGCTTTCGTGAGCTACAGCTCACTTCATCGGATGCATACTGTGGAAACTGCAGAAAACATTATATACACAGAGACCATGAAACAATACCTCCTCCCACCCCACTCTCCTGCTGGTAATAGCTATTACCAGCAGGAGAGTGAGTTTGTGGGGGGGGGGGCGGAGGGTGAGAAAACCTGGATTTGTGCTGGAAATGGCCCAACTTGATTATCATACACATTGTAAGGAGAGTGATCACTTTAGATAAGCTAAACTTATGGAACTCATGGAACTCATCAGTGTGGACATTATTCTTTATGGGAATGTGGGTTTTTCCTCTCCACCTCTCCAGAAAGGGAAGGGTATTAGATCCCCAGAGCATGAAGCTCTCCTGAGAGCCAGAAGCCAGGGGTATTAGCACCATGTCTCTGTCTCCACATTGACTCCTTGGCCCCTAGCAGAATTCTCCTTTATTTGCTCCATTGCACCCACAGAATCATGATATCATGCCATAAGAGTGTGCCCTATGGAGTGGGCATCCCCATTTCCTGTATTTGTCCTCTGTGGACAGCAGCTAGTCAGTACACATCACACTGCAGAGCAGTGGGGAAAGAGGGCTACTGATGCTTGTATGATCAATTTGGTGAGTTCTTTAATACCCATGCATGCCAGATAGGATCTTGCTTTTTAAGCTTTCAGAAGACCTGTATGCAGAAAACTGTAGACAACTTTAGCTCAGAAGGTTGAAGGGGCGGGTCTGTGCTGGCAGGATTTAGAAGCTTGTGGTTTGAGGGAGTCTAAATATTTCAAGTATGATGCTGCAAGCATGAAATGATCTCTTCCAGCACACTTAGCCAAAGGGCTTGTTGTTACTGAGTAGCACATGCATTTTCTTCTCTCACTGAAATTGAGTACACGACCTCTCCAGAAATCCATCTCCTTGCTATATTGGAGAACAAGACTGTAACGGGAACTTCCCCAGGGCTGCCTGGTTGTTACTGCGAATGATCTCCAGTAGATTCTGAGTTTGCTATGGATTTTTATTTGCTGGTTTTGTTTGAGAGAAAGGATAGAAAAGATTTCAGAATACAGATACTATACCACAAAGACATTGTGTTAGGCAAAAGTACATGCTAATTCAGTTATTCCCTATGGTACATTTTCCAGGCTTGGGTAATGTTTTCAAAAGAGCTCAAAGGTCAAATTTGTAAAGGTATTTAAATGCCTAAGGTGAAAAGAGGCACTTAATGGGATTGTCAAAAGAGCCCCTCTGCATCTTTAGGCACCTAAATACCTTTAAAAATCTGGCCTTAAGTACCATTTTCAAAAACATGACCTAACTCCTTAGGCCCAGATTTTTAAAGGTACAGTAAAAGCATTTTTATCCAGCATGTTGGGGGAATGGGGGGGTGCTGGTAAGTGAAAAAATTCTGGTTAACTAAGAGGGAGGGAGTTTGGGTGTGGGTGGGGGTTTGGGGCAGGGGCGCGGGATGGGCTATGGGGTGCCGGATCCAGGGGGCGCTCACCTCAGGCGGCTCCCCACAAGAGGCGATCTGTCCCTGCTGCTCATAGGCGGAGGCATGGGTAGGCAGCTCTGCATGCTGCCCCCGCCCTGCCCTGAGCATTGGCTCCGCAGCTCTCATTGGCTGGGAATGGCGCCTGCAGTGTCACTCCTAAATCAGTTAGCCATTTCAGTGCTGAGCACAGCAATGCCTACATACCTTTTAAAAATCTGGGCTTAAGCGGCTAGCTTCACAAAGGGGACCTAGGCATTTGCAACTCATTTCTCAGCATCCTAACATAGAATGTGTGTTTGGTGTTTGGATTTCGTCTTAACATGAGAGGGACAGCTTTGGTGGGGGTGTTTTGGATGAGGGAGGATAGCTGGACTGCAGGGTTTGACATGTTACTTTGTGTGCAGTTGAATTGTTTATCCAGCCCTTTCTTATCTACAGATTTCCACTTTCAGGTTCTTACCCATAATTAGTTTAAATAAAACCATTTAGGGTGATCTGCCCAGATTCTGAGTGTTTACTGTGTGTCCTGTATTGGCTCTTTAGATTGCTAACATTGCACCCATTAAGATAAGTTCATTACTCTGACTTTCCCTGTGAAGTTTTCTGGAGCAATTAATGTCTGCACTCTGGGAGTGCAGACTGTTTCCTGAGTGAAGTCATTGAACATCCTTCAATCTGTACGTATCCTCCTGGATAGTCCCTGCACCCCCAAAAGTCTCTCTTGACCCCAATCTCTTAAAGCCTGAGGACCTCTGCCCAGAAGACAACTCCCTTGCCCAGAAGGACGTATTATATGGAGAAGTGATACTGATATGCTCCAACAACAGCACCATTCAGTCTTTTTTACCTGAAAAGAAGGTGACTGCAAAGTTGAGACTCAAATGTGAGGAAAACCATGGACTCTCAGATACACAATATAAATACAAAAACACTTTTTTGGGGGGAACCATGGCAGGGGGACAATTAAAATAACAATGGATCACAACATTATATTCAGTCAAATACACGTCAAGCTGAGTCAGACAAGCCATGTTCTTTTGTAAGACAAGGTTTCTGAAAATGGAATTTTCAAATATACAGGTAGATAGTTACACGAGGCAGAAGAACAACTCTGATGTTTCCTTGAATTTGAAGGAGTGCAAGGGTAAGCAAAGATGGAAATGGAGGCAGCATTATACTTATCAGCCCGCACATGTCCAGTCTTGGCTACCCCAAAATAACAGTGGCATTTTTCTATTATATTGAATACTGCATGCAGAAACTCTTCTTTATTGAAGATAATGCTTTAGCTGGAAAGCTAATAAGACTGCAGATAGAATTTTTGGAAGTTTTATATCTTACAAGCAATGTCTGTATTGAGTTCTCATCAAGATAAGGAAGACCAAATGCAAACTTTTGAAATCATGCCTCCTTCATGAATTTTCCATTCTAACATCCTGCACATCTGTCACCCATCTAGCTCTACTGGCTGCTTTCCAGATTTGATAAGCAATGTTTACTGGACTTCATATTCATATTATTGGGACCATTTTGTGGGATGATGTAATAAAGCCCCATGGGCTCATAAATATTTTTAACGCCAACAAAATAAATTTAAGGACCAGCATTTTCAAATCAACATGCCTAAAGTTAGGATCCTAAATCCTAAAAGTAGCAGCAACACCCATTAACTTTAATAGGAATTTGTGTTTATTCAGCACATCTGAAAATAAAGCCAGTTTTATTTAGGCACCTAAATAGGGATTTTAAAAGTACCTCAGACTGGGATTTTGAAAAGCACCTAAGTGACCTAGGAGCACCAGACCACTGACTTTCAGTAGGACTTCTGCTCTTAAGTCACATAGGAGCCAATCTTTTGAAAACTGTGGCTAAGGTTTTTAATCCTATATTATGCAGTATGATTTTGCTAAATATTAGTTTCCTGCAAAAGGATTTTTATTATCAGTCCTATGTAAACTATAACAAAAGCAGTAGAGAAGAAGATAGAGGAAGGACTGGATTTACATGATCTATGTCTTGTCTTTTTCTTTTTTTTTTTTAACGTCCAGATGGACCCTAAGGCATTCATTTATATTTGTGATGAAATTATGTATCACACTATCCACTTGTATGTACCAATACCCAATGTGTATGTGCAGTCATGGGAAATGAAGGTACTAATTTCTCTCTATTGGTCTTCACATCCAGGCTATGTCTAAATCTTGCCAATTCCTTCTGCCTAACATCTCTAAGATTAGAACTTTATTATCCATCCACACTAAAAGTTCTCATTTACTCAAGATAGTTAAGTCCAAAGAAGACTGAGAAGAGCTACAAAGGGATCTCACAAAACTAGGTGATTGGGCAACAAAATGGCTAATGAAATTCAGTGTTGGTAAATGCAAAGTAACACATGTTGGAAAAATAATTCTAACTATACACACAAAATGTTGGGGTCTAAATTAGCTGCTATCACTCAAGAAAGAGATCTTGGATTCATGGGGGATAGTTCTCTGAAAACATCCACTCAATGCGCAGTGGCAATCAAAAAAGCTAACAGAATGTTAGGAACAATTAGGAAAGGGGTAGATAATAAGAAAGAACGTATCATAATGCCGCTATATAAATCCATGGTACTCCCACACCTTGAATAGTGTGTGCAATTCTGGTCGCCCCATCTCAAAAGAGATATATTAGAATTGGAAAAGATACAGAGAAGGGCAACAAAAATTATTAAGGGTGTGGAACTGTTTCTGTATGAGCAGTGATTAAAAAGACTGGGACTGTCCTGCTTGAAAAAGAGATGACTAAGGGGGCATATGATAAAGGTCTATACAGTTGTGAACCATGTGGAGAAAGTAAATAAGGAAGTGTTATTTACTCCTTCACATAACACAAGAACCGGGGTCTCACACTGAAATTAATAGGCAGCTGGTTTAAAACAAACAGAAGAAAGTACTTCTTCACATAATGCACAGTCAACCTCGGGAACTCATTGTCAGGGGATGTTGTTAAGGCCAAAAGTATTACTAGGTTCAAAAAAAGAATTAGATATGTTCATGGAGGATAGGTCCATCAATGGCTATTAGCCAAGATGCTCAGGTATCCAAACCCATGTTCTGGATGTCTCTAGCCTCTGATTGCCAGAAGCTAGGAGTGGATGACATGGGATGGATCACTCAATGTTTGCCTGTTCTGTTCATTCCCTCTGAGGCACCTGGCATGGGCTACTACTGGAAGACAGGATACTGGGCTAGATGGATCATTGGTCTGACCCAGTATGACCATTCTTATCTATTATGTTCTTATCCAGGCTTTTATCATCTTGTGTCTCAATTACTGCAACATTCTCCTCTCTGGCCTTGATAAATGCAATCTTGACCTGCTTATATGCATTCAGCATACTGCCCCAAAGATCACTTTCCTAGCCTATCATTTTGGCCACGTCACCACTCTCTTTGCATCCCTCCCCTAGCTTTCCCTTTTCTATCACATAAAACATAAGCAGCTAGTATTTATAATCATTCCACATCATAACCATCATCTATCATTCACTTTCAAACAACAGGTGCTCATCTCCAATGGGCCCATGATGCCAGCCTCCATTGCCCACTTGTTAAATTTGCAGACAAGTACCCATGCTGCCCCTCATGCTTGAGGGGTTCTCCTCATAATTATCTGCAAAACTGCCTGCTCATCCATCTTCCAAGCCTTCCTCAAAGTGTTCCAGGCCATGAGTTCTACAAAAGAACCTGACAACTGTTAGGCTGCTGGTGTGCAGAGACCACTCTGCATCACACTGACCATTAGGGTCTCATAGAACCACAGAAATGTAGAGTGGAAGAGACCTTAAGAAGTCATGTAGTGGATCACCTGTGCTGGAGCAGGACCAAGTATACATAGATCATCCCTGACAGGCGTTTGTCTAACCTGTTCTTAAAACCTCCAGTAATGGAGGTTCCTCAACCTCCACTGGTAACATTTTCCAGTACTTAACTATGCTTATAGTTGGAAAGTTTTTCCTGATATCTAACCTAAATCTCTCTTCCTGCAGATTAAGTTGATTACTTCTTGTCCTACCTTCAGTGGTCATACAGAACACGTGATCACCATCCTTTTCAGAACTGTCCTTAACTTATCAGGTATCCCATTAAACCGTTTTTCCCTCAAGTCTAAACATGTCCAGTGGTTTTTAACCTTTCCTCATAGGTAATATTTTCTAAGCCACTTATTTTTGTTGCTGTCCTCTGGAATCTCTCCAAATTGCCCACATTGTTCTTAAAGTGTGACACCCAAAACTGGGCCCAATACTTCAGCTGAGTCTCACCATTGCTAAGTGGAGTGGAACTATTTCCTCCTGGATCTTCCATATGACACTCCTGTTAATACTCCTCTAATTATATTTTCTTTTTTATAGCTGCATCACATTGTTGGCTCTTGTTCAATTTGCGATCCACTATAACTCCACATCCATTTCAGCAGTATGGGTTATTCCCCATTTTGTATTAGTTTATTTGATTTTTCCTTTCTAAGCGTAGTACTTTGCACTTGTCTTTATTGAATTTCATCTGGGTGATTTCAATCCAATTTCTTGCTTTGTCATGATTGTTTTGAATTCTAATCCTGTCCTCCAAACTACTTGCAACTCCTCCCAGCTTAGCATTATAAACAAATTGTATAAGCATATTCTCCATTCCATTAACCCATTGTTAATGAGAATATTGACCTGTTACCAGACCCAGGACAGACCCCCATGGGAACCCACTAGCTGTGTCCTCCCAGTTTGAAAAAGAGCCATTGTTACTTTTTGAATATCGTCTTTCAATCATTTGTGCATGTATCTCATAATAATTTCATCTAGACCATCTTTCCCTAGTTTGCTTATGAACAATGTCATGTGGGACTGTCTCAAAAGCCTACTAAAAATCAAGATATATCACACCTACTGCTTTCCCCATCCACTAAGCCAGTCTCCCTGTCACAGAATGAAATTAGATTGGTTTGTTATGATTTGTTCTTGAGCAATCCATATTGGCTATTACTTATTATCCTCCAGAGGCTTGCAAATTGATTATTTAATATTTTGTTCCAGTATCTTTCCATGTATCAGAGTTAAGCTGACAGGTCCATAGTCCCCCGGGTTTTCTTTGTTCCCTTTGTTGAACGTAGGTGCTATGTTTGTTCTTATCCAGTTCCGAGAGCTTGCTGTCCTCCATACGTTCTCAAAGGCAATCACTAAAAGTTCCAAGATTCCTTAAGTACCCAAGGGTGAATTTCATTAGGCCCTGCTGACTTGAGTACATCTAATTTACCTAAAAGTTCTTTAACTTATTCTTTCCCTTTTCTGGCTCGTGTTCCTTCCTCTATCACTTGTACTCTCCTATCTGTCTGTGTCAATCTGTTGTCTCTTGTCTTAATCTTAGATTGTATGTCTCTTGAGGAGAGACAAGGGCTGTCTTTTTGCTATGTGTTTACACTGTGCCTAGCACAATAGGTTCCTGGTCAATGATCAGGGATCCCAGACACTATTGTGCTAATAAAAATAATTATTACATCAATATTTGCATGTAAAGTTATATACCTGACATTTTAATAAGCAGGCCCCAAGAATTTACCATGGACAGACTCTCTTCAATATTGACAACATTGACAAAGCAACCAAGTGCTGATTGCTTAAAGCATGAAGGCAAATTGAGGTAACAGATTTATAACAAGATTCACGTAGCAACTTAGTTAAAACTAGCCAGCCAAGACAAATTCCATTCTCAGTCCCTGGCCCAGGATCATGGAACTTTTGTGAAGTCACCATGGTGAAGAGCACAGAACAGAGAAGGCGGATGGACAGCCAATTATTTCCATAATGAAGCACATTCTGCCATGCTGAATACTTCATGTAGAGGGCAAGCACTTTCTCCACAGTGGCTAGGTATACACTGACTTTTTCTCTTCTGTACTGTGCTAACCCAGAAGAATGTCCTACTGTAGAAAGTTCCAGTTCCATTTGTGCGGAGCAGGGGTAGGAATAAATGGTATGCCTTGAAGATTTTGTACCTATTGTGACCAAGTTCCTCCTCTACCTTGGTGGGTCTTGCACATATTGGCGGATTTGCTCGCCTCAGAGATTCATGGCAGCCCTCAGTTTGGCCGTTTTCATGAACCCGCAGTCCATGTCAACTCCTCCTGTGTCTGATCAGGAGTTGGGAGGTTTGGGGGGATGGAGGGATGGGGGGAACCTGGGCCCGCCCTCTGCTCTGGGTTCCAGCCCAGGGCCCTGTGGAATGCAGCTGTCTACAGTGGCTCCTGTAACAGCTGTGTGACAGCTACAACTCCCTGGGCCACCTCCCCATGGCCTCCTCCCAACACCTTCTTTATTCTCACCAGAGGACCTTCCTCCTGGTGTCTGATAATGCTTGTACTTCTCAGTCTTCCAACAGTATGCCTTCTCACTCTCAGCTCCTAGTGCCTCTTGCTCCCTTGTCCTCACACACGCACCACAAACTGAAGTGACCTCCTTTTTAAACCCAGGTGCCCTGATTAGCCTGCCTTAATTGTTTCTAGCAGTATCTTGATTGGCTGAAGGTGTTCTAATCAGCCTTTCTGCCTTAATTGTTTCCGGAAAGTTCCTGATTATTCTGGAACCTTCCCTGTTCCCTTACCCAGGGAAAAGGGACCTCCTTCACTTGCTGCTCAGCTATCTGCTTTCTATTCTCTCCTAAAGCCCCCTGGCCTGGGCTTTTCTTACTTTTTGCCCCGTCTCAGCTTCCCCCCCGACTGGGCCAGATGCTTTTTCTTCGTTTTGTTGGGGGTTTTTTTGCTGTTTTTTTGCTGCCGTTCAAGTGCTGGTCGGCTGCCAGCTAGCTGCCAGCACCCCACGCCTGCCCTCGGACGCTGCTACTGATCCAGCTGCAACCCCCGGAGGAGGGGGGGAGGACTGCCGACCCGCTTCCCGGAGGAGAGGAGTGGACGCCCCCAGACCCAACCTTTTTGCTGTTTGTTTGTGGACCTGTAATTAACCAACAAGTTATTTTTTTTCTTCTTATTTACTTGGCATTTTTGGAATGCTCCACAACGCCCAGGAGAGAAGACAGCCAACAGAGGAATCGCCCAGGGAAGCTACAAATCATTGTGGAGGGGGCCGTAAGACTGAGTAACTTTTGAACTGTACTCTCGTCTGGGGGGAGTTTGACTGTGTCTTAACTGTGTTTGTAGGGGCACAGGGGGTGTGGCACAGAGCTGCCCCCCGATCCATCGGTGCCCCCCCCAACACTACTACAACCGTCACAGCCCCCCCACCATCCGTCCCTGCTGGCAACCTGCCATCTGCCTCTGGATTTAGCTACTTGCTCTGAATTCCGCCTTCCGGACCAACAGCCGACCAAACGAGACTCTTTGGACAATCGTGCGTGGGTCCACGTCCGCCCCCTCCCCCGGATTGTTCACCCCACAGTTTGCCCCATTACCTGACCCCAACTCCTGTTTCCTCCCCCGTCCAGTCCGACACATTTGCCCCCCCCACCGCCACCTGCAGCCCAGCAGGGAGAAGTGGTTAATCTGCTTCCCCCTCCCCCCTCCTCCTTCTGGTGCCTCCCCATCTCTCCCTGCTCACAATGATGGAGAATAAGAGGGGTGAGGCCCCTCTAACAACCTCAGCTGCCCCTCCCCCACCTACCCCCCTGCCCAACCCCCAAGACCCCCCCCCCACTGCTGCCAAAACACCTGCCACCGCTCCCGCTGGGGCATCGGCAGCAGGAGGCACCGGGGTGACTGCTGCCGCTGCTACGCCCACCGCCCTCCAGATTCTAGGAGAGCCCCCACAGTTGGCCGAAAAGGCCAGGGTGTGAAGAAGGGAAAGGGCCCCACTACAACCACCAGGCCCTCCATGGCAGGGGCCGCCCCCACCGCTGTGGCCTCGTCATCGACCATGGCGTCCCTCCCCGCTGTTCCCTCCACCAGCTCTGCGAGCGTCCCTCCCCCGGCCCACAGGGCGTATGCCCGGGGGGTAGCAGCCCCCCCCCACCTGCCGCCTCATCATCTCGCGCACCCACCGCCTCCACTACCATCAATAGTGGCCGGGGCCCCTTTCCCACCATGACCAGGAAGCACGGCGTCCGTTGCCTCCTGGTGCCCGCCTCGCCCCACGTGGAGACATACGTGCAGGCGTTGGCGAGGGTGGTAGGACCCACGGCTATTGTGGCGGCCTCCAAAATGTATGGGAAGGTTGTCTTTTTCTTAGCATCAGAGGCTGCCACCTAGGAGGCGGTGGAGAAGGGCCTGGCGGTGTGGGGGGTGTTCGTTCCCCTGGAACCGCTAGAGGACCTGGGCATCCACCTAGTCCTGACCTCCGTCCCTCCTTTTCTACCCAATGCCGCCCTGTTACCTGCTCTCTCCACCCTGGGGAAACCTGTTTCTGTCATCAGCCCTCTCCCATTGGGCTGCAAGGACCCCACCCTCCGTCATGTCCTTTCGTTCCGCCAGCAAGTGCAGCTTCTACTGCCGCCGGCGGTGTGTGATGGAGAGGCATTCGAGGGGTCCTTCCTAGTTCCCTACGAGGGAGCCCGCTATCGGGTCTACTATTCCACAGGAGAGGCCCGGTGCTACCTCTGCCGATCAGCGGGGCATGTCTGAAGAGAGTGCCCCTTGGCCTGGTGGGGAGGGGCACCCGAGACCCCCGAGACCCGGCAGGACATCGGCTCCGTCGTTGCCGACGCCCCTGGCCACCCGGCACCTGAAACCACCTCTCCTCCTGCTCGATCCACCGCTGCTCCCACCCGGGCCCAAGAGACACCTCCCCTACAATGCCCAGACGAGCGAGGGAGCCCCACCCTTGCTGTTAACAATCCAGCAGAGCCTATGGAGGAGGGTGCAGCAAAGATATTACTGGGCATAGGAGAGGGCCCGCCCCAAGGAGAACCCCCCCCACTCATATTGCCTCACCGTTACCCCCCCGAACCCCTGAACCATTGATTCCACCCCCTGACACGACCCCTGCTAACCAGCCCCCAGACGATGCTATGGAGGGCTGGACCCTAGTCCAGGGAAAGCAAGGCAAGCGGAAGGCTTCAGCTCCGCTGCACCCATCCGATGCAGAGGCCCCTCGGAAGACCAGGAAGGGAGGCACTGACACTGAGCCTTCTGCTATGCCCACGAGTGAGATCCATCCGCCAGTGTCAGGAGAGGAAGACACAATAGCATTGGAAGGTAGGATCTCCCCTCCATGGGAGACCCTCCCCTCCGAGACCCCTGAGGAAGCCCCTTCTGCCCGAATATCACCCAACCCCCCCGCGAACCCCGAAGTGACCGACAGAGCGGGCGCCAGAGGGGAGACCCCCGGGGTGGTGGAAGGCGACCTCTCCTCCATGTATGAGGAGATCGAGGCCCTAGGTTTGACCCCAGTCACCCAGGGAGAGGATGACCTACTGCCGGCCAGCCTCGATCTGGGCAACCTCACCCCAGTCCCCCTTTCCCCATGCTCCCTCCCCCTAACCGCCTTCCCGGGCGGGCACCCTACAGAAGGTGGTCCACCACCTGATGCCGTGGCTGCCAAATCCACCACAGAGCCTGCGCCTAGCATCACTGGGAGCCCCCTCCCCGCCCCAACCCTTGAATCTGCTCAGGAGGCGCCACCTTTCAGCTGCTTGCCTCCCGAAGCCCAGAGCCCCGCCTCTGCTCCTGCCCCCACCCCTGTCCCTGCCCAATCCACCTCCTCCTGCAATGCTATTGCCGCTCCTGGGGTTATTTCTTTCCCGTTTTTTGCGAATTCCCCCCAAGGAGCAGCCTTTGCATTTTCCTGCCGCGACCCATTAGGAGCTGCAATTTTCCCTCCGCTGTCCCCTTCTACCCCAAGGCTTGAGACGGACCTAATAACTTTAGCCTGTCAGATGCCCCGTCGGTGGTCTGCACGCTGCCTGCCCGCCTCAGCGGACCATGAGGCTGCACCAAGAGCCCCACCAGGGAATAACAGGGAACTCACAACCCCCCCACGAGCTGCGAAAAGCGCTGTGGGAGTTTTTAGAAGACATCCGTGGCTCCCGCAACAGGGTACAGCTAGCTCTCCAGCTATGGGGGGACTTTGATCAAATCCTCCAGGCCACAAGGGCCCTTATAAAGGAGGGTAGAGGGAAAGGAAGGCATGGTGCCGTGGCCTACGGGCGGGCCCGCAGCTTCCGTGACGATTTACTCACTTACGGGATGGGTCACGGATTGCTGCGCGACCTGCCGGGGGCCGCAAACACCCCCGCCAACAAGGAACCCCCACCCCCTTAGCCCTCCGCATGATGCCTCTCATTATTGCAACTTTGAACACCAGGGGCTGTAGGATGGCTCTCCGCAGGTCCCAGGTACTCTCTTACCTTCAGGAAGGGGGGTACTCTGTGGTTTTCCTGCAGGATACCCATACGGATCTGACCGCCGAGGACAGCTGGCGGCTGGAGTTGGGGGACGGGGTCTCCTTTAGCCACTTCACGAATCGACAAGCTGGAGTGGCGACCCTGTTCTCCCCCAACCTACGGCCCGAGGTGCTAGGGGTCACTGAGGCCGTGCCAGGCCATCTGCTGCATCTCCAGGTCCGTATGGAGGGGCTCGTGGTCAACCTCGTTAACATCTATGCCCCGACAATGAGCCCGAAGCGGCTGCAATTCTATCAGCGGGTGGGGACTTTAGTCCTAGTCCTGGGAGGGGACTTTAACACCACCCTCGAGGAACGGGACCGCTCAGGGGCCGAGCTGAGCCCGGCCACTGCGTACATTCTCCGAGAAATAGTCGAACATCACTCCCTAGTGGACGTCTGGCATGACCACCACCCAGATGACACTTCCACATTCACCTTTGTCCGGGTGGAGGCCCATCGGTCACACCACTCTCGGTTGGACCATATTTATTTATCCCGTTTCCATCTTTCACAAGCCCACTCCTCCAACATTCGGCTGGCCCCATTTTCCGACCATCATCTAGCCACCATAACAGCCTCCCTCCATGCAGAGAGGCCGGGGCCGGCCTATTGGCACTTTAACAACAGCCTGTTGGAGGATGAGGGCTTCGTGACATCCTTCCGGGAGTATTGGCTGGCCTGGCGAGAGGAGCGGCGTGCCTTTCCCTCGGCGCGGCGATGGTGGGATCTAGGGAAGGTGCACGCCAAGCTCTTCTGCCGTGACTGCACCCGGGGCACCAGCCGACAGAGAAATGCAGCGATAGAGCAGTTGGAACGGGAGGTCTTAGAGATGGAGAGGTGTCTGGCTGCCAGCCCCGAGGACCCGTTCCTCTGCGGAGCGTGCCGGGAGAAGCGGGAGGAGCTCCAGGCCCTCGAGGACCATCGGGCCCGAGGTGCCTTTGTTCAATCCCGCATCCGCCTCCTTCGGGAGATGGATCGCAGCTCCCATTTCTTCTACGCCCTGGAGAAAACGAGGGGAGCCAAGAAACACATCACCTGCCTTCTAGCAGAAGGCTGCACCCCCTTCACAGATCCGGTGGAGATGTGTGGGAGGGCCCGTGACTTCTACACAAGCCTTTTCTCCCCAGATCCGACCGATCCTGGCGCTTGCAGGGTGCTCTGGGAGGAACTCCCCACGGTCAGCGTGGGCGACCGAGACCGGCTAGAGCTGCCTCTCACCCTGGCCGAGTTCTCGGAAGCCCTCCATCTCATGTCCACCAATAAATCTCCGGGCATGGATGGGCTGACCGTGGAGTTCTACCACGCGTTCTGGGACATTCTTGGCCCAGACCTAGCCACTGTCTGGGCTAAGTCTTTGCAGGGCGGGGTCCTCCCTCTTTTGTGCAGGTGAGCGGTGCTCGCCTTGTTGCCGAAGAAGGGGGACCTCCACGATTTACGAAACTGGCGTCCCGTCTCGCTCCTTAGCACAGACTACAAAACTGTAGCGAAAGCAATCTCGCTGCGGCTAGGGTCCGTGATGGCGGACGTGATCCACCCAGACCAGACCTACACTGTCCCGGGCCGCAGCATTTTTGACAACCTATTTCTAGTCCAAGACCTTTTGGAACTTGGGAGTAGAGACGGTCTGTCGTTCGCCCTCCTGTCTCTTGATCAGGAGAAGGCGTTCATTAGAGTGGACCATGGGTACCTCCTGCGCACTCTGCAGGCGTTTGGATTCAGACCTCAGTTTGTGAGTTTTCTCCAGGTGCTGTACGCTTCTGCGGAGTGTTTGGTTAGGCTTAACTGGACCCTGACTGAACCGGTCAGCTTCGGGCGAGGAGTACGGCAGGGGTGCCCCCTCTCGGGCCAGCTGTACGGTCTGGCGATCTAGCCCTTCCTCTGTCTCCTCTGAAGGAGGTTGACAGGGTTGGTGCTGCGGGAGCCAGAGCTGCAGCTGGTCCTGTTGGCGTACGACGATGACGTGCTCCTCATGGTCCAGGACCCGGGCGACTTGGCGTGGGTGGAGGCTTGCCAGGCCATCTATTCGGCAGCCTCCTCCGCCCAAGTCAACTGGGTCAAGAGCTCTGGCTTGGCGGTGGGGGACTGGCAGCAGGTGAGCTCCCTCCCACCCGCACTTCAGACCATCCGGTGGAGCGCGGGTCTACTGCTCTACCTAGGCATTTACCTTTCTGCCACGCACCCTTCTCTGCCAGAGAACTGGCAAAATTTAGAAGGCGGGGTGATAGAGTGGCTTCGGAAATGGACGAGACTACTCCGATGTCTCTCCCTCCGAGGGAGAGCACTGGTGCTTAACCAACTAGTCCTGTCCACGCTCTGGTACCGGCTCAACACCCTGGTCCCGGGTTTCCTGACCAACCTCCGGACATTGATTCTAGAGTTCTTTTGGTCAGGAATGCACTGGGCCCCTGTTGGGGTTCTTCATCTACCCCTGAAGGAAGGAGGGCAGGGCCTGAAGTGTCTGCACACTCAGGTCCGCGTTTTCCGCTTCCAGGCCCTGCAGAGGCTCCTTTATAGTGCAGGTAGTTCGATGTGGAGCATATCGGCGCATGCCTTCCTGCGCCGCTTCCAAGGGCTCCGATACGACCGGCAGCTCTTTTATCTTTGTCCGAGAGGTTTTCCGCGAGACCTCTCCGGGCTGCCGGTCTTCTACCACGACCTCCTCCGGACCTGGAAACTGTTTTCAATGACCAAGTCCATGGCGGCCGCCGTGGGAGCAGATCTCCTCGTGGAGCCCCTGCTACACAACCCCCAGTTCCGTGTGCATGTGGCGGAGTCCCGCTTGGTGCGCCAGAGTTTGGTCCTGGAGGAAGCCACGAGAGTCGGAGACCTCCTGGACTACGACCGGGGAGACTGGCTGGATCCCCTGATGCTCGCTCGGCGCATGGGGCTCTCCAGACCTCGTACTCCCCGACGCGTACTTCAGGAGGTGAAGGCCACCTTGACGCCCGCTGCTTGGACTTATCTCAACCGAGCCCTGCGCGAGGGCGCACCCTGCCCATCCTCTACCCCAGGCCCGCCAGACCTTTCAATTGGGCCCCTACCCCGTAGATCCCAACAAACCCCTCACCCATTCACTGCGAGCCGGCTGCATGAACTGCAGCTGGTCAGTTTTCAAATCGCGCCACGGAAATATCTATACACACTCATGCTTCACACCCTTCATGCCCACACCCTGGTGTCCCGCCCCAATACAAAGTGGCGGGACCTCCTGCCACCTTTGGAGGGTGAGCAACCCCGGTGGGCCAGCCTGTATTCCACCTTGGTCCCGAGGCCCGTCGGGGACATTAGTTGGCGGCTCCTTCACAGAGCTGTGAGCACGGGCGTGTTTTTGATGCGGTTCACCCCCATCCCGGATACTTGCCCTTTTTGCAACGTGAGGGAAACCCTGGCGCACGTATACTTAGAGTTTGCCAGGCTGCAGCCCCTTTTCCGGCTCCTCACGAATATTTTATTACGCTTTTGGCTACACTTTTCCCCTCATCTTTTTATTTACACACTCCCCATCCGTGGCCCCACAAAATCGCAAGATCTCCTGGTTAACCTCCTCCTAGCCCTAGCTGAAACAGCCATTTATAAAACCAGAGAGGGGAGGTTGGCTAATGAAGCGTCCTACGATTCTAGGGCCATTTTCCGATCCTCAGTACATTCACGTATCCGGGCGGAGTTCCTCTGGGCGGCGTCCACCGACTCCCTTGACGCCTTTGAGGAGCGGTGGGCGCTGACCGGGGTTCTCTGCTCGGTGACCCCGTCCGGTTCCCTCCGTCTGACCTTTTGATTGAGGGGAAGAGCGAGAGACCCCAGCCCCAGTAGTTGCCGCTGTGGATACCATCATCACTGTCACCTAGGATGAGTCCTATCACACGTGGGTGTACGTCCCCTCCACCCCCAAACTGCCCACCGCACAGCCGTGCCCATCTTGTCGGGCACTCTCAGGAGAGGAATAATCAGTGACACCGGGCGTGGCACTAGGTAACTCGAGGGCGTGGAAGACCATGAGTGTCGAGGAAGCCCCCCCGCTCTGGGCCCAGGCTAGCCTGAACACTTCTCCCTCCTGAAGGCTGCTGTGTTATACCTTGTGTTTGCTTTTGTTTTGTTGCATAGTTTTGTTTTATCCTTTTTGGTGATTCTTTGTAAGTGTTACACAAACAAAATTATTTTCTGCTTCAAAAAAATCACTCTCCTGTAGCCATCTGGCCCGACCCTGTCACACTATGCATATGCTTAACTGTGTTGTGATCCATGAGGATAGTGAGCTAGCTCCTGGTTTTGCTAGTAATGAGCTTTGTAACATGTTTGATGCTGATCAGGCCCCTACTCAAGCAGAAATGTCAAAGTAAGCCATTTTTCCCTCTGAGCAGAGGTTCTTAAGGCACTCCCAGTTCTTCAGATCTTCTAAAAAGAAAAGGAGTACTTGTGGCACCTTAGAGACTAACCAATTTATTTGAGCATGAGCTTTCGTGAGCTACAGCTCACTTCATCGGATGCTGTAGCTCACGAAAGCTCATGCTCAAATAAATTGGTTAGTCTCTAAGGTGCCACAAGTACTCCTTTTCTTTTTGCGAATACAGACTAACACGGCTGTTACTCTGAAATCAGATCTTCTAGCTGCTCAAATGCATGTGCATTTTGGGTCTTGAGCTTACCCAACTCTGAGCTCAAAGAGATGTTGCTCTTCTCTGTTGACATCACTTTTCTTAACTTATTTATTTGATTAGGCATGGATTATGATATACTGGATAATGAAATGCTAAAGCTAGGCCCTGGAGTAAAACCCTAATGTGAGTATTTAATAGTCTTTAACAGTATTAATTGTTAAAATACTGTCAACAGCACCTTTTTTAAAATAAAGCCCTTGGAATGGGCTTATGGCTAATAAATGCATTCACCAGATGTTTATATTTGGTTCTCTTCCCTTTACTGCCCCGTGAGCCCCTTGTGTTTGTTACTGCTTCCCATCTTTGTATCTTAATTTAAGTGCTTAGGAGCAGGAACAGTGGCCAAGATTTTCAGAAGTGACTGTGATTTTGAGTTCTTTGTTGTTTGCTTGCCCAATCTCAGATGTGTTAAAGGGGCCCAAGTTTCAGAAAGTACTGAGCACCCACACTCTGAAAATCAAGCCCTTTTATACAGGGTCTCAAGTTGGCCACTCAAAATTGAAGGCACCTCAAATCACTTGTCATTTTTGCAACTTTGGCCGTTGTTTTTTATTGGTCTGTAATTATCTATGCCCATTTATTATACTGTTTAAACAAGAAACAGTAACACATGAGGGGGGACAAGAAAAACATGTACATGATGGGGAATTTTAGAGTAAGGAAACTATTCAATATATTGTAGATTTGTATTTGTACAGCTTTCAGTATCTGCTTCATCTAATTTTCACAAGTCACCAATAATTTGTTAACAGCTTATTTGAAACACTAAAACCAAGTCCGGTGCAATAGATGATTGGAAAACTATCAAAGTTAGGATTTTTCTCACAAGGGGAAATTCTGGCAAGTTAGAAACTGTATGCTGAAAACTTGAGGTTTTCACAGCCACATCATAGCCCCTGCATCACCCCCTCATTGAAGCCAAGATATCAAACTGATGGAAAAGACAAGGAGCAGGGCTGTAATGCCTGGGGATTTACTTCAAGTGATGGCTACTGAGCTGAGCCCCATCACAACACATTCCAGCTTTACCCCTGAGTACATGGCCATGTTACATGCCATGCTACTGTTGGATCCTCCATTGTGAGTGCATGTTACTACCCCTCCCATGGAAAGGTTAATTATACAGAGCAGGAGATAATGGTGATAAGGTTCAACACTGGCCTTCTACCTATCTCAGATGCTTACATAGCCCCCATTACCATATTATCTAAGCACCTTGTGATCATTAATATATACGTCTTTACAGGACCTCTGCAAGGTAGAGAAGTATTATTATCTCCATGTTACAGATGGGGAACAGAGGCACAGAGAGACTAAGTGACTCAAAGTCACTCAGGAGATCTGTGATAGAGCAGAAAATTGAACAAGAGTCTCCCAAATTTCAGGCTAGGGACTGAACTATCCTACCTTTCTAACCTTGAGGGCTTCATGAAAATTTGTCTCTTTTGTAGGGGACTCAGCCTGGCCACCGCCCAAATCCTTGTAGTATCCCAAGCACATGGTGGTCACACGGCGGTTTCTGTAATACTGAGTGCCTACATCAACATGGAATATATTCACCACTCAGTCCATTCGTGATTCTGAAGGCTTTTCTATCAATTTTTATGCTCCTGAGTTATACAGTAGAGGGGAATGTCTGGCTACAAACTGCTAAGGGCCAGATTGTGCCCTCCTTCTCGCACTGATGGGCAGTTATTCACACAACTGGTCACGCTTTCTATTACAACTTGGCCCTGTGATGGGTGTATAAACCCCTAGTTACCCAGTTTGGAATTAAGGGATTATTTTGGGCCCAGTCGGCCCTGCCCCACCACACCTACAGCAAATGCTCCATGTGGTGGAGGAATTAAAAGGCAGGGAGACAGCTCATTTGCGGGCAGACCTGGAAGACAGTAGACCTGCATCCCACTGCTCCAGCAGCACAAAGCAGAGGGGAGGCTGAAGTCTCTGACATAACTGCCCCAAAGGGGAAGGGAGGACCCAGAAACACTCAAAGGAGGAAGTATTCCCCTCTCTCCCGCATGTAGACTGGAGATTGGTAATCCCCTCTTATTTTATTGATTGGACTCCCCCAGCACAAGAAAGCCTTGGACCATTCTGAGGCAGGTAGGGGGGAGACAGGAAGTAGCCCAGGGAGGGCAGCCTTAGTTGCCAGACCACTGTTAGCCCAAAGGGCTCTGAATTGGAGCCTGGTGGAGTGGGAGGGCCCGGCCTCCCCTACCATCAACCCCACCTGCTGGTCACAGAATGCAGGCTGACCACTAAGCCACGCTTCCCAACCAACCCCCGAATGAGAACCAGTACAGGCCCTAACAGTCTCACTGCTGTTATAAAATTTTGCAACAATACATAATAGAAGCCTGCAAATGATTAGCAAGCTAAAGGTTACTTTCAGGCAGACCCCATGGAAAGCATAATACAATAGTCAATCTTTCTTTTCTTCTAAAATGTACCACATCTGGCAGGTTACTGGCTATCACAATAGATATTTGCCTCCAGGACTCTCTAGTTTGTGTCTCCATAGTAAAGAGATTTTGATGTTCTCAGTTCAGTAGAGAACAGACCTCTAACAACACAATATCCTTCCATACATTATGCAAAAGCTTTCTACAAAGTCAAAACAGATTTACATTGCATTGGCTAGCTTTTACAATGCCCATGAACATACCTTTCACAGCAAATAGCCCCCAAACATGAAAAAAACCCTGGTAATAAAATACAATACATACAACTATATTTCCGACTCCTCAGTGCCTTTCTCCCATTCATTGCAATGGCCAAACAACTCCTATATTTCTTCTCTTTCAGAGGAATCCATGGCAATATTATGGCTGTTCACGGAGATCAGACTAAACATTGTAAGGCCTAGATATTTCAAGTACCATTCATGGTGACGGGAATAACATGGTGTATTCAGTTACTGTAACCTTATACATCCTCCTCCTTGCTAGATATTTAAAAGAATTTTAATGGTAGATCTGAATATACAGCATGGTGTACATGAAAGAATACGTATAGGTATGAGACTCAATTTAGGCTACATCTACATTACGAGCTAGGGGAGCGATTCCCCTGCTCATGTACACGTGCATGCACTAGCTCTCATTAAGCTAGTGCGAGTATAAACAACACTATAGCTGAAGTAGCATAGGCAGCAGGAGCAAAGGCGTGTCTGAGCCGTGCAGCGTACACACCCACCTGAAATAGGTAGGAATGAACTCGGCACAGCCCAGCTGTTTCCACCACCGCTACCTTTGCTGCCTCAGCAATACCCCTATTTACGCTGGCATTAGTTCAATGAGATCAAGGACACGTATGTGTACAAGAGCAGGGGAAATCATACCCTAGCTCATAGTAGCCTTAGCAAAGATTAATTTTCTGTGAATAACTGAAATACCTTGAAGAAATCTGAGCCCTGATTAAGCAAATCACTTAAGCTTGTGCTTAAAATGAAGTATATGCTTAAGTCACAGTGAAAAAAATAGGATTGAAGCATTTACTTTAATGTTTACCTGAATCAAGGCCTTGAGCACGTTCTTAACTTTAGGGATGCACGTAAGTCTCACTGAAGTTAAGCACATGTTTAATATTTTGCTAAATCAGGTTGTCCTTCCTGTGTTTGCAAGATGAAGTGAAAAAATGAGGGTTAAAATTTAATTATGAACCTTTTTGTCTATTTTACTACTAGGTTTCTTTCTATTTCATTCTATTTATGAGACACAAATATTTAGTGTTATAAAAACATTATGTTTTATTAAACCAAATCAGATAAAAGTAAAACTAAAGTGGTATTATATCAGTGAGACTTCTATAAAACAAAGCTTTATAAAGATGGCAGAATGTATTTTATGTTGGCAGTATTTCACATTAGCTTTTCTCTTAAAATATTTTTGTCATTACATTATCTTTGAACGTGGCTAATATTCCTGAAATCAAATGGTTACTTTGAGTTTGCACTTAAAAAGGAAGACAATGTGAGAAGCATGTATCTGTGCTCTGGATAGCATAATGGATGGAAAACACTTGTTTAAAGCAAATTAGAAACAAAACACTTTATTGGTCCAATAATTATTTAAAAAAGAGCTCACAGCAGGAGGCACAAAGTCTAGTCTAGCAGACTACATAATCTCTGTAGAAGAGCATGTAAAATACCTTTGTTAAAGAAGAGGTCAAATATATCATCTAATTCTTATAGAATTAAAAATATATTTGATTTAAAAGTTCTTATCAAGTGGTTTTACTATCTGTTTCTCCTAAACAAGTATTCATAGCTTTAAATGGCATTTGTGCATCTGGTTTTCATCAGAATCAAATAAAAGACTTCCGTAGGACCAGATGGCACTGGTTTTAATTCTTTTTGCCCTAATTTAGGTATTCTGAAAATGAAGTATGATGTAAGCAAACTTTATATATAAAGTATCACTTCACATAATATTGTGAACAAAGATGCATTTTATATTACCCATTTCATCTAGATTAAACCTGTTCAGTTTTAAAAATCTGAGCACAGACTGAGTGAAAGTGTCCTTAGTGCTGCTACTGCCTGATGTTAGAGTCAGGATTTCCTGTCTTTTTGTATCTAGGTGCTGAGGTCCCTGAGTTATTTTAGGGGTTAAAAGTTGTAGGCACTGATGCATATATATTAGGCTGTATTCATAAAACACAGCGTGTAGCCTGAGTCAAACTATTACAGTCTAACCACAGTGACCAATAGAAAGAGAAGAGCCAAGAAAGCTGAGGTAAGCTAGATTCTGAAGCATTGTCAAGTTAGAAAGAATAGATAAGGTGTAAATGGTAATGTATCAGGGGATGTTGGTGTGTATTTTAGGATTTATGTGCTAATAATTGTCCGGAGGACAGGATCCAACAAATTGCTAGCAGCCAAAGCTTTGCACTGTAGAGTGATTTCTAACAGGCTTCAGATATCTGCAGTAACTTGACTAACAAGGTAAATTATTTTAATTACTTTTTAAAATATTTTAAGGCTATAGATATTTTCGTAATAGAGGGATAACATTTCAATGTGTAAATCAACTATGACATTCCCTAGAAATCTTTTGTTTGTCCTCTTTGGAATTCTTCCAAATATCCAGCAATTTCTGAGGCTAGCAGATCTGTGGGAATACTGCACTTGCTGCTTCCAGCAATAATAAATAATAAATAATAAAATAAAACAAAATAAAATAAATAATAATAATAATGGAATAGCCATAAATGATCACCTTTTACACACAAATAATAGAACCCTTAAGTTTACTCTTGCATCAGTGACAGGGATATTCTTTCAATCTAAATTATATTTTTGCCAAAGTAACTTTTTGTATTTCACCACAAATTTGTGCTGCTGATCTTTTGTCCTTATATTCCAAAAATGCTATCCAATCATTGTCAAAAATCAGAAAATACAGCAGATCCTATGAGGCATTGTTACTATGCTACCCAAACATTATCTGTAGGAACAAATTATCAGTGATTATGTCTCTTTCATTGTCTAATAGTGGAAAGCGTCAAACTCAGAATGGAATTGGATACAAAACAAGTGAATTTGTATATTGCATGGAACAGGATAAATCCTTATAATGGACTTATTCTTTAAGTAATTTACCAGGAGGTGAAGGGCGGAAAGGGGAGTTAAAGAAGAAAAACTGTAACTTGGGGTAGGGGAGAGGGAGGGGAATGGGTTATTCAAAAAGATTTCTTCAGGCTTTTTTGGAACATGCCAAACAGCTGTTAAAATACTTTGATCTTTCTTTTGTGTGTGATGAGAAAATATGATCCAGATGCCTTTTATAATTTAGGAGTGAAAGAAGTAGGAACATATGGCTACTTTCAAGGAGGCTCACAGTAGAGTACAGCTCATTTGTAGCTGTCTTTACTGTGATGCCGTGTGTAACCTTTAGTTTATATGAAGTGGTTCTACATAGGAAACATTATGTGATGCTACAAATAACTATTTTAAGATCTATAGGAATCATTGTTTTAATGAGTAGTATTTTCTAGGTTCTTGGAATGAGCACCCAATGTGAAATCTAACTTGAATCAGGAATATATTGTGCCAAGGTGAAAATCTGTACTATTTGACATCTTTAATATTACTGCCAATTTTTCCCTCGTATACATAGTGATCTCATAAAGCACAGAATTTGGCCCTTTATAAAGAAAAAATAATATTGTTTCAGAAATAAGTTTAAAATAGCTAAAGAGTACATTTATTTATATTTGGCTGAAATATATGATTTTGGTATAGGCTATTCTTTTGATAGAGATAGCTAATTGCTTTTCTTCCTTTGTAAGGCAAACAATGACTGTAAAAGTCTATCCCAGCCTTCTGGTATTATTCCTGACCAATACTGTGTGGACTCGGAATGTGAGACAAGTCTATGATGTGATGGATCCAGAGGATTGGTCTCTCTTCACCTTTGAGTGTCCACAAGAATGCTTCTGTCCTCCCAGCTTCCCCAATGCTTTATACTGTGATAACAAGGGACTTAAAGAAATACCTGCAATCCCAGCAAGAATCTGGTATCTCTATCTGCAGAACAACCTGATTGAAACAATTTCTGAGAAGCCTTTTGTGAATGCCACTCATCTGAAATGGGTAAATTTAAACAAGAATAAAATCACCAGCAATGGCATTGAAGAAGGTGTGCTCAGCAAACTGAAGCGTCTGCTTTACTTGTTTCTTGAAGATAACGAGTTGGAAGAGGTGCCTGCTCCATTACCGACAAGCTTAGAGCAACTGAGACTGGCTAGAAACAAAATCTCCAGGATCCCTGAAGGGGTCTTTAGCAACTTGGAAAACCTTACGATGCTAGATCTGCATCATAACAAGCTGTTGGATAGTGCTCTCCAGAGTGACACTTTCCAGGGGCTCAACAATCTCATGCAACTCAACATAGCAAAAAACTCCCTCAAGAAAATGCCACTAAGCATTCCAGCTAATACAATGCAGCTGTTTTTAGACAACAACTCTATTGAAGTGATCCCAGAGAACTACTTTAGTGCAATACCCAAAGTGACTTTCCTTAGACTGAACTACAATAAATTATCTGATGATGGCATCCCCCCAAATGTGTTTAATGTTTCATCTATTCTAGACCTACAGCTGTCCCACAACCAACTCACTAAAATTCCACCTTTCAATGCTCATCTTGAGCATCTTCACCTTGATCACAACAGGATCAAAAGTAAGTGTATATTGTCAGTGTGGGATCACACCAAGGATTACAATCCTATTAAATATCTCTTCACCAAAAAAAAAGCACTTCGCTGTCTGGTTATGCACAAGAATGGCTATTTTCTTAAATTCAGGAGTCTTTGAACTGGTTAATTCCTTTAATTTCCTGAGAGGTTTAAAACATATTTTATATCATCAGTCTTGACAGTATTATAATCAACATGCAAAGAAAACAAGAAAAAATACTTCTTTAAAGTAAAAAGACTCAAGAATATGCTATAAAGAACATTCTTGCAAGAATAATGAGTAAGATGATCCATTGGGCCAATTCCTAAGATTTAGACTCGAAGATATGCCGACAGAATATGTGCACACACATGATATTCCATGTACAAAATCTGCATTTGTACACACAGAGCATTTGACATGCAAATCATATAAATGAACGCATTAAAGTGTACCTGGGCACTCACTTTCCCAGGTAAGCAGGTAATTAGCCATTTTATGCAATCAAATGCAGAAGTTTACATACAAGGGTTAAGATTTTCAAAATAAATGAGTTGCTGAGCATCCAATAGCTCCCACGAAGATTAATGAAAGCTGCTGGGTGCCCAGCACTTCTGAAAATCTGCCCACTTATTCAGATACCTGAATATGCAATCAGGAGTCTAGCTTCAGGCACCAATTGTTTAGTAACTGTGGCCCTGATCACTGTTTATGTGAATAATGACATATTAGGAGCTGAATTTTGAAAATCTGATTTGGTCTTCTCCAGATTTTGGATTATGTGAGCTAAATCCTGAGATCTTGACTCCATCCTTTTTCATTAAAAACTTCCACTGACTTCACAAAAGTTTTGTCTGAGTCAAGATTTTAGGATTTTGCTCCCTTGATCTATTTAATGTTTTCATATTGTATAAATAATTAACACCATATTTCATTCCCAAGACAATTTAAGTTTATCATCATATCATCATGCTGGTTGCAACAACCTACTTCCAGCATCCATTCAGACATACTTAGGATCTGAGGAGCAGTTATGCCATCAAGGTTTCCCAACCAAAAAGTCATGCAAAACTAAAATTATCTCACTTAATATCATGCAATTAACTTTTTTGCACCATTTCTGCTATGAAAACCAAAAAGTGATCACTTAGTAATAGCTCTTCACAAAAGAAACTAAACAAATAAAAGCCAACACATGTTGACTCATTCATACTTTGATCTGACATATTATCCAATTCATTTTCTAACCTTCCTGTCACCACTGAAATTTTCTAACATAGCAAATGAATTAGTCCTTATTACTATGTGATGTCACATCTCACAAGTGTATTAAAATTAACAGCTTGATTTCTGGGAATGAGAGGATTTAGTAACCGGTGCACATTTAACTTAAGATTAATCTGATTATTAACAATCTGATTAATTAAATACTATTTCACTGCCTGTACGTACAAAGTCAAATGTATAAACTTTTATATGAGTGTGTTAGTTTTGCATAGTTTGATGCCATTTAAGTGGACTATAAGAAAAGTGAAATTTAATTAAGTGCTCATGTCATGTGTCATTACTAATCAGATTCACTGCTCACTGTTTGCAAAGGGATTTATCTTAATCTTTCCACTGCCGGACTTCAGGTGCACACTTTATCTGCTGTCACTTTAAATGGACACAATTGAAATAAGTAGAATGTGAGCAGTTATGTATCTGGTGTAATAGGTAGCAGTGAAGTCTTTAAATAGCAGCCATGTTATCTTTTATTTAAAAGCAAAAAAGATCAAAAGGTTAAATTTCAAGAGTGCCTAAGTGATTTAAGAGCTTAAGAACCACTTACAAAAGAGACATACCCCCTGAGGGCCCAGATCAAAGGTATTTAGGTGCCTTACTCTCATTAGAGTTAATCACCTAAATAACTTTGAGGATCTGGGCTTTAGGAACCTAAATCCCAATAACTTGTAACTTGTAATGAGACAGGCTCCTAATTCAGTTATAAAATTTTTGTATTCAGTTTGAAATTTTTACACTTAACCTTCATGTTATTGAAGTTTGGAAGATTAATCAGTTAAATATATCCTAATCCAATGTTACTTCACCATTAAGATTATAAACAGTAACATTAATTACAATAGAAGACCAGTACCAGAAGACCAATCAAAAGCAGTTAATACATGAGACAAACATGTGAACATTTTACTACTGCTGCTCAAGATGCAAGTGACACAAACATTCTACTACACTAGACACTCGTTCGCTATCTAACATCTCAGAAGACTTTTAGGATCAAAGGTCAAAAGACAAAAGAATGTAATTTTGTCTGGCAGAAGTGATGGGAATTGACATCAGATCAGGCTACAGATCAGTTTTCCCACTTACAGAAGATAAGTGATTAGTTTAAAGAGGTGCTGACAGAAAAATAAGTTCTAAAGCTTGGATATAGTTTTGTAGCAAGAGGTTCCAAAGTAAGTTAGCTTTTTCATGGAGAGAATTATTCCTCTTCTTTACTCAAGAGATGATAATTGAATATCCTCACATGCTTGCCAGTACTGTAGGTGTCTTAGGTAGATGGCTTACAATAAAAGCAATAGGATCTGTAGGTGCTCAGACTCCAATATCACTTTTTATGGAATTTGCTTGCTTATTGTTTATTTACTTTATTGTTACACCCAAATGCCCCAGACACCGTCTGAGCCCATTTGCTAAGAACTGTATAAACACAGGATGACATAGGGTGAAATTGGGGTTAAATTGGGGTTAAATTGGAGAAGTCAGTATTGGAATAAGAGAGGAGGGGGGTCGAGGGATAGAAACACAGAAGAGAATGACAGTGGCCAGGAAGAGTGCTTGGAGAGGTGAGGGAAAATCTCTCTCACAAAAAACAAAAACAAGATCCTCTGCAGCTGCTGGCCTATGAGTGTTCAGCAGGCCGGCCGTTTTATGCATCAGTGGAGGCTATTTCCTATTCCAAGGGAACACTTCTCCCAGGGTACTGGCTCCATATTCCCAGTTTAGACATTACACAGTTTCTCAAGGCTACCATCCACATAGGCAGATGGCCATGTATGACAATCAGGAAAATGTCAATACGAGCACCAGGGACTGGCTTTTCCTTAAGAATTCTTCAGCAAGGTCAGAATTTTAAAGGGGTCAAGTAGACTGAAGACATTACTTTTCAAACTCATTGATGTTGCTTCTCCTGGGCTGAAAACTTTATTCCAGAGCTCTGCCAGGAAAGAGGAAGGGGTATATGAGCATAAAGATTTCACTCTTTTATCCCACTCCAAAAACTCAGTGAGGATGGGAGTCCCTACAACAGCATGAGGGAAAGTGGGAAGACATCTTCACCTTATTGGTATCCAGGGGCAGGTGGATTAGAGATGGGACTCGGAGATCCTAGTAGGGGAGGTATGAAAGATGCCCTCAAACCATGCAGCAATCAGTTCTTTTTACGTGGTCTGTAGTCTGGCATTTTTTGTTCTTTTGTTGCCGTGTCCTAGGGTTTGAGTAGTTAATATGGTCTTTGAAGCTCAATGAAGAAAGATAAACTTTGAAGGCATGGTGGAGCATTTTTTGTTTCTTATTTTGCAACCACTCTGTCTTATATCTAGACTGCCCTGTGTCACTGGCCTGAAAGGACAGATATTTTCTGCTTGACAGAGCTCATTCAACATCACGCCTCTTAGTAAAGGCTTTCATAATGAAATATCACTCTAGGTCTTCCAGTTTCTTAGCCTGACACATAAATAAGCTTTATAGAAAGTCAACAGCTTTTTATACAAATGAAGTAAATTGATTGCAAGACATACACAGAGCAATAATATATATTATCATATATAATTCTTATAGGTAAGGGTTGGCTTTCAATACCCACTTTTCTGAATATAATTGTAAATAAATAAATATGAATAGATTTTTCACATCTGTAGCACTTTTCTTCCATGAATACTGAGAGCTTTATGGGCATTAAAGAAACTTCATAACATTCCTATGAGGTAGGCCGGTATTGGTGTATATAGTAAAGGAATCAGATCTTGGCCAACTTAATGTATTTATCTAGCTCTAATGAGAGATTCATATTCTTCAAGATAAAAACCTTCATAAAAAAAAAAGGTTTCTGGCCCTTTGTGTTGTGAAGATAAAGTCCGAATACCAGCTGATGTTACAGATGGCATTTTGGATACAGCTGTTCAGGAAATCATTTTTTCCCCTTTAAAAATACTGACAAAAACTAAAGTTGTTTTCATCAAAACTTATTTTCATAAAAAATTTCATTGACAATTTTGAGGCTTTCATCAAAAATCAGAAATGCCTCAAATCAAAAATATTTCAGGTTTTTTGTTGCCAAAAATCAGAAACTTTAAAAAAAGATTTAAACAGAAAAATGTTGCCCTGGGCTACTTAGAGAGTGTACGTATTTCCCTGCTACAAGAGGCTTCCTCAAGCTCTTTTTGAGGGGCGTACAGTAGCCAGCAGCAGCCTCAGGTACTCAGGCTAGTAACTGACTGCCACAATTTGGCCCAATGAGAATTTAACAGGGAAGATTTAAAGAAGATAACACCCCTAATTTTAATGAAAATAATGTGATTTGAGCCACAATTTCAAATCTTTGTCTGAAATAAAATGAGATACTGTATCTATTGCTTATATATAACTGCAGTTATTCCATGTAAAATAGGAATGGTAGCACCCCAGTGCATCAGTGATGTGAAATTTGATGAAGTCATTGTTCAGCAGGATAGGAGAACTGGGGAACTTATATAGTAACATTCTAGAAAGGACACTTGTAAAAGGAGTTCCTCTGATCAATATTCTTAGCCTTTGAATGTCAAATAGCAATAATTGGACAATGCTTTTTTTTACTGCTGCTAATGTGCAGACACTCAAATTGGGATTTTCAGCGGCGCTCAGTATTAGCCTAACTCTGCGCTCATTGAAGTCCTATGCGAGCAAAGTTAGGCCAACACTGAGTATTTTTGAAAATTTCACTTTAGCAGTTAAATGTCTTACTCTTCCAGCTGTCCAAAATATATTCATACATTCTGGTACCTCTCTAGAAGGTAGATTGATAGTAATCATGACAAGTCATTTACAGAATGAATTTGATTATACTATGTTAGCACACTTACTCTTTTTGAACTGAAATTATGACTAATTCAATACTTTACAGTATTGAAAAGAACAGCTAAACACTGTATAAATATTGTTAAAATGCACTTTAAAAAGTTAATCTCCTTGCACCTTTTTCATACAAATTAAATAACACAGTTTATTTGTATTTATAGGTGTCAATGTCACTCTTATGTGTCCCACCTCCATTGCCATAGAAGATCACAGTTCCTATGGCAATATGCCACATCTCCGTTATCTCCGCCTGGACGGAAATGAAATTCAGCCTCCTATCCCATTGGACATCATGACATGTTTCCGGCTTCTTCAAGCTGTTGTTATTTGAAAATATCTCACTATCGCATTTGGATTTTGAGAGTTTAAGATGCAAGTTTTGCTGGCATAAAACTTGTTCTAATTCATAAGTCAATCAATAATTTTTCTTTTTACTCTAAATTCCTACTTGCTTGTATCATTTTATATTTGCAAATATTTCTCTTCCTTCAGAAAAGAGGTTCCCAAATCTATATGCAATGTGTTTTTTTAAAATTCCTAATGCAAATAATGTATTTTTAATGTTCCTACAGTCCCAGTGCAAGTTCGTCTACTCTTCGCCTATCTTGTTAAATTCTACATTAAGTATGAATTCCACTAAGGGCATTTTTAGGTCAAATTATAGTTTCCTTACACTCTATTATAATGCACAGATTTATTAATTCAGGTACACTTGGTCTGATTTGTATTATAAAATAATCAGGTACTATACTGCTATTAGTTATCATACCTTACACTCTCCTTTCTTAAAATTGGCACTGCTGTAAGTGACAGTGAACAGCCTTTCATAGTATGAATAAACTACACCAATTTCTTTTTTGTTTGTTTTCTTTACAGATTGAAGTCTTCTAGTGATACTTCCTTAGCTACATAGGTATGACATTTATTAGACTCTGGGTACCATAGCACTTCTAGGGATACCACATACATTGAACTATGCATATGTAGAACTGGACTACAAAAATATGAGATGTGAAATGCAGTGTTCTGAACTCAAAACCATGGATAAGGAAATCCAGGCTGAAATCCCTGACTCCATTGAACCTTTTGCCATTGACTTCAGTAGAGCTAGGATTCCATCCCCAATGTTCTAATTCTGTTTCCTTCTGTGGCCTTGAGTAAGTCATTTAACTAATGTGTTTTAGTTTCCATATAGGTAAAATGGGGATAATACTGTTTACCAACTTCACAGGAATGTTGTGGGGAAATAGTTAATGTCCGAAAAAATATGATAGCACACAAAAGCCCCAAAATATGTCCTGCAGATACATGACAAGGATGTGTCAAAATATGCAAACGTTTTCATTGAAAGAAATGTAATTTTTAAGGCAAATGTAATCAGCTCAGTGCAATATTTAATATTCTACTGACCCATGCAAAGAGACTGGATTTTAGCGAAGTCCAGGTACTTAAACATGGCACATACAAAATCCATTAGTAATGGCAGTACTATTGGGATATCTTTCTATAAAGTCTTTCTTTCCTTTTTTTATAGTAAGTTATGTCAATAGCAGAGGTTCAGTACACAACCTGAATATTAGAGCGAACTGGTCACTGGGGGAAAATATGAAGATTTTAGTTATTCCTGATATTTTGTATTAATTACCCACCAATCACATTGTTTTAGTCTCTTTTTATCTTAAGTAGAAGCAAATAGTTGATGTTTGATGGCCTGCATCTAATTCTGATATCTTAAGATTGACCTCAATGACAAGTATATAAGGACTATGCATGATGTACGTAAATTCTAATTTTCCCCTTCAAAATGAAACATTTTCTTAACTGTTTTAGAAGGGCTGAGAATGTGAAACTCTTAAGTTGCAGGTTCTCAATATTTCCAAAAATCAGGCCTGTAAAGTTTTTATTCTGCTCTAACATACTGGTAATGATACTGATGGTATGTTGATGTAACGAGATACCATATTGACTTTTCCAGTTGCAATTTTGCCTAAAATGTATTATTTTTCAACCAGCAAGTTGGAATTGAAACCGTGGTCAATGTCTGAATTCACTTCAGCTTGCCAAATAAACACTGTATATAGCAGAAATCAGTTTTTAACTTAAAACTTCACCATAATGCAATTAGTTCTTTCATAAACCCTACTGCAAAAGATTTTGCTTTCATGGTTAATCCAATGCACTGGTTGGATATTATCCTGCCTTTATAACTAAATATTTTCTGGACTTAGGTGTTCACAAATAGGGAGAAAAAACAAACACAGAGGCTTAAAAAAAAGTAGCTATACGGTACATATGCATGTTTAATTATGTTCTTAACTTTACTAATGGTAGCGTATAGTAATTTATTTTTTACAAAAGCTATTATGATATTAATACGAATTAAATTAAGATATGATTATGTGGCTTTATTTGGAAAATAATTCTTAATTGCTTTAGAAGACAAATTATCTATATCTATATCTATATACATACATATAGTGTGCACCCATCCACCCTATCAGTAGTGGTAAATATTTGTATTTCAGTAGTATCTAGAAGCCCAGTCAAGGACTGAGACCCCACTGTGGTAGGCACATAACAAAAAGATTGTTGCCTTTCAGAGGCAGGGTCTATCTAGTATATGACAGAGAACAATAAATAGATAAAATACATAGGGATCCTAGATTGTGAGGGAACATGACTGTATTTATAACAGCACTGTAAATTTTCAAATGGCATTAGTCTTATCACTTGATTTCCACCCATGTGGTTATCATCGATGACTTTTCCAAAGCCCCAACTAAGGAGGTTTAATTGTGTGGGTGAGGGGGGTGACTACATAAAATAATGCTTCTGGAGTCAGCATTTATTGCATAACCTTCATTGGCTGATCCTATGGACAGTGGCCATTCTTGGCCTTGTCCCCTTCCATTCTATAAAGGCAGAAGGACCATGGTACATCCATGAAGAAGGTTCCATGGTGCACATTTCCTTCCTGGGCCTCAAGGAGTTACTGTTGCTGTCCTTTCTGTGTTCCACATCCCCAAAGCACACAATCTGGCTTCCATTCTATTCTGTATAGTTTCTTATACCTCAGTCATCACCTTTGTATCAGAACACCTTCCTGTAGCACATTAAGCAACATGACTATACATCTGTCACATGTGTTTTCTCATCCTCTCCCCAAGGGGAGGAGTGCGTTCAGTGGAGTGTCTTGTTTTGGTTAGGTTTTTTTTGCTATGTGTTTATGTTAGACAAGGCAAAGTCAGAGAAATGCACCTTGCAATTGGAGAAGATTTGTGATGGCCTTTCATTGCTGGGGGAATTAATTCTACAGTCTTACACAAGCCCCTGAGAATATTCTGTCTCCCGCACAGACAACTGAGAGAACCATTATGCCAAAGGAGCATAGCAGGCAGAGCAGCTGAATGAACAGCTGGGCTCCTTGAAACAGCCTCTTAGGATATTTTGCTCCATTCTGATTCTAACCCAGGCTAGAACCAGGAAAAGCAGAGGCATATGATGGAAAATCGTTTTGTCACAGCATTTAAACCTGAGAGACTGGTTCAGTTCTAACTTGGGGATGGGCCCTATTGTAAACAATCCTGTTCTCCCATCTCTATTTACAAAACCATTGATGTTCTGAATAAATCAGCGAAAGCAAGGAATTTTCTTCCAACCTGTAGTTAGCAGAACAAACTCCATCTGCCTTCAGAGTTATAGAACTACATTCAGGCTTGGAATATCTGAAATCATGGATGAGATAACTGCTGAGAAGGAGATTGTATATTACTAACCTTTGCAGGCTCTCAAAGCACAAACCATTCACTCAGTTAGTCAGGCTAGCCAATATAGAGGAGAATCTAATCTTTAATTTAAAAAATAAAAGTAACGTTTTAGCTTTTTTTATTGCAAAGATGGCCTCTAAAACAGTCCAAAATCATAACTAAGGTTAAAAGGTTGCAAGTGATTCTTCGTAAAGAACATATAAGAACATAAGAATAGCCATACTGGGTGAGACCAAAGGTCCATCTAGCCCAGTATCCTGTCTTCTGACAGTGGCCAGTGCCAGGTGCCCCAGAGGGAATGAACAGAACAGGTAATCATCAAGTGTTCCATTCCCTGTTGCCCATTTCCAGCTTCTGGCAAACAGAGGCTAGGGACACCATCCCTGCCCATCTGGGCTAATAGCCATTGATGGGCCTATCCTCCATGAACTTATCTAGTTAACCCTGTTATAGTCTTGGCCTTCATAATATCCTCTGGCAAGGAGTTCCACAGGTTGACTGTGCGTTGTGTGAAAAAATACTTCCTTTTGTTTGTTTCAAACCTGCTGCCTATTAATTTCATTTAGTGACCCCTAGTTCTTGTGTTATGAGAAGAAGTAAACAACACTTCCTTATTTACTTTCTCTACACCAGCCATGATTTTATAGACCTCTATCATAAGCCCCCCCAGCACTTAGTCATCTCTTTTCCAAGCTGAAAAGGTCCCCAAAAAGGTAACAGGCTATTCACAGTCCCCTCATAGACATGTTGTGGTCCAGAAAAAAAATGTAGTCCCCCCACAATACTCTACTACAAGCCAGGGAGGAATAGAACTTTGAATGCCCCCAAAGCCTGTTTCAACAGCTGCCAGCATATGGTGTCAGTGCAATGGTACTCACATGCAGCACTCCCTGGAGAGTCAGATTCCACATCTGTCTGACTCTACATGTGAGGAAAGGCTAGCTTGCTAAGGAATGCTTCAGGGAGGACAGAGTGACAACATTATTATATGACAGGCCTGGAATTGTCCCTGAGGTGTGTGTGCGCTCATCCAGCCTGCTGTCCATGGCATCAGTTCAACAGCTCTCATTTCCTCCCCAGGGAGACTTGACATCTATTTTACATGATTATTTCTGGTCTTCTCAAACTGCTCTGATTGGAATATTACTGAGGCTAAGATTTTATCATGGAGATCATGGAAGTCACGGAATCCATGACTTTCAGAAACCTCCATGACATTTTTGCTTCAGACGTAGGGCAGTGCAGTTGGAGCTTTCAGTCAGCAGGACCCCCCCTACAACTCCCAGCTGTGAGATCCTGCAGTCCCAATCCACCTCCGTGGGTGTCATGGGACCCCGCAGCCCCAAGCTGCTGCCGTGGGTGTCCAGGAGACCCCCACAATGCTGAGCCACCACGGGCATCAGGGGGACCCCCCACAACCCCAAGCCACCACCGCAGGTGTTGGGGGGACCCCCGCAGTTCCCAGTCCTGCGGGGTGCGGGGGAGACCCTGGAGCTCCTATCTGCCACAGGCAGACCCCACAGCTCTAAGCTGCTGCTGGGGGTAAGGGAGAAGTCCATACTCTCAGCCACTGTGGGTGGGGGGGAATCTTGGAGCCCCAGCAGCAGTGTGTGCTGGACCTTCCTCCTTCCCCATTTTGTCATAGTTATTTTTAATAAAAGTCAGGGACAGGTCACAGGCTTCCATGAATTTTTGGTTATTGTTCGTGACCTGTCCATAACTTTTACTCAAAACAACCATGACAAAATCTTAGCCGTAAATATTACATATTGTCACAAAAATATTTAGGTGCTGGAACTAGGGGTGCTTCTGCACCCCCTGGCTTGAAGTGGTTTCCATCATATACGGGGTTTACAGTTTGGTTCAATGGCTTTCAGCACACCCACTACACAAATTGTTCCAGTGCCACTGCAAAAGTAAGTATATTTATGAGGAGTCTGAGAACTTGCGGACAAAGCAGTTCTCAGCAGTTTTCTGGAGGAGTGTGGGGACATCTCCAGGGCATCCAGCAGTAACTGTCAATTACTAATTAAACTTCCTAACCAGCAGTGCTTTGCAAGAAGTGTGCATTAGGTATTATCTAAACCATCTCACTACAATTATCATTGATTTCACTATCTGTATGTCCAAATGGGAGCGGGTAGTTGGTCAGTCCGATAGCCAGCTGGCTTAGTGGTCAGGCAGTGGCTTCACAGTTCGTTTCAGTCTGCCTGTCCTGGAGGGGGCCCTGACAGGTCATATACAGCAGGTCTCAGTCTCGCCTGTACGCCTCCTCTTCCCACCTTGGGGTTCAGTCATGAAGGACAGTAGGAGAAGTGTGGGGGAGGGATGATCTGGGCCTGTGGAGGGATGATCTGGTTCCAACCCAGAGCCCTACAGGATTGTTGCAGTGTCTAGACTACTCATTGGTCCACCCCAAGTTACACTCACCCCAGATCACTTCCTGCCAGGCTGTGACTCCTCTGTTTGGGGCATGTCACAGACTTAGTCGTGTCTGCTTTGTCTGCTGGGGGCTCAATATCCCATTATTTAGGGCCCCCATAGGTTCTCCGCTCCTTACCAGAGGGAAATATGGATCATGGCTCCCAAAATGGCCATACCAAGGCTGCAGTCTCTCCACCCACTGCTCCAGAGATCAGCCTCATTTCCTGGTGCAAACTGTGGGCTTCCCTTTTTAAATTGTCCCTCCACCTGGAACATGCCCTACAGCTGTTGAGGAGTGGGGCCTCCCTGACCCAGTACTGCTCCAGGCCTTGCTTTGGTTTAGTGTGGAGTCTGTAAACCGCGCCACGCAGCCACAGTCCAGGAGAGACTGGCTGGCATGTTGGACCCATGCAGTAAACCATAGGATTTAGAGATGGAAAAGACATACTTGTCTTTGCCCTTCTGTCAGGTTTGATTGTTCCCTAAAGTATATTTTGTAGTGCAACATACATTAGTTTTAGATGTGTCAAGCAATGGAGATTATAAGGCTATTGCACAGCCTAAACTATATAATTGTCAGACAGTTTGGTTAACTGTTGAAATATTTTCACTCATGGGGCGGGGAGAAGTGGTATGATAAAGGTATGTTTGCTTACTGGATGTTCACACCAGTGGGTGGAGAACTGAGTTAACAGACTACTGTCAATGTTATAATGGGGCCGTGCTTTATTATCAGTCATGTAAATATATTGTTAATGCATTTTCCCAGTCTGATGCTTTTTACCCCTACAAAAATGGCCCTTGTTTTTTACAGTCTCAGTGTTTGTGAGTCGGGGAAATATTGCCCTTGAAGGGCTTCCAGGAAATGTAGTTAATGATCCCAGAAGTACTGGGAGGGGACTTGAGCTGGTGGTGTTTGTTAGTTTTAACAAACTGGCTCTTTGAACCCAGCCCTTATTGCTGCTGACAGTACCTAGCAGAAGGGCTATTTTTTTTTTCAAATTTCCAGCTACACATTGGGGCAAGAGAGGAAGAGAAATAGGAGAGCTAAACCCTGGAAGTGACAAGGCATGGGTTAATGAGGAACTGGAAAAAGACAACAAGGAAGAGGAAAAGAGAATGGAAGCAAAGAGACTGAGGTTGATCTGGAAGAGAGAACTTTGTGAAAGTGGGACAAAGAGGAGCTTGGGGTGAGAAAGAAAGTAGGGGGAGCTGGGAGCATGAGTACCTCAGGTGAAGCTCTTTTGTTAATAAAGGTCTGCAAGTCCAGAAGGTTGGGAACCATGACTCTAAACTGCCTCCTGTAGTAGGTCATGTTCTTTTACAAAACCAGAAATTCACAACACCTCAAACTAGTCTAGTATTACTTGCTTGGGAACTGGCAGGGGAGTGATCATAGTCGGGAACATTATCTATTGTCTGGAATATGGTTTAGTGATATTGTGATTAATATGTAATCCAACAGTTTGGCATGGTAAAGCATGCAGGATCTGTGCCCATGTGAAAATACCACCACTGAGCATTCTTCAAATCATTCATTACTATTTTCTGTGCACTATTGCATGATGATGTGGAATAGCCTTTCAGAATAAGTTCCAGGAAGAATTTAGTAATGGGTCACAGTAATTAATTTTATTAATAATTTGTTAGAAACCACATGAGAAGGCAATGTCAGTTTGCAAATCAGCTCTGTAATGCTCTGACTCTTAACGTGCATCTTGTAAAACTAAGCAATCTGCTGTGTACTTAATTTTATTGGCAGAGACATTGGACAGTGGATGATCTAAGGTCAGTGGCCTGTTATAAGAACAAAAGAACATAAGAATGGCCATACTGGGTCAGACCAAAGGTCCATCTAGCCCAGTATCCTGTCTTCCGACAGTGGCCAATGCCAGGTGCTTCAGAAGGAATGAACAGAACAGGTAATCATCAAGTGATCCAATCCATTATCTTTGAGTGACACTCTCACTTGGAGTTTGTCATGGAGTAATGTGGTACATCAGATCCTTGCAGATGCCTGGTCATGAGACAGGCATACCCACAAGCTCAGAAGCAAGCACTGTAGGTACTTTAAGTTCCAGGCCCTGTTGACTTTTGGTTTTTGAGGGTGTCCAGTTAACAACTGAAAATGAAAAGTCTTTATTTTTAAGACTGGCAGAAGAGAAAAGGGTGTCAGTGTCCTAGCTGAAAGTCTAAGTTGGGTGGCTACAGAAAGAATATTTTCAGATTGAGTCCTCAGTATAGACCTCTATGGTGCAGTCCAACAAATGGGTAACCTTAATCCTCATGACCCTGCAGGTCTCACATATGGGATGTCCCATCAAATCCATTTCATTTAGGGAGGGCAAACATAAATTTGGGTCTTTAAGACACATTGGTGTGTATTACTTCTGTCTTCGATATCTTGGGTGAGATCAGGTGATCTCATTTGCATCATAAATTCATTATTGGACAACTGTCACCTAGAAATCAGCAGAGGATGAGAAGACCACTTGAAGAGAAAAAACATCATGAGGTCATCCTGCCTCTTGAAATAAAGTCATTGAACTTTGGAAGATATAAGCAAAAACAGAAGTCATATTTGGCTTCCATCAGTAGACAAGAGGCCAGAGCTCTTGCAAGCTGAGAAAGATGAGTCCTTCAACCACGGGTTAAAGACTCTGAAAACTGAATATAGGTGAAACCCCCACTTAATCAAAGATCTTCCACTGAGGAAGACAAGGGAAGCCAGCATCTTGTACTTCTGTAGAAGGTCCTGACTGAGGAAAAATCAGCCATGGTTGGGAAGAAGAGTGACTGAGAGGAAACCATCTGGAACAAAGTCTGTACCTTGCTAGATTAAGTTTTAGACTTTTAGATGCATGTTTTCACTTTTATTTGCTTGTATCCCTTTCTAACTTTATTCCTTTTACTTGATATCACTTAACCTATGTCATATTGTTAATAATTTCTTTACTAGTAAACCAATTCAGTGCTGTGTTTAAATGGAAGGTTGTATTAACCCCCAGTTAAGTTAATAAACTGTGGTGCTCTTGTGACTTTAGAGGAGCAAAATAAACCTTATTTTCTCTCTCAACTGTCCAGGAGAGGGCTGGACTTTGCAGAGCACATGCTTTTAGGGAAATTTGGGATTGGGAGTGTGTTGGGGTCACCTTGTTGATTGTAACCCAGGCTGGTGGAAGCCAGAGTAGAGCTGTACACAAGTTGCTTTGGTCAGAGCTCCTAAGCCGGGACTGTCTAGCACATGTGTGGGCACTCACACACACACCAAGGTATACTTGCATGCTTGTGAACATCCCAGGCTAGGAGTACCAGCAGCAAAGCATTCATTGCAGGGCACCCAGGGTTACAGGACAAATAGTGACAACCCCTCACTGGTCTGGATTTCATCTCAAACCCTGTGACATATGTGGGCTCCTATCCAGAAATGAAGAAAGAAGAAAATTGTGGGAAATATGGATAATATTTTCCTCTCCCCTTCTGGAGTAACAATACCTGGGGAAGTGGTACCAGAGATGGTATTTAGGGCCTGAAGGTTCAACGGCAGGTGAGAATGATAGACAGATGGTTTCGTGATGTTAGGAGAGATGTTAAGAAGAATGGGAGTGAAGAAGCTCTTGTGCTGAGCTCCAGTGCCTACAATACTATCTCCTTCAATATGATCACAATA
The DNA here is from genome assembly GCF_965152275.1 of Natator depressus. NCBI lineage: Eukaryota > Metazoa > Chordata > Testudines > Cheloniidae > Natator > Natator depressus. The sequence continues at coordinate 268,551,155 of NC_134234.1, forward strand.
CCATTTTGTGTTTATTCCAATGTGTGGTATAGTTTAGAAAAGAAAAAAACTATTGTATTGCACGTTGCAGAAGATCGCATGCTCCTTACACTAGCCAAAAAACAAAACAAAACAAAAGCAGATTTGAAGGCATTCATGCCCTTAACATTCACTAGGATTCTTCCTTGTGTAGATAGTATGAGATAAGGCCCTGTGTGTGTTTATTTCAATGTACCACCATCCAATTATGTGCATGTGTGATGCATGAAAAGAACATACTACCCATGCATAGTACTGATAGGCTATTTACATGTGATTATACACTCTTTAATTCTCAGCCAATAAAGTATGCCTTTTTCACAAGGACTATATACATGTGGTTATCTATATATATATATATATATATATAATCAGGTTTGACACAGAAAATTAAACTGATTTTAAGTTACCCCATGGGAGAAAAAAGTCTGAACAATTTTCTTTAGCTAAAGTGTAATAGCCCAGTGGGCAAGGGATGATGAAGTATCCTAGGATGCCTAGTAAACATGATATTTTCCACTGCATGCATCCAACAAAGTGAGCTGTAGCTCACGAAAGCTTATGCTCAAATAAATTTGTTGGTCTCTAAGGTGCCACAAGTACTCCTTTTCTTTTTGCGGATACAGACTAACACGGCTGCTACTCTGAAACCTAGTAAACATGACAATTTTTACATGTCTGAGAGCAATTAAAAAGGGGACAGTCCTGTGTGAAATGGCCCATGGAATTTCTGCCTAGGGATCATAGACTGCCATGGGAGACTAGGATCAGCATTGGTGAAGAAGTGTGTTCTGTGTACAGGCATGTCTGTGATAGAAGCATGCACTGGCAAGGAGACCTGCTGCTCACTTTTTCCTCAAACTCAGGTAAGTCAAAATGGGTGACCAAAATGTTCCCAAGATCTCAACATTTAAAAGGAGCACCTTCAATAAAAGGGAGCAAAAGCAAACATAAAATATGTCATTGCAAAAAGATAGTTTTAACACTGGTTGAAAATGTGTTTCTGAAAAGAAAGGGTTAGAATTAGCATTCTTCTTCAACCAGAACTGTAGTATCTCTCCTAACAGCACTGGAGGAAATCCAGCAAAAAGGGAGTTGAAAAGCCAGAGGGATGAGGGAAGTGGCATAATAGTGAATACAAACTATTATGAAACAAAGGCACTTCCCCTCCCCCCCGCCCCATTTGAACTGGTTTTACTCACAGAATAATGAATCTTTTAGCCACAATCAATGCTACAAGCTACTCCGGAAAGAATCCAACAGAAATGAAATGAGAATGGGGCACATCAAAGCTTCTGTGTTTGCAATAGTAACAGCTGTGTCTAAAAACTTGAGCTAGGGGTGGAGGGTTTGTTATTCAAACAAGTCTCTTTGAAACAGCATTTTGAATTCAAGTGCACATGACTGTCTATTAAAACAAAGAGAAAATGTAAGGATATAGAACAAATGCATTATGATTTGAAATAAGGTGCTTTTACAATCACATGCCACAAAATTTAGTGCAAGAATAGAGTGCCAAAAATGTGTTGCAATTCTATTGAATTTAGTCTTAAGGAGTTGTAAAAAGGAATAAACATTTCAGGACCAATGCCCATTTATCCTATTCTGCTCCACATGAAAGAAATGTGTATTAAACCAAGTGCATATCTGGAAAAAATTAAATCATCTACCATTGGCGAGCCTAAAGGAAAAGTTCACAAAAAAGCTCAGTTTTGTATAATAAAAGTTCTCATGTTTCTTGGTCAGAATGGAAAAGCATGACTGCCAAAGGGAACATTTTTTATTGCCTTCAGTTATTCTCCTCCCTGGGTAATATATTTTAGGGTTCTCCATTGCACCCTTTCATTCAATGATCCAGTGTTCTCTACTTTGTACGAGTGTTACCTGAACAATGTTCTCTAAATGGAGTCAGTTCAAACTATCACAACAAACACCATAGGAATGAGGCACTCATTAGTGATATCTAACAGCGTTATTCATTAGCAATAAAAGTTAACTGCCCACCCCCACCCCCACCCCCAGCCATGTTTCTTTTTAACTTTTAAAAAATAAGGGTTTTTTTTAACTAGTCCAAAGGTGCTTGATTTATTGAATGCTTTTCACGGGCCAAAATCTGCCATTAATAAATGGGGTTCAATGGGTGTGAATGAGAACTGAATTTGTTCCAAGGGACTAAATTCACCACTGGCTCAAATTAATTTACCACAAGGATGCATGTGATTCAGTATTGTAGTGTGGAGGGGGGTGAGGGTGTAGTGTTCTAAAGAGTTACAGGTCACAAGCAAAATACATTTAGTGGTTTCATCCTGTCACCATAGAACATTGGCAAATATTAAGCTACTAACAGTTTTCAGAGCAAGATGCTCAGCTGGTGTCAGTGCTCCTCAGTGGAGATAATTTACACCAGCTAAGGATATGACCCTCAGTCTTTACACAGGAGAATCCCATAACTATCATATAAAACATGTTGTGGATCATAATTGAGCTTTAACAACAGATGTATAGAAAGTTTGCTTTTTAAATCTGCCATCGGAAAATGAAATGATTTACCACTGCTGTGCAGCATTAATAATGTTAGCAGACTTAGCTTTAAAACAAACATATGCACAACAGCAACGAATGGCGATTTAATTTTGCTTCCTTATGCAGAATTGCATCAATATGCAAATGATAAACTTAGCAGCTGGTAAGTTATTCAACATCGTGTCTTTCCTGGGCTTTTCAAACTCCATCCATTCCTGGTTCTCCTCCTACTTCTTTCATTCCTGCAGTCTCTCTTGAAGGCTCTCTCCACAATTCCAGCAAGGAGCGAGATTCCCTGCTTGGGTACATATACTTGTGCTAGCTCTCAGAGCTAGCACAAGTCTAACTAGTCGTATAGCCACAGTAACATGGGAAGCAACAGCGGAGGCACAGCCAAGCTGTGCGAAGTATAAACCTGCCGGAAAGCAGTGGGTATGTATTTGGCATAGCTCAGCCATCCTCCACTACTGCTACCAGTGTTACCAGGGATACACTGCCGTCTATACTCCTGCTAGCTTGATGAGAGCTAGAGAGAGTATGTGTACCCGTGGTTCATAGTATAGGCATATACCCACTGAGGCTGTCTACATAGCAAAGGAAAAACCTGCGACTGGCCTGTGCCACCTGACTGGGGTTCGCAGGGCTTGGGCTGTGGGGCTGTTTCATTGGTGTGTAGACTTCCGGGTTCAGGCTGGAGCCCAGGCTCTGGGACCTTCCCACCCCCCAGGGTCCTAGAGCCCAAGCTGCAGCCCAAGCCCGGACATCTACACAGCAGTGAAACAGCCCCACCGCCCGAGCCCTGCAAGCCCCAGTCAGCTGGCACGGGTCAGCCACAGGTGTCTAGTTGCTGTGTAGACATACCCAGTGAGCCCTTTACTCCACTTTCCCCTTGTCTGGGGAGTCTGTTTTTTACCTCTGCTATTCTCCCTTTATTCCTTTTTCTTAGGTAAACTTTTTGTAGATGAAGTCACAGGATAGTCTTTATGGTGATGACTCACAATCCCAGCCGCTCTCTCTCTGACATCTTCTGAACGTCACACCAATAACTTAAATTAAATATGGACAAAGTGAACTCCTGAGTTGTCCTTGAAATCCTCCCCAGGCCATCCTTCTTTGTCACAGCTGACAGCACCATCATCCTTCCTGCTACTCAGAGCTCAAAGTCATTTCTGATTCCTCGTCCTCCTCCCTAGCTGTGTCCAATCTTACTACTTCTTCCTCCATATAACATTTCTCTAAGATCTGAACTTTTATTTCTATCCACACCATGAAAGCTCTTGCCAACTCCAGTCTTCATTACTGTAACTACCTTCTCTCTGGGCTCCCTGATAACCACATCATGTTATGTCACGTCACACCCCCATCCCTACCTGCAGCTTCTAAGATCAGCTCCCCTCCCCTCATTCTGACCATGTTACTCCCTATTTTCATCCTTCCATGACTCCCCCTTTTCCACTGCATAAAGTTCAAGCTTGTTATCTTCACATTCAATGCCCTCTATATATCTTCCCTTCCCTACTTATTCATTCATCTCTTTTGTGCACTCCACTTTCTGCTAGCGGAGTGCCATTGTGCAATAAATCTATTGCTGCAAGTCTGAACTGGTCAGGAAACGGTTTTCCAGTACAAAACTTCTCAGAGTATTGAAAGATTTTTCCATCCAAAATGGGATGAAAAGTAAAAGTCTCAAAAACGTTAACGAAAAAGAGATCCTAAAGAATAAATTTCAGTTTGGGTAAATGGAAGTGTTTCATTCTGATATTTTCTACATGTTTCACTCTGATTTCAAATATTTCATTTTTTAACTATAACAAAGTTCTAAAGGAAAAGTTGTTACACAATGAAAAAACAGAATTTCATTTTGAAAAACCAAAATGAAGTGTTTGACAATTAAAAAATTCAGAAGTTTTCCAAATTGAAAAATTTCTCACTAAACCTCTCACTGAAAGTTTCAGTTTTGACTAATCAGCATTTGCTGACAAAAAATGTTTCCTAAATAAATTTCTGACCATCTCTATTGCAAATGAATTAACAGTAATCAACCCTACACATCTGCAGAGCCTAGAATCCTTATGCTCTCTCTCTGTAATACAAGCAAACACTAGAATGCAACATTGCCCACTCATGGTGGACAGGGTCCTTATGCCATTTCTGTTACACACACTATAAGGTTTTGTCCCAGACTCATTCCATCTACCCAGAGTTGCATTTAATTTAAGCTACAGAAACATAACTAAACAGCAGTAGAACTTAACACACACGAGGCAGAGCTGTTCTGCGAGTCTGAACTGGGTTGCTCACAGTGGCTCATGGAACTGGTATTTTTCATCTCTGAGGCTGCCATCTTGTACCTTGGGATCTAAGCTGCCACTTAGAGATCATTTTAATTAAGTATGATCCTGCCTTGCATTGTGGCTGCTGTATACTTGGTAAATCTCACTGCTTGAGGATCCCTCTGTATAGAGAGATGAAAGCCTCCATGGCAGCTACTACATCACTCCCTGCCAGTCCATCAGCATGGGACAGATGGCCTTGGAAAAGGGATGTTTAGCTAAGGTATCAGTATTCCCTGATGATCCCCAGCTGCCACAAGGCAGCTGTTGCTGTTGAAGAAATTTATTATGAAGATTTGTACAAGTGACATTTTTTGTGTCTCCAGTCAATGAAACTCTGTTGGGTAGAACTTGGGATAGTACCACTGCTTTTCTCCCAGTTCAACCCCTGACCACTCAGAAAGAGCTGTCTACAGACCCTCACCCTAAGCAGATGTATCTTATTCAGTGAGATATAGTTTATTCCTAGTGTTGCTTCCTTTAAGACTTCTTTTCTCTCCCTCTAGTCTTCTCATCTCAGAGGGCTACCCCATCTCAGAGGGCAACTGGTGCTAGTGAGACCTACTTTGCCTGGCCACCAGGATGAGTCAGCAAAATAACTCTACGCAAAGCCTGACATCCAGTCACACAACACTAATGCATATTGTAGTGATTATAAAGGACAGAAACAAAAATGAAAGCAACATTTATCCAATGAATGGCAAATCCATTCCTCTTTTGCATGGATGCGGAGTTCCCCTGTGCAACAGAGCCAGTGTGGTTCTGTTGCACTACAGGAAGGTGGGACTGGAATGAATATAAATGGAGGTTTTCACACCTTCTTGCACAGAATGGAACCTTTCTCTACATTAGACCCATGGGTGGCTGGCTGTTAGCAGAGTAGTGAGAGAGAATGGGGCATGAATTGACCAGGATTGTTGTTCAGGGATCCAACGCTGAGCAGACCCTCCTGTCCTCCCTCCGACTCATGAGTGAGCTGCACCAGAACCTCACAAGACTACTGTGTCACTGAGTACAGGAGCCTCTGTGGAGTGAATCCTCAGCCACTTTAAGTCCTGAAGGGAAGGAGGGGAAAAATCCCATCCTGCCTCTGTAATTTTCCCAATACACAGCACAGCTGCTCAGGCCTGGTGCTGGGTTCTGGATGTGTCCCTTCCTTCTGATATACAGTAGTAAAATTCTTTCCAATAGGGAATTCCTAATTACACTGGTTCTGCCAGAGAAAACTCTTTCACAAAGTTACTCAGATACTGTTTCTGTTAAAGCAGGGTTTCTCAAACTGGGGGTCGTGACCCCTCATGGGATTGTGAGGTTATTACGTGAGGAGTCACATGCTGTCAGCCTCGACCCTAAACACCCCCCTTCTCCTCCAGTATTTACAATAGAGTTAAATATAAAAAATGTGTTTTTAATTTATAAAGGGGGTCGCACTTAGGCTTGCTGTGTGAAAGGGGTCACCAATGCCAAAGTTTGAGAACCACTGTATTAAAGTAATAATACAGAGTTGACAGCTTTCCCTCATACAACAAAGAGTATATGGTAACTGATGCAGACAGAAGTCCATTAAAGTTTCAGTAAATGCTGGTTGCAGACTAATTCTCAGTAGAGAAAGTAAATAATGTGAAACAATGAAGCAAAAAATAAATAAAATAACTCTTAACAAATAAGATCTTTCAAAGCCACCTGATGAAAATCAAAAAGTCATGTATCAGTCACAGGCACAGATGAAAATATCATGCAAAAATCATAGAAGAACTGGAAAAATGGGTTATGAAAAGCTAGTTCAACAGAAAAGCATGCAGCACCATTGTAAATGTTACCCCTGAAACATTTATTCCTCAAAAATATGGCTAATGTCTGATCTCCATCATGGTAGCAGAAATTCATTTTTTGTTTCTGAACCAATATTAGCCTCCACCTGTGTTATGCAAGTAGAAATCTGCATCTTTGCCGATTTGATACCTAAGGTGATCTTTTCTGGGAACCAATGTTTTGTTAAATATATTACAATGATGATTTTAGAAACCTGGTTAATGTGATATTTTACTCTGAGCTGCTCACATAATATTTCAAATAATTTAAAAAGTCTTGCTGACAAAAAATAGTGTTAATTTTCAAATGTAACCCTTCTGGCAAGTATTGCTGGCAGCAAAGAGAGCCAGGTTCAGTTATCTAGGGGTTCCTTCTGAAAGTTTAAACCATACCAGCTGAAGCCCCAATCCAGAAACCCAGGAAAACTAAATTACCCGCCTTGAGGCCCTTGATAGGCAATACTTCCCCACTCACAAGCCTAATTTGGGGAAGGAAGGGAAGGATATGGAATAAATTTGGGAAAGCCAGCAATTACAAATAGACTTAACCTCAGTCCATCTCTCACTTATGAGTAGCTAATGAAGCAATGTATTCTAGCATTAGCTACTACCCTCCTCAGCAACTCTGCACTCAGTTTGTTGTCCAAGGTCAGCAGAGGCCAAAATTCAGGCAAATCCAGCTCATAATGGAAGTGCTGCCTATTCTGCTCCAGGGCCTTTATCATATATCCCAGCTGAAGCAATTAGTTTTGTTGCTGGGTAGGTAGATCATCACTAGTGTTCATCAGGTAGGCTACTGCTGCTTTGTATAGCTTCAGCCCAAGCCACCTCAGCACATATGCACTGTCTCAGCTCTGAGTCCTCAAAGAGAGATCAGTGGCAGATAGAATCCTTAACAGACCCCTTGACATGAGTGAGACACTCCCCACCAAAATTTTTTAAAAAAATCCTTTCTCTGTCTTTAGCCCTGTGCAGGCTTCTTTACCTAACAATTTCAGATTGCAGTTACGGTCATGGTGACCCCTCGCCCCAGGTAATATTGGTACAGTTTAGTGGCCAGTTAGTTTCCCTACAGGGATAATAGCTGTACAACATCCCCAAACTTAAGTGAACTTTTACCAAAATGGCAAAAACTGTCCCATAATAGAAATGCAAATGAGTGCTGACCTGCTCACTCTTTCCCCCAACAGATGCTGGCAGAAAGCTTCATCCCATAAGGTGCTTCTGGAGTTTTCAAGCAGCTCTGGGGTACTCTTCTCTGTGATGCAAGGACCCTCCCTTGCGCAACTGAGCTCTGTGGCCATCTCCCCAGTCCTGAAGTCCCACACCCTCTCCACAGTTTCTGCTTGTGTGTCTCTTCTCAGAGAGGTCTAGTACCAGAAGACTTTTCAATATCTGCCCTGCTGGGACACTCTACCATTATACACCGACTGTCAGTGAGGCACTGCACCCACAGGGACATATATGGCAGTAGGGAAAGGAGCAGAGTTTCAGACTGCACTTCTAGGATAGGATACAGGGCAAACATAAGTAGCCACAGAGCATGGATACAGCCTCTGCAGAAGAAATATTGCAATGCCTGAATCAGATCAGGTCTATGTAGTCTAGTATCATGTCTCTGACAGTGGCCAGTATATGTTTCTTCAATTCGGGATTCTCAGAGTTTTCCACAAGCATAAAGACTGCCAGATGTAGGTCAGATAGTCAAGATCAGTTTTACCAGAGATCCCTGAGTAAGCAGCTAACCAAGGCTAAAAAGCATGCCACACTAATAATTAATGATAGGTCAAGTCAGCAACACAGAATGGGGGGAGGTGAGGCAAGGCAAATGAGTGCGAGCCCACTCCTGTTCACTACCAGTGGTTATTAGGATTGCAGCTCAACCCATTGTCCTACTCATAGGTATGACCCTGACTTCTTTCCAGATGATTTAGGCTGTTTTATTACTATCTGGGCCAAAGGCAACAACAACTCAAAAAGTGAAGAATGGGCTCAAGCTGCCCAAAGTATCAATACCTATTCTTTAAAAGCTGTGCCTATTACTAAAAATAATCCACCTGATATACGTAGTGTGAAAAGTGCTTACAAGGGACAGTACCTAAATATGACAGAAAATTTTACATGGCTGCCCAATTTCTGCCTTCAGACACATCCACGCAATCCTACTGAAATTCAGCTCAATTCCAGAGAGTGGGTGGTCCAGCTCTGCTTTCACATAATTACATACAACTGTCATTGGCCTCTCTCTCAGCCCTTTGACTCACTATTTACACATGGTACCGTTGACAGCTTACTTCAAAATGTTAGTAGAAGAAGACGACTGTCTTTTAGGCCTGTGTAGTTAAAAAAAACAAACAAAAAAACCCACCTACAACTAAATTGGATAAGTGTTTGCATTTTCTAAGATTCAAAAAAAATTATTTTTTTTAATTATTCCAGCACTTTTCATAGATTCTAGGTTTTTACAAGTTTAGAAAGAGGTGGACATCTAAAAAAAAGTCAAAAAATACACACAAAGAAGATTGTTTTAACTGTGAAAATGTTTCTGCATTTTTTAAACCAGCTCTACCCACAGCCATTTTTCCATGGCTTGCTTTCCCACAGCTTGTGTTTAACTCAGCCTCTCTTTTTCCATGGCCTGTCTTTGCTCAAACATTCTACCAAGGAAAGAGATCTTTCAGTTGAGACTGCTGCCATAAAAAGTTATTTGGCACCCAAGAGATGCATTGAATCATTGTGTTTCCTGAATTCCCAGATGGAGCAGGAGTTGCAGATGCTTATGCCACTGTGCCCTCCCATGAGGCAGACTTTCCACACCACTGACATCAATAGCTTGAGATCTGCCAGTTGAAGAAATCATTAGAGCAGAGTAGGTGTAAATATTTTTGAACTACTATTGTGATGGCTGCCATATTGGCTGACACATGCCCAAGATTGAACTGGGGGCCTCCAGAGCTAAAGAGCTACAACAGATTGAACTAAAGAGCCAAGGCTTTGTAACTAACTGCTGTAACTACTCATATCATCTGTAGAGGAACACAGATGAGGACCGATCACACCCACTTAGTGGGTTACGCTGTTACTGCAATGCACACAAATGTATGCGTTACTACCTAATTGAAATTCACCTGATTTTGCAATAAATTATATGAAAAACAGATGGCCATTAGGTCTGAATTTTAGAAATTAGATGAAACTAAGTTTGTACACTTCTGCTCTTCACCTTGTAGGCATTTTTAGAATGACAGTAGAGGACATTAGACTCTGCAGGGATATTGAATGTGCATTTCCAAACTAAAAATAACCATAATTTCATAGTCAAACATTATATATACGAAATAGGGTCTCCATAAAATTTATGGTAACGATAATGTGTGAAAACCCACTTATTAAACTTTCTTTTCCAAATTTGCTGTGGATGGAGGTTGGCATTAATATCCTTGTGCTATGTAAAGGAATTCTAGGGGCTATATTTAGTAACTACAATATAACACACTATCTTGAATATATGCGTGTATCACCCCTGAAAGTGGATAGGACAAACTGCAACATACAGTATGTCCCACGGACAATTTCAGACTCTTGCATTATTGAATCCCGCTTCTGGTTTATTGCTACATCCCAACTGAAACTTTATAGTTCTTTCAGTGAAGAATACAATAACTCACATCTGAACTGTATTTGTTTAGCTAAGCAAGAAAATTCTAAACTAAAGTTTTCCATCTCTGTGGCCAGGAACTGCATTTTCCTGAGAGGGTCTAACACCAATCCACAAGCTGGGCAGGAACTACAGGCCATAACTCTAAAAGTTAATAAAGAAACATTCTGCCACACCACATGTTTGCATACTCAGCAGAGCTACCTTATGTTCAGCTATGATTAAAGAAAGATCATATATTCCTTTCCCCTCTCTCAAAACTGTGGCAAATTATACCTTTTCAAACGTAAATTTGGTTTTAAAAGAATGGGAGTCTGTAATGTGAATGAAATATAAGCCAAGAAGAATCAGATCCAGCAGCTATTACTTAGGCCATCGAGCTTTATGGGATTTCTGTCTGAGTAAGGACTGAAGGATTTGATCCTAGAAGATTTCTGTCTTCCACTGTAAGTTCTTCAGAAATGCCCCCCCACCCCGCCCGGTATATATTAGGCATTGCTGAAGAAGTTCTGATAAAGTTAAACACCTCTCCAAACTATGCCAAAGCAAGAACCAAGCCTTATTTTTGACATGCCAAACAGTGCTTCTAACTTTCTTCTCCCAAATTAAAAAAAAAAAAGTTTTATGTAGCTTTGAATTCCCAGATTCTGACAGAGTCCAGAACTAGAGGTGACAAAATCTCAAAGAAAGGGTGCTCTTAGGGAGACCTCTGACCCAAATGAAAAGAAGGGGTAGCAGAAATCTCATGAAAAAGGGTATCACTGAAAGATTCTTCAGAAGTTTCAGCAGATACTAGAGGTTTGGATAGTTTGAATTTATACCCTGTGAACTTTCAGATGCTTATTCAAGGCTAACAGCTAAAAATGTCATATGGTTTGCCCATCATTAACTTATATTGACAATCTGGCTAGTTTTTCCATCTGCCTGGACATGCACAGAAAAAAAAACAACAAAAAACCTCAAGAACATCACAGATTGAGGGATTTCACTTATTGGTTCCTTGTGAAGCCAGAGTTTGAAGGGACTTGAAGATGGAAGAGGATTAAGCAGGATCTCTTTAACTCTTCCATGCTAATAGGCCTGATCTAAGGACCATTAAAGTCAATGGACAGTGGATCAGACCCAAAGTTTAGAGCAAGGATTGCGGATTTCAGAAGCAGGTTCTGTGGATTCTGTAGCATCTCTGCAGTGTGCCATCTGAGAGGCATCCATTCCCGCCCACTTCCTCCTCCTCTCTCCCTCCCCCATATAGAAAATATGAAAAGCAATATGAAAAAACAAAATCAAATAGCTATAGACAGAGAGCTATTTGATTTTGTTCACATTTTTCATACTGCTTGCCTAAGTTTACTTTTTAACAAACCTTGATTATGAGTCTTAAGAATTTCCAAATAAGTTGAATGCAATACTGAAGATTCAGGATTGCAATATCACAAGTCCTAGGTTTAGTAGATGCAAGCATTTATGATTCATGCCTCCACTCTGGAATACATTAAATTCCAGGAACCTTCGTAGACCAGCTTGAGAACCCTGAAAAGCCAGTGTTTTTAAAGACTGAGATCTCACAATTAGTGAACAATGGTAACACTACCTAGTGTATATATCTCAAAGCATTTCACAAAAGGTGTGTTATTATTCTCATATTGTAACTAAGGAAACTGAGGTCCAGTGAAGTTAAGTGATTTGCCCTAGGTCACACAGAAAGATAGTGGCAGAACTCAAAACAGAACCCAGCTAATAGGATTCTAAGTTCTGAGGCTTTCCTATTAAATCATGCTCCTTCCATAAGTTCAAGAGGCGAAAGAGCTCGACTCCTATTGATGAAAAGGCAAAAGTGATACCATACATAGGCTAATTTGCATAGGCTACCTACCCACAATTCCTCTAGTGACACTTGGGGAATCCCCATAACTATGTGAACTTCCAAGCAGCCAGGACTCTACTCAAGGGTCCTAAGCATTGTTGGCTTCCCTCCTATGCAGACTTTGCTTCAAGAGCTTTTAAAGACAGAGGACTTTGTGGCAAGAAACAATATTGAGGTCAGCAGTAGACCTGAGTGGATTCTGCTGAGTCTTTGCCTCCCAGAATCTTAATAAAGCTGAATCATTAAGCTGGGTCAGGGGGTGGCAGATGTCAGCAGGACACAGCAAGCAGCTTCCCTGTGTTGTGAGTTGGCATAGGTGTTTGTTCTCGACAGATGACGTCCCATCCCTGCACAGGTAGTTGGTTCAGCAGACTTCGATATTTCTACCCAGCAAGAAAGACCACAGGCGCTGTTCAGTGACAAAGGCAGTCAGACAGGTTTATTGCCCTCAATGCACAGTACTAGCACCCTGGCTCTATGGTCACAGGTACACTAACATGTGTGCCCAGTGGCAAGGAGTGTCTCAGTCAGCAGCAGGAGTCTCTGCTGTCCCTTAGGCCACACAAAGGGTTAAGGCGAGGTACTCTGACATTTATAGACTGAGACAAATGATTTACATACCACCTTTATGTGTTTCATGAATCTACTTGTTACCTCCCCTTGTATCTTGCTCCAGGTGTCTTGGGCAAAACATCCTGATTCATCACTTCTGTCAAATCCTCCTATCCTGTGTTAGGTCACACTGTATCTGTGCTAATCTTCTGGAGTGGGTAACTTCACACACATATGACAGGTTTCAGAGTAACAGCCGTGTTAGTCTGTATTCGCAAAAAGAAAAGGAGTACTTGTGGCACCTTAGAGACTAACCAATTTATTTGAGCATGAGCTTTTGTGAGCTACAGCTCACTTCATCGGATGCATACTGTGGAAGCTGCAGAAGACATTATATACACACAGAGACCATGAAACAATACCTCCTCCCACCCCACAGCAGGAGAGTGGGGTGGGAGGAGGTATTGTTTCATGGTCTCTGTGTGTATATAATGTCTTCTGCAGCTTCCACAGTATGCATCTGTGGAAGTGAGCTGTAGCTCACGAAAGCTCATGCTCAAATAAATTGGTTAGTCTCTAAGGTGCCACAAGTACTCCTTTTCTTTTCACACACATACTTAGTAGCTGTTGCTCTTTAGGAGTGCCTGTGTTCTAGCAACACTAGCAATATCTTTTCCGAGGTCATCAGACAGTAAACTTGTCAGCATCTGCTTTACTACATGGCTTGACTTTGGTTCATGACATGGCCTAACTTTGCTGATTATGATTCAGGCCTCAGATCTTACACCAGGGCCAGTGCTCCAGTCGGGTCTATCTCACACACACACCCACACCTTGGAACTAGAGACAGACATGCAGAGAGACACATGGACTATTTCTACTCCTCACTGATCCCCACCATGACTAGGGTTTGGTAGATGGTGCAGTTTTGGGGTTACTACCCATGGGACATTCTGACTGGTGGGTGGGAAGGAAGTTAGATGGTCTACTGCCAAAATTATTGGAAGGGAAAGTTGTTTTACTCTTTGTGTATGTATTCTATTACTATGTTTTCCCAGTTTATGGCTGGATCCCAAGACTGTCAGCTGCTCCTTGATATGTGACAATATGATCTTACAGAGGCCCTCCAAAATTATAAAAACTTCCTGCAAGTGCAGAGGGGGTAAAGAGAAATTTTACCACTATTCTCTGAGGCTTAAGTTCAGTGAAACACGTATGTGCTTAAATGCCATTGATGCCAATTGAGTGGCAGTAAACAGGTGATTTTACCTCTTTATATGACGCTGGTGGAACTGATACTAGAATATTACATACAATTCTTATACCCACATTTTTAAAAGGATGTTGGAAAACTGGAAAAGGTGCAGAAGAGAGCCTTAGGGCTAGAAGAGATGCCTTACAGTGACAGACTTAGAGAGGTCAATCAGTTTTAGTTATCAAAAAGAAAATTGAGAGGTTACTTGATTACAATGTATAAATACCAAGTACCTTCACTGGGCAAAAATACAAAGTATTAACTAGTGAAGAAAGGCCTAATAAGAACCAATGGCTGGAAGCTGACAAATTCCAATTAGAAATATGGCACGTAGCTGTGGGGGGTCATTAGTGCTTAGAACAAACTATTAAGGTATTAGTGGATTCTTCATCTCTTGAAGTCTGCAAATCAAGACTGGGTGCCTTTCTGGAAGACATGCTTTAGGCAAACAGACGTTATTAGACTCAATACAGCAGTATCTGGATGAAATTTTATGACCTGCATTATACCAGAGGTCAAACTAGATGCTCTAATGGTCCATGTAATCTTAAAATCTTTTAACGTGCTTGTAAGATTGTGTACTCACGAGCTGCAGTGCCCCTTGTGCCAGGGTGCAATGCTGTGAGGGGTCCTCATTTCTGGCTCCTCATACTGACCATCTGCCTCTCACTGGGAGGCATAGCTTAACCTCTAGCCAAGTCACAGAGTTCAGTCCCCTTCCAGGGTAAGAAAAGGTCGAGTTGAAAGGCCTAAGGCAAAAGAGGCTTTGCCCTCCTCCATCTTGGGAAATTCCTTGGCCCTTCCCTTGGGGTCAGTCTCCAGCCCCACCCTGGGCTCAATTTCTTTCTGTTGGGCTTGCATGCCCCTTCCTCAGGGGCTGGTAGGGGAACCCAGGCCCACCCTCTCCTCTGGGTTTGGTTCAAGGACCCTGTATTAAGCAGTTAGGTCTGCTTTTTCAGATAGGCTGTTAACTCCAAGCACTCTTGTACTGCTTCCCCACAGCTTGTATTTAACACAGCCTCCTTTTGACTCTCAGGCCTCTGGCATTTCCCTAGATCCTCCCAGCTTCTCCTTTCTTTGCTGGAATCTTATTACATAGATAACTATTAATAAATAATATCGGTAGAAATGAGCATAAACAGTTTCATAAGACCAAACGTATTTTGCACTTTTGCCCAAAAGGTGATTAGTAACCACTTTCCTCTTAAATCACTTAAATCACTGATAACATATTGACAGTCCAGGAATTTCATACTGATGACACCTCCTCCCCAGAGAAATGCACAAACTCATAAAACTACTTGATTTAGCATTCAGAGAATGAGCACACACTTATTGGGGAGATTCTCTCTTGCTCAAGATCCTTCCCTGGATTTCTGTGCAACTTATTGACTATAACTGACTATAA
The DNA here is from genome assembly GCF_965152275.1 of Natator depressus. Classification (NCBI taxonomy): domain Eukaryota; kingdom Metazoa; phylum Chordata; order Testudines; family Cheloniidae; genus Natator; species Natator depressus. The sequence goes on from NC_134234.1 coordinate 268,566,577, forward strand.
TAGCAGTGAGTAGGGAACTGGATGGGAGTGAAATCAGGAAGGCCAAATCACAACTGGAGTTGCACCTAGCAAGGGATGTTAAGAGTAACAAGAAGGGTTTCTACAGGTATGTTAGCAATAAGAAGATGGTCAGGGAAAGTGTGAGTCCCTTACTGAATGGGGGAGGCAACCTAGTGACAGAGGATGTGGAAAAAGCTAATGTACTCAATGCTTTTTTTGCCTCTGTCTTCACGAACAAGGTCAGCTCCCAGACTACTGCACTGGGCAGCACAGCATGGGGAGGAGGTGACCAGCCCTCTGTGGAGAAAGAAGTGGTTCAGGACTATTTAGAAAAGCTGGATGAACACAAGTCCATGGGGCCGGATGCACTGCATCCGAGGGTGCTAAAGGAGTTGGCGAATGTGATTGCAGATCCATTGACCATTGTCTTTGAAAGCTCATGGCAACTGGGGGAGGTCCTGGATGACTGGAAAAATGCTAATGTAGTGCCCATCTTCAAAAAAGGGAAGGAGGAGGATCTGGGGAACTACAGGCCAGTCAGCTTCACCTCAGTCCCTGGAAAAATCATGGAGCAGGTCCTCAAGGAATCAATTTTGAAGCACTTCGAGGAGAGGAAAGTGATCAGGAACAGTCTGCATGGATTCACCAAGGGCAAGTCATGCCTGACTAACCTAATTGCCTTCTATGATGAGATAACTGGCTCTGTGGGTGAGGGGAAAGCAGTGAACGTGTTATTCCTTGACTTTAACAAAGCTTTTGATACAGTCTCCCACAGTATTCTTGCCAGCAAGTTAAAGAAGTATGGGCTGGATGAATGGACTATAAGGTGGATAGAAAGTTGCCTAGATTGTCGGGCTCAATGGTTAGTGATCAATGGCTCCATGTCTAGTTGGCAGCTGGTGTCAAGCAGAGTGCCCCACGGGTTGGTCCTGGGGCCGGTTTCGTTCAATATCTTCATTAATTATCTGAAGGATGGTGTGGACTGCACCCTCAGCGAGTTTGCAGATGACACTAAACTGGGAGGAGTGGTAGATACGCTGGAGGGTAGGGATAGAATACAGAAGGACCTAGACAAATTAGAGGATTGAGCCAAAAGAAATCTGATGAGGTTCAACAAGGACAAGTGCAGAGTCCTGCACTTAGGACGGAAGAATCCCATGCACTGCTACAGACTAGGGACCAAGAGGCTAGGCAGCAGTTCTGCAGAAAAGGACTTAGGGGTTACAGTGGACGAGAAGCTGGATATGAGTCAACAGTGTGCCCTTGTTGCCAAGAAGGCTAACGGCATTTTGGGCTGTATAAATAGGAGCATTGCCAGAAGATTGAGGGACATGATCATTCCCCTCTATTCGGCATTGGTGAGGCCTTATCTGGAGTACCGTGTCCAGGTTTGGGCCCCACACTACAAGAAGGATGTGGAAAAATTGGAAAGAGTCCAGCGGAGGGCAGCAAAAATGATTAGGGGACTGGAACACATGACTTATGAGGAGAGGCTGAGGGAACTGGGATTGTTTAGTCTGTGGAAGAGAAGAATGAGGGGGGATTTGATAGCTGCTTTCAACTACCTGAAAGCGGGTTCCCAAGAGGATGAATCTAGACTATTCTCAGTGGTACCAGATGACAGAACAAGGAGTAATGGTCTCAAGTTGCAGTGGAGGAGGTTTAGGTTGGATATTAGGAAAAACTTTTTCACTAGGAGGGTGGTGAAGCATCGGAATGGGTTACCTAGGGAGGTGGTAAAATCTCCTTCCTCAGGGGTTTTTAAGGTCAGGCTTGACAAAGCGCTGTCTGGGATGATTTAGTTGGGGATTGGTCCGGCTTTGAGCAGGGGGTTGGACTAGATGACCTCCTGAGGTCCCTTCCAACCCAGATATTCTATGATGCTAAAGAGACCTGGATTTGCCACAGACCTGCTGTTTAATCTGGGGCAACTCACGTCACAGCAATAACCTTATTTGTAATGATACTCACCCTCCCTTGTAAAGATTTTTGCAATCTATGGATGAAAAGCACTATACTACAGCTGAGTGCCGTTATTATTTAGGGAATTAAGAGATGATCATTTCTTAAAAATCCAGATGCAACCAGTGGAACTTTATATCTGTTAACCAGGGGAGTTTACAGCTGCAAAAGAACTAGTACTTTCCAACATGAAATACATTGATTTGGAATTTTGTAACTTCAATTGATTCATTTTACTTTCAACTCGTTCCCTCGTATTAAAATTCAATTTAAAGAGGAGGAATTCCTCGAGGACATTAGCTTTAATTAATAATGGATGTGTGTGCCACCAGAAAAATCAGAAATCCAAAATAAATAGGTTACAGTTGGAGTTATTTATAGATACTTAAGAAAAAGAGTGCAAGCATTTATAGAAAGAAAGGTGTATGTGTAAAGCAATAATGTGATGCAATACAAGTAGTATTACCACTTCAGCCATTAATTCTTTTCTCCTACATGCAAAATGTACTACATACTATATAAGTCTCTTAATGCAATCAAACTAGCTCTTTCTGTTAAAAAAAAAAAAAAAAAGAGGTAGCTCCTTGCCTGGATCTATGGATGTCAAGTGTCTGCCTAGAGAACAAATCTAGAAATCAAATTTAAAATGACGAAACAAAAGTTTTAGCATTTCCATGATGACACACTTACAACAATGGCCTGATTAAGAATAGGTGGCACCCTTTGCCTCTGGTGATCTGTGAGAGTGTTAGGGGATCCATGGGGTACATCTACACATGGATAAAGACTCCTGGCACGGCTGCAACTGGCCCGGGTCAGCCGATGGGCTCGTGAGGCTTGGGCTGCAGGGCTAAATATTGCTGTGTAGATGTTTGGGCTCAGGCTGGAACCCGAGCTCTGGGACCCTCCAACTTCGCAGGATTTTGGGCTTCAGCCCAAGCCCAGGAGTCCACATGGTGATTTTTCAGCCCTGGATCCTGAGCCCAGCTGCAGGTGTTTTCAATCCCTGTGTCGACATAGCCCGTATTGTCAATGTGCAGGGGAACCCCCAGCTTTTTCAACAGAGGCCAGACAAATGGAATTCCTCTCCTACATGTAGTTTAGTTCTATGCAGGGGACAATGCGGCCTTAAGTTTATTGTTCTCCTCTTTTATGGATCTTTTACTGCTTTTGCTATATGATATAGGATCTAGGGGAAGATCATGCAGTCTTAGCTTTGCCAATTAGCTCTTCCTTATTCTTGTGAATAATCCTGATGAAATCAAAGCAACCCCTCACCTGGGGCTCCATTCCGCCCTTATTATGCTGAACACTTACTTACGTCACATGAGAAAGGGTGGCAGCCTTGGACCCTAATGGTCACATAAGGACTGTAGGATCTGGCCCTTGTTAATGGGAAAGACATAACGTATCTCTTTTAGAGACTGACCTAATGTTCAGCTTTTACTGTAAAATAATACCTTGTTTCTAAGCCGCAAAGTTTTTAAATCTGAAGTCTATGATCCCAAAAGAAAACAAAGCAAAAAACAACAACCACCCCCTAATCAAATGGATGTTGACAGCTGCACATGCTGAACATTGTGGAACAGCTAGATGACACTGAAGCTTTGGGACTGAATTCAAGTTCTCAGTCAGAGGCCTTTCCATCTCCAATAAAGCTGAAATGCAAACAAAAACTTCAGCAAAACAAGTAAATAAACTAACTCATTTAACTTTGTCAGCTATTAGATATCAGAAACGCATGTTAGATAGTAATGTGTTAGGCCATAAACTACAGCTGCGTGTAGTTGCATCTAAGGCCTTGATCCAAAAACAAATGAAGGGAATAAGAATCCCTACATTGACTTCAGATGGGCTGTGAACCAAGCCCTAAATTAGTATATGTGAGAGCAAGATTGGCAAGTGATTGGCAAAGTTTATAAGGCAAAGTAACGTGGTGCTTTAACACAAGAAAGCCCTGTTAATTACATACTGTATATGGAAAAATAGATTAAAAGTGTATGCTAGCCAGTAACCCATTTCATGATCCTCTGTGATAACAGGCTGCAACACTAAGTGTCAGCTAGGGAGTCAGAGATCTGGGATCAATTTCTGGCTCATCTACAGACTTCCTGAGTGACTATGAGTACATCACTTAATCTCGACATGCCTTGGTTCCCCATCTGTAAAATGAGACTAACAATACTTCCTTTTTTCTATCTGTTTAGTCTGAAAGCGTTTGGGGGGAGGGGGGCAGAGAATGTCTTTTACCATGAATTTGCACAGTGCCTAGCACAATGGGGCTCTGATCTCAGCTGGGCCTTCCAGAGGCTATTAAAATAATAATAATATAATGTTTGAGAGTGAATGTATTGCTGTATAGTCAATAAAGCATGTTGTAGTCTGGGAGGAGTCCACAAAAGCAACAAAAATTAGTTAAGCTGAGGCCTGCAGCCAAGGGGATTTAAATTGTGTTTGTCCTGATAACTGCAAATCACCAAAGTACCACTCCTACAGATATAACAAGTCACAGGTCCTGGACTACAGTATGTCTAAATCAGCCTTACTATGTGAGGAGTATTAGAATCATGGATCTCCCTTTATGATGAGCTTACCTTAGACAGTTACCTGCCTTAGACAGGCTCACCAAAGCGTGAAGGATCAGGGCCTTCTGTGTAACTGAAATTTAACCATTGAACAGGGTGCCTGTCTGGAAAGAATAATTCTGTAAAGGAAAAAGACATATGGAAAGTGAACTGAAGTAGAGAAAATCCTTTAAATACACAAATACATGAATGAATAAATCACTTCACAACAAATTTTAATGTAAAAGATAGAGCATAGGTCACCCTAGTACCCAATCAGCAGGTAAAAAAAAATACTTGTATAACCATTGGAGGTAGAAAATCAGCACTAGATTGCTCAGGATGGTGCTTACTCATTTTGCTGCACAGTGCATGAAAGATACAACCGCTTGCTTTGAGGCCAAGTGGTAAATGCTCAAAATGAAATCAGCTCACCCCTCTCAGAGCCCAAGTGTGATCCCTTAGGCTTGAGGCCAGTATTGCTTGATTCAAGAGCAAAGAGATGGAATTATTTGTAGAAACAGTATTTGTAGAGTGGGCCTACTTCAGCATTCACTATCCCAATTGTCTAATGCAGGAAGCTATTGATGTAATGGGAGGAGACCCAGGAAAATGAAATGACAAATACCCTGTTCTCTTAGTTAAGACCTACCTTCAGACAGAAGCAGAGCAGAATGAACGTTCTTTAAAACAAAAGGGCAATTGAAGAGAGGGGATATTATCATGAGACAGGAACCCCCATCATTTAAACAAGAGCTATTTCCCAAAGACTGGGAAAAGAATACTTGAATGAGGCGCTTTCTAAGGATATTGCTGCAATAGTGCTCAGTGAAATGTAAGAAGAAAATATTAAGCAGTACATCTGAATGCACAGTATCTATACTAGGCTCAAATTCAGTTCACACTGTCAGGTATGCTGACCCCCAAAAGAAATATTACTTGCAAGGAGAACTATTTAATATTTAATCCAGTTTGCTAGGATCTTCCACTTACAGCAAGGGAAAATATGCATCCCCAATTCAATGGGACTCATAGTGTTTGCTTGGCTATGTGTTACTTTTTGAATGTTTTAAATGGCTTAGCCAAAACATGTTTTCCACTTCGTAATAAAGGGCCACATTCAACTCTCAGTTTAATCATTGTAAATCCAGAATAACTCAACTGAATCTGGAATAAATCATACAGGTGTAATATAAATCAGGATTTGGCCCAAAGTTAAAATCAATACAAATACCTTTTAAAAGTATGTAGATATTATCCTGGATTTTGTTACATCTAAATTACATTTTCTTTTACCATCAGGGATATCCTGTAATTATGTATATTTTTACTTAATATCTATATCTGAATATTAAATAGTAATAAAGACAAATTCTTCTAAATGTAAAAAACCTTGTTGTTCTAAGTCTTTGTTTCCATTTGTTTCACTGCATTAAAGCATCCAGTACATCCTTGCATAGTTGTAATACATAGAATGCAAGTATTTTGCTTTTTCTTTTATTGCAGAACTTATAATGAATGGACTCTAAAATTAAAAGTCTCTTTTTCTGCTCCTGAAATTTGAGGCACATTGATGGATTTTTTTTTTTTTGGTAACATGCTCTGTAACTTCTGAAGTAAACTGTACTTGCTTACAATACTAGCTTTGTTTGACTTCACTTCAATTTGATTCAGCAAAATTAATATCAAGACCAAAAACCTTCTCAGAATGAGGTCTTCACTTGAGGGTAAGAATTGTACCACCCTCCCACAGGTCCAAAATCCCACTGCCATTGGTCAGGGTCAAATACCACTGGCTCTGCATTCTGAGTAACTCTGTGCCATTTGAGAAAGTGGAAGCCAAAGGTAAGTTTTACTACTTCTTTACTTGATTGGTAAACTGGATTCTTAAAGATGGAAATATTTTTTTTTTATATTTGTTTTATTCTATCATGGAAAATACTAATTCAAATGAGGTAGATTACTGATGCTATTTACTTTATTTTTCTTCTTTAAACATTTCTTAGTTCCTTCCTGTGAAAGGTGTACATGATCTTCAACAAAATATTTGAACTGACAGCTACAGTAGATGCCAATATAATTACAGTGTGTTCCAATATCTGATGCTTAAAAAAAGTAAAGAGACACAAACTTTGCAAGCAGGTCCAGGTACTACAGTAACAGTTATAGAGATACAGTTTAATGGAGGTGAGAAGATAACTGATTACTTATTTTGTTGCTGATATTTGTTACGTGAGATAAAGTCTTTAAAAACTCATACATTTAAACTTTTATATCTAGGAAATGTAAAAATGGTTTTAAAATTATTTGAACATAAAGAAAACAAACAATTCTTAAATGATTAATTACATGGAATATTGATATACAGGAATGGCTCGGAAAAGTTTACACAAGGCAAAAAGAAACCTATGCCTGTTAGTGATAATACACAGTATACTTTATTGTTGGACCTTTGGGGATGAATGCCAGAATCAAGCCAACTATAAAATGAGGCCAGTAACAATCCTGACAAAAATAGGGAAGAGAAAATAAAGACAAAGAAAAACAAATTATTTCATGTTTACTTTGGCTATTAAATCAGCACCAAACATTTAAAAAACCTGGGACTACAGAACTGAGTGAGGGCCGTAACGAATGTATTCTTCTTATATTTGAAGGATCTGCAATAGAATTATTTGTAAAAAAAAAACCCAACTTTAATAATCTTGTAAGACACCACTAAAAAGCTGCCATTCAATTAAGACTTGCTCAAAGACTAGCTAAGCTGTCTCTAGGTTTTCCCAGAAGCAGATAAAAAAAATTGTTGGAAAAAGCACTGGAAGGAAAAATGAGTGCCTTGTGCTGTTCATCATCCCCACTGGAATTTCATATCCTCATGCCTAAACCTGCTTCATAAAGACCTTCTTTCAAGTAGCTGAAGTTCACTCTGTTGCTCAAAGTATGCAACCTCAAAAGGAAAGGTTCTCATGAATTTCTTATCTCTCATACACTGGGTAGTTTAAGCAGCTAGAATTTATAAATGAAATAATAAAATACCATAATACAACTGAGGATTGTACTTAGCATCATAGGGAGTATTGTTTATTAGTCCTTATTGGACCTATTCAGCAATTATTACTGTCAATACTCCTGTTGAAATCAATCATAGTTATAGGTAAGTAAAGGATTGAATAAGGAATGCTAAATAGAGCCCTGTGTGTGGATATTTTAGATAATAGTGAATGGATCACTTCAGCATGAGAGGGAAGGAATGTTAATATTCAATCCTATTGTGGATTTTCTAAAATCCACAATTTTATTAAATTTATGGAACATGTTTAATGTTCCATAAATTTAATGTTTATTAAAATATGGAACATTTAAATCAATTTCACGTGTTCGGTATTCTAGCTGGGGAGAAGAGGTGACTATGTCACACCACCACTGCTCATTGGAGCGAGTGGGTAAGAAAAAATGGAGCATACCATTCCTTTAAGTAGTGGGGGGGGGGGACATAACTGCTTTTATTTTTTTCAGTTGGAAATCTGCAGAAGGGATATTTTTAAAATATATCTTGCCTTCCAACTAGTTGAAATGCCATAGTTCAACATATTGGTAAACAGAGTAAAAGTACTTGAAAGAAGGTACTACCGGAATTGTGGGGAAAAGGTTCTACTTTTGTTGGGTTTGTAGGGGAAATATAAAATTCTGTTGCTGGATATTTTGAAAGGTCAGTCATGGTTACTGTGATGTATAAAAAGCCTACTAATTTGGCCCTTGATTAGCTTCTCAAACGTCATTTTATGGTGGAATTGAAAGGGCCAATGTTATGAGAGTCAAAATGTATTCCGCTTTCAGCTTTTCAGAGCTATTCTCATAGAGGCGAGTTTTGTCAAGAAATCCTCTGTTAATCCTCTCCTGATACACGTGCAAATCAGTGGGCCAGATCCTAAGCTGTTGTAAATCAGCACATGCCCAGTGAAGTCTGCAGAGCTATGCTGATATGCTGGCAGTGGATCTGACTGACTGATTCAAATGAAATCATAAGGTATCTTCACAATAACATAATAATCAATTAATAAATACTTTCAATCAATGATCCTGGAATTTTTTAAAAAGCTCCTTAGCCTTCAGAATTCTTGCTAAAATTGCATATCCTGCTTGTATAAGATTGAAATTTTGCAGGTGATTTGCAATTATGTATTTATGCATATTATGTTTCCATTTAGAAATAATTGAACAATGAAGACATTTGCAAATATTTTTCTGGGACTTTTTATCTTTGAGGCCATTGTGGCTGCTCCTACAATAGATACCTTAACTTATGACTCTGAAACCTATGACGTAGCACTGGAAGACTTGGATAATCTTTATGACTACAATGAAAACCTCCCCGTGGACCAGGCAGAGGTAATCTGAACTTCACTTATTTTGCTTTTCCAAAAAGTACAATGCATAAATGCAGTGGTTATTTAGGATTTTTTTTAACTATTCATCATTGAGACAGGTCAATTGGTGTGGGGGCTATTGCCTAGAGTTGACTCCACAGTTTTCTGTGTAATTTAATATACCATATTTAACACATGATTTCTCCCCATCTTCACATGTGGTCCAAGTTGTGCCCCTGAATTTTTTTGAGCTAATCCTTGAGATTATAGCCAATAGCCTCTGTTTCCCTTAGCTCTCCTCACTTGGCTCTGATACATGTTGGAGGCTCTCATGGTGGTGCCACTATGTTGGTGGGACAAAAGAGAGAAATGGAGAAAGTTGGGATGGAAGAAACATCCACAGCTCCCCATAAAGTGGGATAGAGCAAAGCTGTTTGCTGAGGTTGCATTATGGAACAATGATTACACGGGATACAGGTATTTCAGCCCACAGGTTCTTTCTATAACTTTTGGCACAGAGACGAAGGAAAGGAGGAGGGAAGGAAAGGGGAAAAAGAGAAAAGAGAGAAGGGAAGAAAGATAATTAAGGAGAAAAGACAAAGAGAAAATGATTAAACAGATTATAGTCCACTCCTGCTGTAAGGATTTAGGCAAACTCCCAAAGAGACAATGGGGGGTTGCCTGAGTCAGCACTGAGTGCTAAGAAAATATGAAGAATAAAAGAATGTTAAATAATGTTAGATTTAGATAATAAAAACAAGACTTTTATTAAATATTATATGTTGGGGGTTCTGAATCTGAATCCTTCCCATGCCATCAGATGCTGATTAGGGCACAAACAAAGCTCCGCCATCCCTGTCTATCATGCTCTTTGTGTATCAGGACTAGCTTGTTGTGTTTCTATAATTTCTTTATGAGGACAGGTTTTTGGCCTCTCATTTAGCCCCTAACCTGGATCACCAGTGAGCTGCTTCTTCTCTGGTCCCCACCCTTTGACATGCTTAGTTTGGATGGCCCTGCCAGGAGTAAAAGTTCCTACCCTCACAGTTCTCAGGGTCATTGGAATGTGCAAGGTTGCATCAAGGCGCAGTCCCCACCCCACAAAGTTTTGGTGCTCATTACCTAACAGAATTATATAGGTTTATAGGAGTGGTTATTGTTTTAGTGTTTCATGATCGAGGACAGTAACTTGTAACTATATAATAAACATCTCCCAGCAATCAACAGTCAAAGGACAACTTACTAAAAAAAAGTAAGTAGGCCAGAGTCAGATGGTGTAAATTAGCATAGGTCCATTGAAATTAATGCTGAATACTAGCAGAGAATCTGGCCCTAAGATCATAAACACTTTCATGAGCTCACTGATGTAGTGCAGGGGAACTGTACTGTTCCTTTTAAAATAGGGAGGAAGATTTCTGCTAAGCCAGAGATCAGGCTTTATTCAAAAGTGTTTGAAATGGGTTTAAAATGTTCCCAAAATACAAGGTCCACAATGAGCTGGTTGCTCTCAGGGATGTTTGCAAACAGCCTGCTAATGACCATCTTCCTTCCCTGCTCCAGAAACAACACAGTCATGGTGAAAAGGTGGCTGACTCTCCCCTACAGAGATAACTCACCTTAGTCTATCTCCCCAATGCACAGCCCCCATTTGCAGACACCCAGCTCTCCCCACACTTGTGTTTCCTGCATGTCTTCCCTGAGAAATTTACCTCCACTCACTGAAAGCCCAAGCTGCATGTCAGCTGAATATATTTGATGTTGATTAATATGGGATACCTATGCCTTGCTGCCATCTGGGGAAGAAAAGGAACATACACCACTACTGTAGGGCTTCTCATACTTAATTTTCCACCTGCTTCTCTTCCTTTGTGATGTCCTAATTAAACCAGTAAATATATTTCACCACTAACATTCGGTGGTGTATCTAATAAATCCCATGAACTCTATTCTTTTTGAGAGTTGCCCAGTAAGCTCCCATCTCACCAAAACATGGAGTGACTCTCTTTACCAAATTCCAACAATTAAGGATCGAAACGGGGCTAGCCTTTTGTTGCTCACTTCCTGCTAAACAAAAGTGCAGGGTTCAGTGCTTAATTTGTGCCAGAGTTTGTCTGGACTGAGCTCCAGCACCTCTAGGCGTGGTTGTTCATGGCCCTGGCATCTCTGGGCTCCCAGACAGCAGCCACCACTCTCCAGCTGCCAAGCTCTCAAGTTAGCACTGCCATCAATAGCAGTGCAGAAATAAGGGTAGCAGGATACGGTGTATCGCCACCCTTACTTCTGCACTGCTGCTGGCTGCAGCACTGCCTTCAGAGCTGGGTGCCCGGCCAGCAGCCATCACTCTCCGGCTGCCTAATCTGTGCTTAATTTGTGCTGGAGCTTGCCTGGCACCTCTTTCATTACAAATTAAGCACTGGCAGGGTTCTCAGCCCAATCTTTGCTCCCACCAACCAAAGAGAAGAAGTCTCTCTCCATCTCAATTTCCCTCCACTTCCCTATGAAAGTAATAAATGGGAGGGGTGAGAGCCCCTCAACAGGAAAGAAATCAGAGATGGAAAAGCCCTATTAAATTGTTTAATCAATCTCTCTCCTGAGACAGGATTGTCTCCTATTACTGAGCAGCTCATTCAGTTATTTTTAATTCCTTTTGTGATGCATCATCCATCACAGCACTTGGAAGGTTTTGTAGTTTGAAAGACCTCCTGGTAAGAACATTTTCCAGCTATCTAGCCAAAAATTTCCTTTGCTTAGTTCCATCTCATTACTCCTTCCATGTCCCATCCTGAACAAGTCAAGGAACTCATAGTTCCCTGAAGTCAATGAGAGTTCTGAGTGCTCAGCACTTTTGAAAATCAAACCACTATAAAGTAGGTGTTTATATATGGATTTAGGTGCCTAGGAACCTAAATTTAAAAATTGTGGTCATACATTTTGTTTGTAGCAATTAAAATGTAATTTATCTACTCATTCCATCACTCCTATGCCTCCTATCTGACATGGAATCCAATTGTACTTATAAATCTGAGCTACATAAAGGGCTTTGTTTAACAGAAATGATTCATGCGAGGGCACAGATTATAGGTATTGATATGAAGTGATGAGTGTTAGTGCAAAAACTCAGGCTAGCTATAGAATCCAGTCTATCCCATTTATGGGTGGCTGCTCTTTAGGGTCCTGACACACTTCCATTCACTTCAGTGGGCTTTAGATCAAGCCTTAGATCCTTAAGGTAGTGTAGACAATTACTCTACCTCTTGCATTAAGGACTTTAAAGTCAAGTGACCTGTGAACTTGAATTAACTTTATTAGAACAGCCTGTTTGCCGGTAGATGAAAGGTAATTTTTTCAAAGTGCCTGATTTACACACCAACATCCTATTAAATTTCATGGGACCTAGACACCGAAGTCAGTTAAGTGCTCTTCAAAATTTTACCCAACAGGTATTATACCTGGGTATTCAAATATGCAAGCACCAAGTTCAGTTATATTTCTGCAGACTGGGAAAAGAAATAAATTGAAAGTCTGAGTTCATTCACCATATAGGTCAGTGGTAAACAGTGGGTGAGAGAAAATTCAGGTCCATTTTATTTAAAAAGAGAGAGAGTGTACTTGATATTCTTTTATGGAAGTCCATCTCTTCACACTGGAGATCATGTTGTCTGTGAAGTGAGCACCATCTCAGCACTGAATTAATAGATGTGGAAAATGACAAACCTTAGACATTTATCTTGAACATGAACACAAATAAAGAGCTGGTCACTTTTTCTAGACTTGCAGGGGTCCACTGATGTGAAGCTGCTGGAAGGAGCATAGGCAGATGATCTTGCAATAAAGTGAAGTTATATGAGTGTGTTCTCAGAACTGAATGTTTGAGAAACTTAGTCACTAACTTTCCCTCTGCCCTCTGGGGTTTGTTGGTAGGATGTATCGGGATGAGTGAGCCTGAAGAGAGGTATTGGTAGGAAGGTGTGAGAAGGAAACCATTTTGGAGGTGGGTGAGGAAAACGGCAGCTATAATTAGTGGAAGAGATCATGGTGGGAGTTTGGGCACTTTAAAAAAAATTACTTAAAAATAAATAAATCTGGCCAACAAGGTAAGGGAGCTCAGAGAAGAGGTCTGGTTGGGTAACTTAAGCAGCCTGCTAGAGGCAAAGATGGCCTTAAAGATCCTATCAATTTATTTCCTTTGATTCTGAGGAGAGTATATTTCCTTTAAATTTTGTGCTTGGGATACAGGTCTAGGGGCTCATTTCTGTATCTTCTGTTTTAGAGATTCTTTCCTTGGGGAATCTTTGTATTCCAGTGAAAAGAAATGAATACTGGTATTTTTATAGACTCCAGGGACTATTTTCTGTGAATTATGTCACCTAGCTGGTGGTTGTTGAAGGGATCTCCTGTGAAGCCTCTGATTTGTTAGTGCAACTTTAAGGTCTGTAGAGTTAACAGGCTGCAAGGATACTGCCAGTGAGCCCCTGAAGTCCCTTCCCACTGTATGTGAATAACAGACCTAACTTCATCTCCTTCAATGTGTTCGTCTGGTATTCTCAGTGTGGTGGGAAACACAGTATATGGATGTTAGAAAGGCAAGATAGCTGAGGTTTTGTATTATTTAGGAGAAATGTACTCAATCCTTAATCCTAACTGGGAAGCAGTATAATAGGGAAGGCTAAATTTTGGCTATGAAACCCAAAGTTGCTTCTAGCACCATTGCCCTGAGACCTGCAAGTTCTACTATGGCTTTGCAACTGAAGGAAATTTATTGTCGGAAAGCCTTAAGTAAAGAAAAGAGGTAACTCCACTAGAAATTTATGTGGTATTTGTAAACAGACTAGTGCTAACCTACAGACAACAGGAAAAAGAAAATAAATGTAAGAACCAGGAAGAAATGCTGAGGTCCTGACAGAACGAGGCTAGGAAGGAGCGATTTAAAAGGCAGCCTTGAAACTTTAATAGGGTTTATCCTCTGAAACTGACAGACAATCATTGTTTAAATATGTTGAAATACCACATCTTTTCCTCATAATAGTTTTTATTAATGATTATTTATATTATAGTAGCAACCAGAGGGTCCCAATCAGTATTGGGGCTTCCTTGTACTAGGTTCTATAAAAACCATATACAAAGTCATATTTTTTTCCCCAAAATTGATATAATCAAAAGACCAGATTGTCAAAGGCACTACTCATATGAGTAAAATGATCACTGATTCAGGGGTTCAGAGACTTTCATTCAAAGAGGGCTTACACTGAATCTGGTAAATGAAAACTGGATTTGAACAGCATATAAGACAATATTGAAAACTGGAGACTGATTTACGCATATTTCAGCTAGTAAACTCAAAAGAAAATCCTAGCACAGTCTGATTACAGAGTATATTTAAACATGACTAACCTCTCTTCCTTACAGCAGACAAAGCTGCTTTATAGCAGAAGGACAAATTAAGACTACATCTACACTATGAACTAGGGGTGTGATCCCCCGCTCTTGTAGAGTTACTTGTACAAGCTTGAGAGGTAGCACAAACATAAATAGTAGTGTAGCTGTGGTAGCATAGGCCATGACAAGTACGTACCCATGGGGTTCAGGTGAGTATGTACGCGGCCCCACTAAGCCATATCACCACTGCTGCTGCTCATGCTACCAGGGCTATTTATACTTGTGCTAGCTCAATGGGCTCCAGCAAGAGTATGCCTTCATGAGCTAGGAATCACACCCCAGCTTGTAGTGTAGATGTAGCCTAAGAGATATTGAGATGGAAGTAAAATATTTTCAACTGAGATGGGGAAAATGAGATGAGGAAAATCAGTGACCCTGAGAGATACAAGATGGCTATGCTAGATGACAGGAGCTAAGGAAACAGTAGCAAGTTTAAGAGAATGGACAGAGATGAGGCCAGTGAAGAAATTGGGTTAGGGAGTTGATGGCAGGAAAAGGGTTAAAACAAAACAATATCCTGTGACTGGTATTGGGAGTGCAAGGTGGGAAACTGAGTCACAAATCCATCCAATTTAGGCTTAATTAATTTGACCTTATTTTATACAATTTCAGACAGATTTGTTATAATGTCTGTCCATATGTTTATGCCAGACAAACAGATAAGATGGACTTGGTAGAGGGCCCAAGTTACCACATTCCTGGGCTCTGGTCTCCTGTACTTCATGATGGTAGTCACTGCCTCAGATCTGGTCCTTCAGTCCTGTTCCTTCAGTTTCTGGCCTGGTGCTTGCCCAGTTTGGGTCTTTATCACTTGGGGCTTTTTATATATTTCCTCATCGTGCATTACTTAACCTTTCTCCAATCAACATTAAGCACATTAATCATTTGTTTTAGGTAATATGCATGTGCAAGCTTCAATTTACACAACTTTTGCTACTTATACAATTTCCATATCATTCTACTTCTGTGTCACCCTGCTTTTGGGATTTCCCAGTAAAATGGGCTTCTTGTCATTATAGGTTTACGTATTTTACCTAAAATCTTCCAGCACATGTTGTCTTTGTCCTGTCATCAGTTACATCGGCAATTCCATGTAAAAGGAGAATTGGAAGAACACCACTCATGTCAGGCAAAGCTTTGGCTTAAATGTAACCTTATCTAAACTCATTCACTATCCATAATTTAAAATTACTGAAGTGTAACTAACAAAACTCTTAATCTGAATATTCTGCAATTCTTCATCTTTATATTTCAATATCATTATTTAGCATGTGTGTGTTATCAGACACACATAGGCGGTAAAAAATGCCACAGGCTTAAAATGTCAGAATTTCTTTATCTTCTTTAAAAACATAGGTTTTGAGAGACTTTTTAACTCAGAGTACAACCCTAGGTTTGCAAATCATTACAAAAAAGCTTTGTTAGTAATTGTCCATGTATTGCATTTTAAGGGGTGTCTTAATTTTAGGGCCTTAATAGTCAAAACTGGGGAATAAGAGCCTACACAGAGGATGGCTCAGAAGACTGGTAATTGTCTGCATACTATTTTATCACATACTCATTGGCTTGAACTTTGATAAAGTTAAAGTTATTATTTCTCAGCTGCACACACAAAACAAATGTGTGGTGTACACGCACATATGACTACAAAAATCTACCTGCAATTTGCCAACAGGTGTGCCATCTCATTTGAGAAGATGAGGGCTGAATAGAAGTGAAGATGAAGCTATTAACTCACTCCTACAAGTGAAGGCTGAGGTGCATTATAAGGGTACTGTGAGGAAGCTTTTACTGCTGCTACTTTCTTGAGATAAAATAGAAGACTTCAGTGTATTGCTATGTAACGCTGATAGACCCCAGTCGTTGGTGGGCAGGATTGAACCTGGGACCTCTGGAGCTAAATATATGAGCCTTTTCTGCATGAGCTAAAAGCCATATGGCTGTTAGCTGAGACTGTAGAGCAGACTCATTAATCTCTCTCTCTAAGTGGTCTCAGTGCCACTAGATGGGACAGAACACCACACCCAGGAGGTGTGTGAGCTACATCTACACTTACCGGGGATCGACGCTGCAGTGATCGATGCACTGGGGTTTGATTTAGCAGGTCTAGTGAAGACCTGCTAAATTGACTGCAGATCGCTCTCCCGTCAACTCCAGTACTCCACTGGAATGAGAAGTGTAAGGTAAGTTGACGGGACAGCGTCACCCATCAACCCAGTGCAGTGTAGACATCACAGTAAGTCAACCTAAGCTGCATCGACTCCAGCTACGTTATTCATATGGCTGGAGTTGTGTAACTTAGATCGGCTACCCCCGTAGCGTAGACAAGGCCTCAGGCTGACAATCCAACCCCTTTCATGAGCATGACATGCTTTTTTAAGACTTTCCATTTGATGAAGCTAACATGGAGCTGGGAAATAATCAATATAGGAATTAAAGCTTTCACAAGACACCATTTGTCCTTTATCTTAACACTGGAAATCTCCTGCTTTCTATTAGCTTCTTATGTAGCTCAACTGTGATGGAGGTATACAAACCCCACACTGGAGGAGGGGTTAAGGAGCTGCTCTGGGCCTGGGTGACTCAGACCTACCACCGTTACAAAGCCTTCACAGGCTAGAGGAAGAGCTTAAAAAGGGAAGCAAATTAGCTCAGTGGCAGACAGGGAGGTGACCTGACCTCCTCTCCCGGGAAGGAACACCACACGTACTCTTGCTGCCTCAGGCCTGCTGATACTGATCTGACCAACTTGCAAAGAAGGGACTGGTGACTTTTGAAGGTCAGAAATTTTATCTCGGTGTTCTGTTATTTACTTTACCCTGTGGGAAGAGCAGGCAGTGGTAGGAAGTGATATAGGGAGGCAGCTATAAAGCACCCCAAACTGTAGGGTTTAGCTGCCTATGACTGGATCCTGGATTGGAGCTTGGTGGAGAGGGTGGGCCCAGGCTCCCCTACCAAGCTTTAAAGAGTGGATTATAACAGATATCTATCCCTCAGTGAAGAACCTATCTGGGGAAGACACTGACCCAAGGGGGACTCTCCAAAGCCCTTGCTGACTTCAGAAGACTTCCACATCGTTGGACTTTGTATACCCCAAAAAGGGTGAACTTGAACATGTGACATGGGCAGAGGGCTGAGCCTCTGAAAGGACAGAGGTCCACCACCAGGTGAAGCTATAGTGAGAAAGGGGAACATCTGGAAAGATGACATCTCCCAAATGCTGGCCTGAGCACTAGGCAGCACTGGTAGTAAGTGTTCGCACTAAGGTTTAACTGCAACTCTCAAATTTGTTCAGTTATTCATGATTGCCTTCATCCACTTGCACTTCCAAAAAATATCTATCCTTTAATATCCATGAGCTTTGTCAGGGAGTCACATGACTGCAAATCTGTAACTGTAAGTAATTGATAGAAATCCTGGAAAAACTGAATTCAAATTCTGTCCTAAAACATGTGGGTAGCAGATCAGTATGCCTATTCCCTGCCCCCATATGACCCCTATATCAAATGTGGAAAGTGGCATGCACAGGACCTTGAGCTGGCACAAAATGATCATAATGGTCCCTTTTGATCTTAAAAATCTATGACCATGACTTGCATGAGCAGGGAGTTCCACTCTGACCATGAATTATCTGCCATTCCACTCCTTTGCACCTCCTGAGCTGCAAAGAGGCCAGATCTAAGTATCAAAACTGGCCCAGTACAGCTTTATACAGCACTATTGTTACCACTGGGTTTCTAGCTTTGGTCCAACCAAAAGAGATGCTGAAGGCTGACTTATTTCACCCACCTAATACTTTTCTAAACAAAACATCAGGACCAGAAACTAGGGCACCTGAAATGGCAAATGAAATTGGTAATCAGGCTGGATGGAGTTAGAGTCAGTATTTGATTTAATTGGTATCAGTGTAAACCTAGTGTCTCTCCATTTAAATCAATGGACCATTCAAAATTCTGGTACAAGTACAACAGAAGTGGTAAGTAAAGCCTCAGTCATACCAGTAGAATCAGTGGTTACTCAGGATTTATACCGGCATGTCCGAGATCAGCATGCAAGCCACAGACTCTTGCCTTTGGAAAGAGGTGCTTCAGGATACCTATTTGCAATTCAGTGGCCAAAGATGAATGGATGGAATGTTCCTGCTTCCCATAAGAGATTCAGTGGAAGAACCCAGGAACCTTCCTAAGTTTCCACGGACAGCTTCCACAGATGTTAGCTTCTGAAGAATCACAATACAACTAATTTTGTTTGCACAGAGCTATACATATGACATTGACAGTGTGCCTGTCCTGAAGAACTTGCCATCTAAAGAAATGTTACTTTAACATGCTATTTGCTGCTGTCTCTCTGGGTTATAGATTTTAAGATAAAGAGGAACAAAGAAAGAAACTAGGCTCAGGCTACTTCTGTAATAAACATCTTAAATGGCTAGGCATTTTCTTGTATGGTAGCTGCCATCTTCTGTACCATGCAAATCTCCCTCTGTTATACCAATAAAATAAAACCCAGCAGGATCTTATTAAAGAGGAAAAGGCAAAATACCACATTTATTGTGAATACAGAAAGAATCATAGTAAGCAGTTAGTTATAGCTATAACATTCCATTCAATCTCATATTTATACACACATTCATTCATATACACACACACACAAGTTCTGCAAGGTTGTTATCATAGTTACCAGCCTTAGAGTTGCTCATGCCAAGCCACTGGCCAGGTGGTCTGGACATGAGGAGGGAGCAGGGCCTTGTCAGATGCACATCTGATGCTCCTGGAAGTTGGTTTGCAGAATCAGACCCCAAAGTTCTCACTTTCTAGAGTCAATTTTTATAGGAATTTCTTCCTATGCCAGTCTATGGGAATTGTTTCATCATGCTGTTGCTGAATCAATCAGCAGATAGCACATTTCTGACGGCTCCATGCTGCCAGATGTTATCTTGTTCTTTGGTTCTCCCATTCTTGAGGCTGTTGGGTGGATTGCAGTCTGCCCTCCGGGGGTCCTCTGGTTATTTCCACTTGACGCCTTCTTCAGCAGATGGACATTGGATTCTTAGGCTGGCACCTCCCTGATCATTCAGTTATTATCCACACCAAGCATCCATCCACAGACATCCTCTATCTCTATTTTAATCACAATTGTTAATACAACAAAAGGGCAGGGAGTCTCTGGGTGCTGGTTCTGTTGTTAGAGTATTGCTTTGAGTCTCTCTCTCTGTGAATTGCTTTGAGAACAGACTCTGTCTTAGAATGTACTAACGCAATTAGCAGCTTGCAAGTTTCACACATATAGGGAGAGAAACAGTACCAAAAACCAAGAGACCTCTTAATTAGTAATACCCTGGAATTTAAACTATGGGGAATCAAACTCATTTGTGATTTTAATACAGGACTTCTTTAATATGATCCAACACCTCTCTTCCTTCAAATGCCTCCCCAAAACTCATTTGCTTTCAGTTAGTGTTTCATCACTCATTTCTGTTCAGGGGTATTTGCTCTCTTTTGTGCCTCACCATAAAGTTCATAAACATCACAAAAATAATGTAAAGTAAACCAGCAAAAAGCTAATACATTAATTTATGTTATGAAAAATACTCTCCCACGGTTTTACTCTCTGCTACAAAATGCTATACTGTGCATATGAAAATTGGTTTTGAGTGCCTCATTCCATGAATAGCATCTAAAGAAACCTGGGATGCTGGTAGAAGAGAAAGTCTATAGAACATTGGTATTGACTACAGGGCTTTTCCAAAGCCAGCTGATTTCAATAGAAAAAATCCCATTGATTTTAATGGGCTTTGGATCAGGCCCAACATTAGTAAATTTCATACCTGAGATGAAGTGTTATAAAGAAAGTCTAACTAAAGACTAATTTTAAGAAGTGTTGAGCACCTACAATTCAAACCAAAGTCAGTCTGAGCTGGGAGTGCTCAGCACTTCTGAAAACCAGATCTTAAGTTATCTAAGATATAGACCTACAATTTCAAAGGTGGCTAGTAATTTTAAGTGCTCAACCTGACATGCCTGAAAGAGGCTTAATTTTCAGAAGTTGGTGCTCAGCACTTCCTTTTAGGCATACCAAGCTGGGCATCCAAATTAAGTTGTCACTTACGAAAATTTAGTACATACTGTGTAAACAGACAAGGGGGATAATTACAAGATGCTATGTGGGTATCTGAGCTTAAAAGATTTCATGGTGTTATATTATATTCCTTGAGAAATAGTTTGACCATGTGGTTAAATATTCAGTCACAATGTGTATGCACAAAGGAACAGAGTTGAGGTTACATGTGCAGACTTAACTTTGTCCTTTGCTTACCTTTAAGGGTATAAGTGTGCAACCTTAATGTTTTCTCTGTGTGCATAAAGGGATATATTTATACACTGTTTGCTTATGTTGGGGTATGTTATGCAAGGCACAGGAGCTTTGTAATGATGTAAAGAATCACAGTATTTAACAAAGAAAAACAAATGCCTATAGAAACAAAAAAACCCACATACTTTGGCCCTCTGCAATTTCTTTGTAAAATTCTTCACTTTCTTAAAATAAGAAAGGAATTGCAGAGGACTACAGAGAAAAAAACCTACTAAATCATCTAGAAATGTTTTTGCCTGAAATATCTAATAAGGCAAATCCTGCCAAAAACAAACAAACATCTGAAAGACAAAGGGTCATTTTTGACAGTTTAGGAAACATCTTTCTCTTATTAAAATTTTGCGTGATCTATCAAATATGTAAAAGATGGAGGCCTGCAGGACTCAGAAGCTTGATAATAAGAAACAGACTTTTACCTCTAGGTCACTGGTTCAAATCCAGCCCCTGTGTAGTGGCCAAGAAGTGTTCATATTTTGTGACTTGTTTGTAATACATATCAGTGGTTTCTGTCCATTTTCTAGTGGAGAAGTGTCGACATAAAAATCATCATTTAAACTGGCATTTTCCTTGACAACTTCAGCAGAGGTTCTAACAATTTAAATTAATTTAAACAATTAAACAATTCTTAACAATTAAGAATGTCTCAGCCACTCTGTTGGCAATAGCCTCACCAGATCAGTGTTTAAACTCACTGAGAAGACAAGTGTAAAAAAGCTCCCACTGCCCATGCTATCACTGCTGTGTTTGAAAGAACTACAGTTTCAGTCATGTATCTTTCACAAGCGCTATATTTAAAATAAAAATACCTGTAATATTACACAGGAACACAATAGGAGAAATGGTGATCTTATGCTTAAGGTATAGGAGTGGAAGCTGGAATAGCAGGATTTACTTCTTGACTCTGCCAAAGATTGTCTGTGACCTTGGACAAATCACCTAGAGTGAAATCCTGGCCCCATTGAAGTCAATTGGAATTTTGTCATTGCCCTTTATGAGGGTAGGATTGCACTCTTAATCAATTTTCTTCAGTTTCCCAACTGGAAAACCAGGGATAATATTTATTTCAGAGGGGTTCTGTGGGACTTAATATCAGTGAAGTGCTTTGGTATCCTCAGAATATGTAAGTAGAAAGACTACATACTATAAACAGTGTTCCAATAAATGTACCTAAAAATATGCATCATAGGGTATAATAATGGTGTGGTAGACAGGAATGTTGGTAGGAAACCTATCTTTATGACCTGACCCCATCATATAACCTAGACAGAGTTTACAAGATGTTACTGGACATCTGTCAATAACTACTTTCTTCCCCAGAATTTTCTTTGCAGTACAATTTTCATATCTTACTTGAATAAAAATGTGCAAAGCCATTACTGAGTTTGGAAACACATTTTGGATGTGTTAAAACTTTTCCAAATCTGCACTTACAAAAACTGAAACTTTACAGATGTCCACAAAAGAAAGTTGACCTCTGGAGACGGACATATGCAAACACTTTTGCACAACACCAGTGTAGGGTCAATAAGTTTGGAATGCATCTCTCCCTCTAGGCTTTCTCCATTCAGAGAACATCTGCCCCTATTTCCTGTGTTCTCTTGGTCTTCTTTTGATTTGTCCCCCTGTCCATTCCTGTTAAAGCTGTCTCACTCTTAGCCCCACAGATTGGAACAGCATGTGTTTTTGGTAGATACACTGATAAGGTGCATCCTTACTTCCTATTACCCCAAGTTGGCAAGCACTGGCATATGTAGTTTTGTTCATGTTTAGGACATAGACCAAGTGCCATTTATTTTTATTCTTAACTTCTTATTTGTCCTTCATGAAAGGCCTGAATAAAAAAAAATCCTAGCGGTAAAGTCCTCCTCATTAAAACACGGCAACCCACACTCAACTGGAGACAAGAACTGATGGGCTTGGCAAGAAGGGGCAGTGCCAAATCATCTTGGAGATGTGGGGATTCAGCACCTCTCCCATGTCACCTGGTGCAACTTGTGTAAAGCACCAACTAGTTTGTAAATCTGCCATCCCACAACCCCCCACTGGCCAGTTATTGTGGTACGAATGCCCCCCTCCAGCATTGCTCACATATGGGCACAGGGGAGTGAGTATTAACTGCACCACCCTGCACTTGCAGGAGAGACTATCTCCACACTTGTAAAGGCTGGTTAAGTATGCCCATCATCTTAACAGCACCCAGCCAAATCGCAAAATAAACCATTTACTAGGAGAAGAAAGCTCTAGGACTAGATGCAGACTGCCCAGTAATAATTACATACAGCACACAGATGCCTGTGGTTTGGTTTCTAATTTTCATAACACTTCACAATTCTGAATCTGGACTATTCTTCAGTTCAGCTTCTCTAGTTTGAAAATAAATCAAAATGGTTTAACTAGGGAGTCCATTATGGCCAGCACACCAGCATGTGATGTTTGTTCTTTTGTCTGGGCTGATGCAAGGAGAGGCAGCTATATTCTAATCTATAAAGCATTCTTTAAACACAATACAGAGATGGTGAGAGGGGTGTCAGGCCTTGTGGAGATGACTTTACCCTTTTGAGCTAAAATTCCTCATTGTCCCTCCTCCACTCACCCCCCCCCAAAAATAATCCTTAAATGCCTACACAAAGTAATGATTTATGGAACTGGGACACCAAATGATGCATTTCAATTGGGTCCAATCACTAAGAGGAATATGCACCTTAATATGGAGGAATGTATGCCAATTTATTGAACAGTTTACAGGAAGAATTAGTTCTAGCCCAAGTCCCTGGGGCTCATTTTCAGTGTACAAACATAAAGCCCAAACCAGTAGTCCTTTCTAAGGCACTTAATTCAGTGGGAGCTGAGGTTGAATTTTATAAATACTTGGCAGTTATCTAGCACCTTACATGTTCAAAGCACTAGACAGACATTAACTACTTGTTCCTTATCAAATGAAAATACTAATGTTCACCCATCCTCAGAGGGGCTTTTCAGGTAGGTAAGCGTTATTATTTCCATTTTACATATGGGGAAATAGAGGCAGAGAGGTGAAGAGATTTGCCAAAGACCACACAGTGAATCAGCGGTGGCAGAATCCAAAGTAGAATTTGTGACCAATTGATTCCCAATCCTGCGTTCACTCCTTCAGACGACACTGCCTGTCTGCAATGGTAGGCTTCTCCTATACTCACTTGCCAACACTGCTTTGTTCTGTGATAGCAGCAGACGTGACACTGGAACCCATAGATGCTGAACCAGGGGTGCTGCCTCACCCCCTGGTGAGTTTCCATTGTATACAGCGTTTACTGTTTGGTTCAATGGACTTCAATATCCCCACTATACAAATTGTTTCAGCACCCCTGCTAGAAACTGGCCACATTTATTTTTCCCTAACGTAGTTTTGAAGCAACATTGACAGAATGCAGCTTTATAGTTAGTACAAAGAAAAAAGAAAAGGAGTACTTGTGGCACCTTAGAGACTAACCAGTTTATTTGAGCATGAGCTTTCGTGAGCTACAGCTCACTTCATCGGATGCATAGCATATTGTGGAAACTGCAGAAGACATTATATAATGTCTTCTGCAGTTTCCACAATATGCTATGCATCCGATGAAGTGAGCTGTAGCTCACGAAAGCTCATGCTCAAATAAACTGGTTAGTCTCTAAGGTGCCACAAGTACTCCTTTTCTTTTTTCTTTTTACGAATACAGACTAACACGGCTGTTACTCTGAAAATAGTTAGTACAGTAACAATTGGGTCTTCCAACTTATTAGATGGTGGGACTCAGGGAAGGAAAAAATGTTTTCTAGTGCCGTGGCAGGGTTTGCCAAAGTTTATAGGATTTTCTTGAGTGGAGGTCTTCATGCTTATTTAGATGCTTTTTATCTTTAACCCTTCCTTTTTGTATCTTCTGCAACTGCTGATGAATAAAGCTATACAGTGCTGTCAACCATTCAGACAGTAAAAAAGGTTGACAAACACTGAGACTAATTTATTATTACAAGCACTGACTCCCTTTCCTGTTTTAAGATGAGGGTTCTTTTAAACATATTACAGTTCAAATGTGATATACATGTGCTGGTATGTTTTGTGGATTTATTCTGGCAGATTTTGCCATTTTAAATTCAGATGATTGGCATTTTTCTCAGGAGCTTCTTAGTAACTTTTCATTTGTCAAACAAAACATCACTGGCTGTATCACAAAATTGGTTTGTTAATTCTATCTTTGAATAAGTGTGAAAAGAACTTGGTTAATAGAAGTTCTCATTAATGTAGAATGTTTATAATATTTTCCCTAACAAAGAAAGTATCTGAGGTGCAAAGTGAATAAATGTGTTTCAATTTTATAAGCTCTACAGCTGCAGACCAAGTCAAAGTCATCTAGTAGCTGCAGCATAAAACGCAGATGTACCATTGAGTGTCAGAGCATGTCTGGCCTCTAGTGGTAGAATCTGATCAATGAAGCATTGTTAGACCACCACCAGCCAGTGAATGCAAACATGTAATGTACCTCCTTAATATAACTATGTTTCTCCCCAGATAGAGATTGGAACCGTGTTACCTTCTGTAACTAGAGAGATTCATTCCCCGCCACCACTGCCAGAAGAAGCTGAGGAAGAAGCATCAACACCAAAACTAATTGATGGTTCTTCACCACAGGGGTCAGGAGTTCTTGGGCCCCAAACACATGATGGTTAGTGGTGGGGGGGGAAGCCATATCATTGCATTGGGTTGCTTTCCATGATGCACTGAGTTCGGTCGTGAGTTTGCTTTTAAATTAAGCATTTATCTAATTTGGGATGAGTTGTCCTCTATAAAGCTAGTCAAATTTCCCCCACAAAACAAACAAACAAACCAACCAGAAGTGGAGTGTTCAAAAACAAAAAGCTTTTCATGAAAAAAAACAACATTTTCCATTTTGTGAAATTGTGACAATTGAAATTTTTATCAATATCATGTTCAATATCATTTTTGAACATATGTTTGATGATTTCTAACAATTTCAGTAAGCCTTTATTAAAACTATTGATTAAAACACTGTGGCAATTCTGGGAAAAGAGACAGACAAGTTTCCATTCTTAACTTGCAAAATGGAAACATGGGCATTTCCTGTGTCTTGGACTATTGCTAGTCAGACAGAAATCCTTGACAAGTCCCAAGGGAAATTCCTTTAAAAGTTTAGAATAAAATGCAAGCCCACCAAACACCACTACACCAAAGATCAGTAATTGCTACAGGCTCAAGTACATGGAAGTTGGAGGGAGGGTTCACTAGTTCTGGTGGCTGCCATGACAGGTCTCAATGTTATGCTGTGATAGAGATGCAGCTGGGGAAGAGCCTGCAGATTCTGTTTTGTATCCGAGTGCCTAGGGGGACAAAAAAGAGACAAGTTCCTATTTCCAAATGTGAATGTTTAGTGGATGGAATGGAATCACTCCCAGACCTATTTTTTTAAATGCCACCAGTTGGACTCAAGCAGGATAAAGAATCTGTACTGATGTCAAAAAACAAAACAGGGGTGGGAGGTTCTCGGGACAATTCTGAAATATCCAATGCAATTTCCTCCATTTTAGATTTTCAAACCTTTCAAAAGAGGTGTTATGCAAAATTTCTCTATGTTATGTATTATGAATGTCATACTTCACAGGGGTTAAGGGGGTTCTAGCAGAAAGAGAGATCTTCCTTTTGAAAATGTGAATAGTGAACTCCTGGCTGGAACACCTGTTCTTATGTCAGGTGTTGGTGCTGCTCTGCCAACTAACAGGAAGGCTGAGAGACCCAGGAACTCCAGCTTCTCTTGCTGAATCCACTTCAGAGTCCCTTGCCTCCTAAGTTCACACCAGCCCAGGAGAAGTAGTAGTCCCCAAGAAGGAGGGAGAAGAGGAGAAAGTCTGTCCCTGTTTTAGCTGCAAAGTCCTGTCTAAGGTGGTCATCTAAGACTCTGAACTAAGCCTGGCTGGGAAACAACAACTCCATTTCATGAAAAGTTTAAAGGCTTTAATATTTGTTTTCACTCCAGTGAGGAATGAAACCAAGCCCTTTTGATATTTTTCAGAAAAAAACAGTGAGCCCCACCCCAGAATAGCCAACAATCCAATCATAAGGGTACTCATCTGGGATGTCTGAGATCTAGACTCAGGTTGATGCTCTGAATAAGGCAGAACAGGGTCTCCTACAGGTCATGTGAGCTGGAGGCTATAGAGGCAGTCTCTCTCTCCCCATTTCTCCTGTTGAAGCTGTTCCACTATGTATAAATAGCCATTAGAGCAGAGAGACAGAGACTGACTCTATAGGCCAGTGATAACTGCACTCACCTGCAATGCCATGTGAAACAAGGACTGGAATCAGGGTCTTCAACTGCCCATGTGGGTGCCCTGATCACCACACTATTGGCCATTCTAAAGTCTGTGGCCATCTCTATATCCTGGACCTGAGAAACCATTTTAGGTGAAACTGATACATTTGCAAGAAAAATGTTTTCACAAAATGGTATTTTTTGCCAGAAAAATTGTTAATTTTTTTCCCCTGAACAGCTTTACTCTAAACTCACTTAGCCCCAGATTCACTACAACTGATTCAAGGGAGTTTGAGGAGGTGTAACTTACACCTCTCTGTGTCAGACTTGCTCCTTGAAACTAGGTTAAATCACCCAGTGGGAGGGAAGGTAAGAGGGCAGGCTGGAGTGGAGTTTGCCTCTAAGATATTTCTCCTGGATCCTTGAGCACTGCAGACAGAGGTTCCAGAATAAGGGAGGATTTTAGTCTGTGTCTCCTCTCTCTGCTTGTCCAAAGAGAGCAGGTAGCAGACCTAGTATGCCCTTGGTGGGGTGTCCCTCAGCTAGGCACTGCTAGCAATTATCATGGTCTTCAGTGATTGACCTTTTTGCAGAAACAAGCCTTCCTATCCTGGTTGACCAAGTGGGGTCAAGCCAAAACAGGCAATTAAAAAAAAAATCTAAAAGCCAATCTAATAAGAACTTTTAAATGGTAAGTTCCTCTAACTTTCACTAACTACATTGCTAACTCAGCTGTCTAGTAAAACTGACCAAATAAGTTTTACAAGTAAAACTATCCAGCACAAAATGCACAGTTAGTTCTGTGGCCAAAACAGGTGAGAAACAGGTAAGGTGTAGCAGGAATATTTATACCCTCAGTGAAATGTTAGGTTTCAGGGATACGCCCATGCCCACTAATATTCCCTATTCAAAATGGTCTGAAGGCCATCTGGCCAAGCATATGATTTCCATAATTTGGCTCTGTGGAGGAAATATCAGGAAAAGAACCTACTCTAGCCTTCCATATCCCACATCTCTTAGTAGAAAACTTCTGTGAATGAGGTGAGATGGCTTGAGTTTTGATTTTCATGCTCCTCCTGGGGCAGCTAAATGTTTTCTTTGAAAATGCACATCTTTCAAGCAGTTTTAGCTCAAGGGATGAGAAATCTTTCCTTATGTCAAGGTTTTGGATCAGAAATGTTAATTAAAAACCAATGGGAAGGAAATTGATATCCTGTCTCTAAAAGTCTCTGAAAAAATTCATTTCCTCAATAATCATCCAAAAGATACTGTTTACGGAACTGAACTTAAGTAACTGTAATAAGTTTCAAAGCCACCGCATTTGAAACTTTAGGGCAGCATAGCATCTGAGGAGTTCAATGTGGCTATAATCTCATAACCCTAATAAGAAGGAAATGTCAAATTAATTCTATTTCTCATATGAAACTCTTATGACAGTGGATTGCAGTTGTTATGACTGCTGTTCTTATCACAGTTTTAATCACAAAAGGAATCTATCAGGAACTTAGATGTTTCATATTATTGTATATTAAGTTCATGTTCATTACATTGAACTTTGAAGCACTGAGTTTTGATTGGCCATATCATGTCTTGATTCACTGTTAAATAAGACTTAACAATCCAGGAAAGGAATTAGCCATTAAAAACCCAAAGAGGATTGTCCAGCGGCAACCCATACAGATAAGTGAGATGATGAATTCTAGTTCACATGCCTAATCTTTGTAATCAAAATTATAGCAAGAATGGAATTTGCACACAATATGGATTGTATCAAAGGAACTTGATCCATTCCACTGAAGTTTTAAACCTTCTGCTCTTCTGGGAATGCCAAGGACCAGGGGATATCTGGAATGTGTTAGGATTCAAGGTTCATTTTCCCCATATCATTAGGTTAGTTCTACAAAAAAAATTGGATCCTACAATCTCTGGGACATATATAGTAAAGATAGCTACAAAACCTACCATGTGGACAAATGTCACTATAGCTAGACGCACCCCCTCCCCCTCAATCCCAAACTACACCTTATTAGATTCTGGACTTTAACTTCTTTATGCAAAAGCCTAAGGCCAAGACTAGTGAGTGGGACTAGCATAATCATACAGTGGTGGGCAAGCAGCTATCACCCCTGGCATGGCTGCTCATGGTCAGGGCCAGCTCCAGGCACCAGCGTTCCAAGCAGGTGCTTGGGATGGCAGTTAGAAAGGGGCAGCAGTTCCTTCTCCCCATTGTCGGCCGCGGCAGCTTCTTCCTTTTGCCGGCCATGGCGGCAGTTATTTTCCCCACTGCTTGGGGCGGCAAAAACTGTAGAACCGGCCCTGCTCATGGTAAAGGGGAAGCATGTAGGTAGGTATTCCTCACAATAGCAGTCCCTGCACTCTTACCCTCGTGGGAGAGCAGGTGGTAGGAGGGAGGGAGGATCAGAGTACCACACCAGGCCACAGAAAAGGTTGGGAGTACCAAGGGAAGCATTCTGCACCCACTCTGCAGCCTCAGGGGAGCTCATTCCTACATGAAGGACAATCTCCCCAGTATTGGCCCTGAGCATGCAGAAGCCTGCACAGCTCTCTACTGCCCCCTACTGAACACTTTTGGCTTGCTACCACAGTCTAGTCCCAAGAAGAGAGACAACAAGCCTTGCATCATGAGTTGAAGGTAAACAGACTGAGAAGAATGCTTGGGCCTGATTTTCCACTTTGTTATTGTAATCAATAGCGTTGTACCCATGGCGGTAAAGGGGATTGGGGGAGTACAGCAGAGTGAAGTGTCCTCAATATAGCAGAGGATGCATCTAAGAATTGAGCCAAATGGCTCCAAATGATTTCAACAGTCATGACAACACCTAGGAAGAGAGGGAACAAGCTTCCAAACCATGCAGAGGTTTCTAGATCAATGTCAATACCTTGAATTGCTCCTCAAAGCAAAATGAGAAGCCACTGAGATCTTGGAGATGAGATAATATACACTATATAGCTAGGACATGAAACAGACTTATTCTGTGCTAGCTGCAGACATCAAATGGTCTTAGAGGCTAGCCTCATATCAAACACGGTCATAATTTAATCTGGAGGTCAGAGACATGTAACTGTGACAAGATCCTCAGGGGATTAGTGTCAACCATCCTTTACTCAAAAATAGATGAAAAAAAGGCATTTTGGCCACTACTATGAGCTGGAAATCAAGAAGTGGTAAGGGATCCAGGACCACCCATATATAGTGAGCCTCATTCTGACACACACACAATCAATCTTTGGCGTACAAACTACATGCTTTCCCTTTACCTATAAGCATCACCTCCGTTTTATCGGGACTGACTTTTAATCAGCTAATCTCATCCATTCCCTGCTTACTGCCAGACACTTGGAAAGCAGAGAGGCTGCACCATTTGGGTCCAATAAAAAGAGAAAAAGTAGACCTGGGTATCATCCACAAACTGCTGGTAATAGAAAGCCACTCTCACAAGCACCCCCAGCAGCCGTCCAAACATGCTGAATAGGAGGAGGGGACAGAATAGAACTTTACATAAGAGAATTCTCAAAGGGGATAAGCAATTGATCCCCTACCCGAACCATCTCAGAGATCAGAGAGGAAGGAGATCCCATCCATCCCAGCAAGGTGTAACAGACACTGAAATGGCACTGAAGGCTGCTGCCAGAGCTAAAGGAATCAACATGGATATTTAACGGTCTTTCCTGAGAGAGGAAGTCACTATCAATGAATGCAGTGGGATTCTTTTGCCACTAGCAGAAAGCCAGACTGAACAGAGACAGGGAAATCAGGGGACTCCAGCTGGCATCAGAACTGATTCACCAAAACCCTCTTTGTTGCTTTTCCCAAACGAGGAAGTTTAGAGACAGGGCAGCAACTGATCAGTTTGCCTAAGGAAAGCTAAACATCTTTTATTCTCCCTTCCAGAGGCATTAACAATCTCAACAAATAAAGGGCAAAATCACCTCCTCTCACACGCACGCAGTTGGTTTTACTGTCCATTACTGCATCTTGTGAATTGTGGTCTCTATGCAGGTGAGAGAGCAGCGAGAGTAGATGGAGATCGATCCCTCCATTCTTGTGACTGCTCTCCCAGCCTGTGGGTTGGAGGAGCAGCCACTCCCCATTTGCACTGGTCACCCAGGATGCTGAAGACACTGGATCTGCATAAAAAAAACAAGCAGTTCCCATGGCTTGGTCCTGGCCTGCCTCTTTCATCACCATCTCAGCTGACCCACTCATCAATGAGCCAGTTAAGAAGATTCTTTTCTCTGTGTGTAGATGTGCTCAGGCACCCGCCTGCACAGGGGCCACCCCCTTGTGCCCCTGCACATCCCTTGCGTGAGGCTTAAGTGCCGTAGAGGCCCTCCCATCAACTCTTCACGCCATGGAGGAATCTCACCCTTTGTGACTAGGATCCCATGTCTACATATACTACTTTAAAAGCACGGATTAAAAATGTCAGCTACTGTAGGATTATTGGATTCATTTTATATTCTAAAAACACATGTTTACAACTACAGTTCCTTTAATTTCTATCTCTATCATTAATAAGTCAAACAGGCTAAAGTATACAACATTTAAAAGCTTCAAGTTTGGAAGGAATATCTGGAACATAATATGTTCTATAATTATTGCACAATGTGCTATTTTCTAGTGCTTATTCTGTAATGAAAGAGGTGCCAGGGCTCAAGCAATTTTTTTACTTTCATAACTGATGCGGCAAGCCCAGAGGTGCTGGGGCTATGAACTGCCAAGCCTAGAGGTGCTGGGCCTCAGCCCTGGGAGGCCCTGGAACAAATTAAGTACTGCCATTTTCTTAATACCACCTAACTGTTAGATAATAGAGCTTTTATAAAACTGGCCCAATCTTAATATTCTCACTGCACATTTTTCTTCACATAATTACTTTCTTTTACTTTTTTCATAGGCCTTCCGACTTGCCTTCTGTGTACATGTCTGGGGACCACAGTCTACTGTGATGATCATGAACTCGACGCTGTTCCTCCACTGCCCAAGAAAACCACCCATTTCTACTCTCGCTATAACAGAATCAAAAAGATCAACAAAAATGACTTTGCTAATCAAAGTATGGATGACAGTTCTGATGCAATTGGTTTCCCTTTCTTTTTTCCTTTTCTGCTTCATGCCATTTTAAGTGGTAAACTGTCTTATATAAGACATGTCAAATCTATCAATGTCAGTGGGACACATGCTGAAAGTTAAGCATCTGGTAAAGTGCTTTGCTGTACTGAGGCCTAAGCCTTCATTAACTTGACTATAGATTCACTAAAATTCAATCCTAGAATTAGTGCAAATAGTACAATACAAATAATTGATTGTTTACCTGTGCCCTTGCTAGCATTTCGAATTAACATTAAAGGGGAAAAAACCCACAGAGAATTTAAAGTGCAGTGGTTAGTTCTCTTCTTTAAAGAAAGCAATCATTTAAAAAGAAAACGAGTCCTTGTGGCACCTTAGAGACTAACCAATTTATTTGAGCATAAGCTTTCGTGAGCTACAGCTCACTTCATCGGATGCATGCAGTGGATGCATCTGATGAAGTGAGCTCTAGCTCACGAAAGCTTATGCTCAAATAAATTGGTTAGTCTCTAAGGTGCCACAAGGACTTGTTTTCTTTTTGCGAATACAGACTAACATGGCTGCTACTCTGAAAATCATCATTTAGGCAGTATATCCAGTAATTAGCAAGAGTAAGACAGGAATCTATGTAAAAGCTTAAAGAAGTTTCTTCATTTAAAGATATTTATTGGTTTGCTTTGGTATGAACAGGAAAACCTTACGGAAAAGGAAATATTGAGGCTAAAATTTTCAAAAATGTGCTAAAGTTAAGCTCCTTGAGGCCTAAATTGTCAAAATCAACTAGTGATTTTGAGTCCCTTCATTTTTTAGGTAAGCAACTTATGAGGCCTTAAAGGGGCCTGGTTTTCAAAAAAAGTTCAGAGCCCCCACAATTGATTTCAAAAAATGTTCAGTACCCAGTGGTTTCCACTGAAATCAAGCCAGTTTTTGGGAACCCAACTTTAGCCACCCAATTTTGAAAATTTTGTCCTGACTGATTTTGTTTACAAAGTAAAACACCAGTACTGAACCGTTAAAGTAGTGCACTTAGAATTAATCATGTAATGTAACACACCGACTTATATCATTACTTCATTAATTTGAAAATGCCCTATTTATTCTTATTGAGTAAGACTGCCCATCTCAAACATGTTTACAATATCCAGAGTCCCTACCAGGCTCACAAACAACCTACTGATTTTTTTTTTGTGTGAATCCCCCCCATGTACACACACACACACACACACACATACCCCTTTTAATTGTAAATACGTTTTTTGACCAAAAGAAAAAATACTTCTTTAGGAAAAATTGTTTCATTTTGCTGGAAAAAAACAAAAATCAAAACCTGTTATCACTTTTTATTCTTTTCTACTAGAAAAAGGTAGAAAAAAGGAGGCAGTCGGTAATAAAAGTGTTTCGACGGAAATGCTTACTTTTTTAACCTCCCTCATTTCCTTTTTCCAGTATGAAAAATATTTTGCCCTAAAAAACTTTAAAAATTTCAGAAAATTTTGAGAATTTGACATTTCATTCTGAAATTTTTCAGATGGGAAAAAATTTGAACAAAAGGAGAATCTTTTTATTCATACTCACTTTTTTTTTTAAACCAGCTCTCCTTAGAATCTCTCAAAATATAACTTGTTCCAATTGTGTAATTTTACTCTCAATGGAACACCCCCCACTTCAGTTGCTCACTGGACCTCCTAGAAGTATGTTCTGCTCTTAAAGCTCCCATAAATTGCATTTGCGCTCATTATTAACGGAAGCTGGGCCCTTTCAGAAGAGGAAAAGTTCTTCAAGCCTCAAATTGGCATTACTGCATTATTAAAGACCTCTGGGAGAAGTAATCAATGCTCTCCCATACAAGTACATGTGTGTAATTAAATACCCATATAAGGGGATGTTCATATGTAATTAAAATGCATTTGCTTTTTTTTTTTCCTTTCCTTTTTAGGTTTTAAGACAATCAGAAATAAGTTCTGGAGTGCTCTAAATATTTTATTAATTTTCTCTGCCAGACAATTTAAAGAGGATTGATTTGACATCAAATTTTATATCCGAGATCGATGAAGATGCCTTCAGGGAGCTACCCCAGCTTCAGGAGCTAGTGCTCCGTGATAACAAGATAAGGCAGCTCCCCGAGTTACCGCCTACCCTGACATTCATTGACGTTAGTAACAACAGGCTTGGCCGCAAAGGAATAAAGGAAGAAGCATTTAAAGTGAGTTTGGGATTGACAGAAAAATCTCTCCTCCTCTCTGGGGGAAATTGTGGCCTGACCAGAGCACAGAGGTGCTATGTCCACCTTTATGGGTGGGCAGGGCCTTGGCTCTCCTTTCCAATTTGCTCACCAGTGTAGCTACACCAGCACTTTGTGGAATGCACACTGCAGTGCATAGATGTTACCTCCTTCTCTGGAGCAGCAGGTAGACTGCAATTTCCTGAGTGACACCCTTCCTCCTGGTAGCAAAGCTATCACGTGCTGCCCTTTACTCCAGGCACATCACTAAACCACAATCCAGGCCTCGATCTTAATACATCTAAATAATAAAAATAGTGGGCCAGATTCTCATGCCTGATCTGACTCTTCTACACTGTCCAGTTGTCCCAAAGGAGCTACATTCTAGCTGTACCTGATCAGCTATGAATTCCTGCATGGGAAAGTGGCTCTCAGACAGCATAACAAAGTTTGCAGAATCAGCTCCTGCACCAACTGCTCCCTCTCAGCCTAGTACCTAGGGTGAGATGGGGAATGCATAACCCAGCCCCCAACCTCCCTGATGGCCTCTCACTCATGCATTCAAGGGGGTCTCAGACATGGGAGAAAATCTGCCCCACTATTCCACACATACACACCTCTCATCCTAGAGTCTGAAAGAGCTTGGCAAACGTTAATGAATTCACAATAGCCAGTGAAACAGGTAGGTAGTCTTATGCCTGTTTTACAGATGGGGGAATTGAGACAGAGAGGTTTACTGACATCCCCAAGATGATCAGAAGGGACGGGAACTCAGGAGTGCTGATATTCTGTACCTTGGCGTAATTAGAAGATACTGCTTCTCCCAGACTTGCCACTGTTGATATGGAGGGGTCCATCTTACTTTTGGGGGAGGAGGGTAAAGATTATTATTTAGAAACATTTTGCTTGAACAAAAGTGATTTCTGCCAAACAATAACCTGATGACTCCTCAAAGTAAAAACAAAAACAAAAAAAAACAAGTCCAAAGGAAGAGCTTTCTGCAGAAGCTGTGACAGGTAGCATGTGAATTTTAAAACAATGCTGAGGTGAAGACTCCACTTAAATATTTATTTGCCATTCTCAGTTGCTTTACCAAGACAGCTGATCTCCGATAGTAACTGATCTTGGCAATGCATGTTCCTATCTATATTTCATTGTAATTTTTTTAAAACCTAGAGTCATGTTGATTTAAAAGGAATTGTTGAGTTCAGTTTCTCATTGCAAAGATGTATGTAAAACTTACTGTCTCCTTCTTGGAGATTTTACGAAATTCTAGTTTTTTTTAGGAAACACTCCCCTTCCTTCTCTTCCAGGATATGGTTGATCTGCATCATCTTTACATCACTGACAATAACCTGGATCACATTCCACTCCCGCTCCCTGAAAGCCTCCAAGCTCTTCATCTTCAGGTAGATTACAAAACCAATTGATTTTTTAATAGCAAAACAGAACAACAGATATAACTGGGAGAGTAAACCAATATTAGTGCTTAGTGGTTTGTTTGTTTTTAAAACTTCAGGTAAACCTCTTATTATCCAAATGGATCATGGGACATCTTTGAAACCTTAGGCTAATCAGGGTATTGAATACATTCACTCTTTCTACTCATTTCAGAGTCAGGTGACAAAAAATGAAATTTGAATAATCCAACTGGTACTCCATCTGGATATGAATCATTAAAATTTATCTGTGCAATGTAAATATTTTCAAACATAAAAGGCCATATTCTCCACTGATATTATTTAGTGTAGGCAATGGAGCCATTTTGATTTATACCAAAGAAGGAGCTGGCCCACAATTCAGAACATAAGTCTTTTACCATTTGTCATTGGGTGCTTTACTCATCACTAGGTGGCACCTCCTCCTGGATGCTCTGAGGATTAGCTCTTTACAGATCCAACACCCTATTCTACTGCTTGCTGCATCCCTGCCACCATTCTCTCTTATTCTCTGCGT
Organism: Natator depressus; assembly: GCF_965152275.1. Classification (NCBI taxonomy): domain Eukaryota; kingdom Metazoa; phylum Chordata; order Testudines; family Cheloniidae; genus Natator; species Natator depressus. The sequence goes on from NC_134234.1 coordinate 268,602,825, forward strand.
CTTAGGGTGTTCTGTCTTCATGCTTAGCCCTCCAGCCAGGTCACTATAGTTCTCCCCTTCCAGGGTAGGGAAGTCCCTCTGGACAACCATCCTAGGCAGTCTGCACTCTGCTGCCTGGTCTGTGCCACTTCTCCTGTGGCTGGTAAGGGAACCTAGGGCCACCCACTATTTCAGGTTCTAATCCAGGGACCCTATACCTGGCAACTGTAGTCTGCTTTCCCTCAGACTCTGTTGGGTCTTTCCCTGGATTCCTTCCTACAACTTCTAGCTCCCCACTCTCTGAGTGTACCAGCTCAAACGCTCTCCTCCCAGGGAGAAGCTGCAGGCTACTGAAATCCATAGCATCAAACTGCCTGCCCTACAGCCCTTTTCTGCTGTCAACTTACTAGCTTTATACCAGCCCCTCCTGTTCCTCCCCAGCTGGGCTCCATCTTCAATCAGCCCTTCAAGGCCTGGGTCATCCCCAGGTGCAGCCTATTAGCTTAACTGGCCTCTCCTCAGCCTCATAAATCCCTTCTGGGCTGCTGTGGGATAAACATCCCATTGCACATTCATACTTTGATTCCAACCTTTTAAGAAATAAAGACCTGTATAGAATAAATGTATTCTAACAATGTTAATCCATTCTATTGGTTTCAAATTGCTAAGCTGGGGCTACATACACCACTACATACTGAACAATAGTACAGACAGGCAACAAGCTGGATTCCCTCCTGCACCAATATCTGGCTGGCACAAAAGTGTGGGAGGGGCTCTCCATAGCTGTTAGATGCTCCTCATTTTGAGACATGTCATTTTAGTTCTAAAATAACCTATGTCCTACACAAATTTGGTGTCCTATCTTTTTATTGGTGAAAATTGTTTACCTCAGAAAAAGAATCACAAAGCTGGAGTTACAGGAAGAGTTAATTACACTAAATGAATGAATCCCACAGAATTTTAAGCTTCCTGCATGAATTTTGTGTCTGTGTGTATGTAAGCCCTTTATTTAGGACCTTTGACAAACACTGCATTCCAGATCTGTGCCTGGCAAGTTGAGAGGATGTCAAGGAGCTGATTATAGTTCCATGATTCTTTGGGCTGACCTCTGCTGGACATGATTTTCCAGCTGGATTTGCTCTGGTCTCTCACCTTCCCACCTTCCTCCACCCTGTCTTCTTGGTCTTTTCCAGAGAGTGTAAGGGGTTGTTTCAGGCAGTTTTATACCAGTTGAGAGCTTCTCCTCGCTGGGAGAATTGTCAGTTGGCTATCTGCAGCCAGAATCTGTCTCTTTTGCACTGTGAGCATGAAAAGGCACTGGTCTGGGAGATAACCTGGTCCTTTGTGCTTATGTTACTTTCTTTCACAACACAGAAAACGTGTCAATACACTGGTTTTCAAAGACAATTATCATCAAACATATATTTTTGTCTTTCTGGATATTTTTGCTTTTCTCTTTAGAACAACAACATTCAGGAGATGCATGAAGATACTTTCTGCAAAATGAAAGATGTTGCTTATGCCCGTCGAGCTCTGGAAGACATCAGACTGGATGGCAATCCTATCAACTTGAGCAAGACTCCTTCTGCTTACATGTGCCTACCCCGTTTGCCAATCGGTAGTCTCATCTAAGCTTCGACAGTGGCCAACACTGTCCTCTGACATGGTAGTGTCTATGACAAATGAACAAGTCATTGCTACAGAAAGCCCAATGCATATTATTTTCAGAGCTCATTCGACAGGTTTTTAATCAGTAATGAAATTAATGAAAAAGACAAACGATAATGTGAAATGCTAAGAGATGTACTGAAATATAGGCTGTGCGATGCTATAGATACCAATGCATTCAATACGACAACTGCATTGAATATATAGAAAGAGAGGATCAGAACAACGGAAACTGTACAACTTGGATGCAATCAGATGTAATGTATGCATGCTAAAATTTAATAATTTTATATAGATTTAAATTAATTATAACACAAATAATGAATAACACAAAATGCATGTACGTAAGATCTATATCCACGACATTTTCATTTTAATTGGCTTCATACTCTCAGTGAAATACAAATCTTTGCTTTCTACTTGTTTTCTGAAGCACCAGATTGTTTTGGAGAAATCCTAATAATATTCCAAAATATTTGGAAAATATTGAACCTGCCCTTGCATCAATACCGAAATGTGGAGAATAAACATATACAAGTAAATAAATTTACATAAAATGCTTCTCATTGCCTTTGTAGTAATAATTGGGCATTATAATCTTGATGAAACGCAAAGCCTTGTCTTCGTTATCTTTGCTAAGCTAGCCAGTTCTTTTGGAACAATAATAAAATCCTCAAGTTTGGAAAATATTGAACATTAACCTGTATCTGTTAAAGAAGCTGAAGAACTTTACCTGGATAGTCATATAGAACATTGTAGCTGAATAAGTTCAGTTTTGGCATATGATCTAAGTCTCCAAGTATATATAGCTATTTCTCTGAATTCTTCTTCATTCCTCCTGGAGACTCAACAATTAGAATCTGGAAATTCTCTCACCCTGGCAATTTAGAAGAAATCTGTTTTCTGTTGAATGTTTAATACCTTCCACTTTGGAACATGATGGTCAAAAACAACCTGATGGATTCAAAGAAGCTGTTCACTCAGAAGGGTAAAGAGAGAAACGTGACACCCTGAAAATCTTTTGAAATATTTCTGAAAAAAGTTTGTGCTAACCAATAACAAAAAATATCTTCCCACCTACAAAAACTAAAATTTATTTGGTATGAAAATTCACCTGAGCTTAAATGAGCATGTGCACCATGTAAGCATCAAATGCAGCCAAAACAGTACACTTCGGCTGAGCCAGCCAATGGAAAGTCTGCACTTAGGAACACTGCATCTCCCTTTCCCAGGCTTTCTGAACCACAACATGGAAGTAGGCATATCGGGGACATAGACAGTAGGTTTGTATGTGCACGGCATGAATTCAGAAGGGCCAAAATTAATGCTGGACAGTCATAGCAGTCTACCTCCACTACTCCCCCACTAAGCTTGAGAGTATTTTTTCTGAAAGCTAGATAGGAAGGATATACGTTCTTCAGGATTTCAGCCTCTGTTCTCATTTCATACTTCTGCTCAAACTTCAATTTTTCAGAGTTTTCCAAATCCTGGTATATCAGGGAACACAGGAAAATAGTTTATTTTTGCATTCTCCAGCCCCCTAAACATGTTTCCCCCCCCAAATGTGCTATAGCATCAGCCTTTCCACTGGTGAAGCTTCTTTTTGTCCTCACAGGGCCCTGCTGTCTCAGACAACAACTGGTGGGTCAACAGTTTCAAAATCTCCCCCTACTTCAGATCAAAAAATCTTAATCAGCTGCTTTGTGTTTGGTAGTCCAAGGGTCACAAACAGAGATGCATTGCATTTTACAAGATAAGGACTCCACATTGGTTTGTTCTGCAGCCATTTTGTCTAGCCCCTGTGGTTCATTTTACCCACTTTGTCATTCATTATTCAATCTGTGACAGGTAGGACGATTTCCTCCAATATCTTGGGGCGATCTCACTGTTTTAAATTTAGGTACCATTGCGGGATAGGAATTTTACCTAACTCCATGGGGGAGGGAGATCATAGCTCTCCAGGAACTAAGAACAGCGGATGGAGACCCCAATTCTTCGTGGGAAGGGTTGGAAGGACTTGACCTATTCATGGCGGTGCTTGTTCTGAGACAAGGTGTTTATGAACTTGTAACCACAGAAAAAAACCTTGTCGGGATTTGAAGGACTGGACACTTGCTGGAGCTCTTGTTGGAGTTGGGGTGATCACTGGTAAACTTATTAGCATATTTGTATTGTTTTAGTATGTTCCCTCTGTTAATGCATTCCCTTTAAGAATAAATGTGCTTGCTTAGAAAGATTGTGTGGTAATTTACACCTATGGTCAATTATGCTGCTTAGAGCATAAAGCAGGCCTGTTTAGGCAGTCTGATTTGCTGGGGAATTCACAGTGTAGACAGGCAGCCTGGAAAAAAAAACTGGTCAGGAGGTAGTGGGACACCACCACCAAACAGAGGTGACAGCTGGGGAGCCTGAACCCTGAAAGTGGGTGCCCTTGGTGGATCATAGAGGGAGAATACTGGTGCAATTGCCCTGAACTGTGACATAAGCTGTATGTAAATTTTTGGCAGTCAAATGGAAAGTAATGTTAGGAAAAATGATCATTTAACATTATTTTTATCTGCTTCACACAGGCAATTACGATTTCCCACTACTAAACACTAATGGCAGAGGTCAAATTACACTGGTAAAGTGCAATATGTTTCATGATACTGTTTAAAAATTTTGAAAAATATTCAGTCCCTCCTGTTGTTTGGCTGTTCTAGCTAGAGAGATAGTCCAGGGGAAACAGTGGGACAGAGAAAGCAAAGGAAAAGTGTTGGAAGAAAGGGGAGTGAGTTATTCATACCCATTTACTGAGATCTGAATATATGAAAAATAGGAATCTCCCTTTCTCTCACTGCGTACAAACCACCTGTCTTTTCTGATTCCTGTTTTCCTGCTTTGTTTTTTATACAACAATGACATAAAAATCAGTCACAGACACTCGAACTTTACTAATATTTATGATTAATCATGGGAATATTTTTAAAGTGAATCCAGTGTTCACCGTTTGAAATGCTGGATCTATTATGTAGGGCTCCAGCAGCTTCAGCATATTCTGCTTTCTTTGCTTGTGCTGCAGCAAATAAATACACTCAGAGGCAAATAAATGGCTTCTTAGTCACTTTTTTAGTTGCAGAAAAATGCCATACTGTGAGAGACTTAAAAAGCTCAATCTATTCAGTTTATCAAAAAGAAGATCTAGAGGCAATCCCAGATTAACCAGTGTTCATTTGCTGCATTTGCACAGGGCTCCCATCTCAGGGGGCCCCCGACCAAAGTTAAAAAACCTCTGAGCAGTTTGGAGACTCCATGCACCAGATCACCCACTCAAATTTGGCCAGGCCGCCCCTCCATCATGAGGGAGGGGTGGGCAGGCCAAACCTGAGCAGTGTGGACCTTTATGAGTGTAGAGCAGGTGAGGAGAATGGATAGAGCTGAGCACCTGGGATCAGGAGAAGCCACCTTAGCTCCGGATAGGAGCAGAGCACTGAACTGCGGGGGCACCGGCGAGTGGCCAGGAAGGTCCCGGGGCACTGGTGAGGAGGTGGGGGGCAATTGTTGATGGACTATGAGGTGAGTCTTGGAGAGCTGCAGAGTGAGAGGTGGGGGGCAAGCAGGGGATGTTAGGGGCAATGCTGGGGACTGTGATGAGTGGGATGTGTCCAGGCTGCTGGGATATGTGTGGAGGCTGTCAGGATAAGTGGGCACTGGTGAAGGGTTGTTGGGGTAAATATGGGGTGAGAGGGGCATTCAGGGTTCTGTGGAGGGGTGGGGAGAGAGGGTCGTTTGGGGTCTGTATGAGGTGGGTTAAGTATGGAGTGGGGTTCCTTTGAAGACCCCCCCCTTCTCATAGTGCACAAGGACCCACAATTCTTTAATCTGGGCCATGACTTGGCCATGAAGAGACGGTACCAGGCACTAAAGGGTTCTTTAATCTACAGAAGAAAAGTATAGCAAGAACAGCTGGATCAGACAGAAATATAAGATCCCAATGATCAGATGCCTGGTGAACATTAAATAACTGCTCTGGTAACCTTGATAGTGTGGTGTTCACACAAAGGGGTAAATTTTCAACATAGTGGCTGGGGAAAAAGTGTACAGCTTCAATACACCATGAGCTGAATGGCATATCAAACCTCTCTGTACATCACATTGAAAAACATACATACCTGTTGTATGCCAAACCAAAATACCGAACAGTGAACGAAAGCTTTGTTGGAACTTCTGTTTGCTGAATACTCAACATTGTGGCAGTTGCCTGGAAAACTATTAAGAATGAAAGGACAAGGGACTACATTCTTGTAGGACAACTGCTAAAGGGAAACAGAGTCTTTCATCATTGTTACAGGTTCAAAATGACTCTGCTCAGTAGTGACATAAAAATCTTGACCACCTTAAACTGTAGGATTATTTAAATGGAATGGGTTGATGGTAGAAGTCTTCTTCCTAGTGAGCAGGCCATCATTGTTAGCACACTTTGAAGAGGCCCAAGATGCTAGCACTTAACAAGTAAATAGAAAAGACTAAATAAAATAAAATAAAATCATCATCTTAATAGATAATCATGACTATTGAATTACCCTCTCACCCATATAGTTGGCCCTTCTGAAATGGGGTTAAGGTATGTTAGCAATATAGTTTGGAAAATGGAGTCTGTTCTGTGAATACAGAAGACCTGTTTGTCTAGCAACTTTCTTAGTGCCTGATCCAAAGCTCATGGAAGGCAAGGGAAAGACATCCATTAACTTCAATAGGCTTTAGATCAGACCCTTAAATGCTTAAATGTAATTGAGAAATAAAGAATGAATAGGGAGATCTGCTATAATTAATATGACATGCCACAGATACTGGAATGATATGTCAGAGCATCTCCAGACTAGTTCATTACACAACAGAGTCTAGTTCAGGGACCATATTTGTAGTTGAACCTCGCTCAACTGCATTAAACAAAATGTAACATCTCTCCCACCCTAGCTGCAGCTCATCCCAGTAATTGTTGGGCTATGTAAGCTTTTGTTGTGGTTGTCTCCATAATAACTAAAAGCAAATGAGGTTTGGTTTCACGTACCCATACATTGTATGAAGTGTTGTTGTAGCCGTGTTGGTCCCAGGATATTAAAGAGACAAGGTGGGTGAGGTAACCTGAAGAAGAGCTCTGGAAAAGCTTGTCTCTTTCACCAACAGAAGCTGGTCCAATAAAAGATATTATCTCACCAACCTTGTCTCTCTAGACATCTTCAGTTAATTATTTTACAGACTACTACTGCCATCGTGTGTTGATACATTATACAACTTTGTATTATACCAAAGCCTTATATTAAAGATAAATGTACTTGTCCTTCATTCAAGCTTGCTATGCTCATCACTGAGAGCATCTTTCCCTTTGTAGTCCCAATATATCAGTCTGCTAGAATTTTCACTGTGGCCTCCTTACTGAGTACTAATGGAATACATGGAATTGGTTTGAGAGTAAAGCACAGTGACACAGTATGAAATTTTGTTTATTAAATCAAAAGAAAAAAAACTAACTGTAATTCCTTTTGCGACACTCTGTTTCAAAAACAGCATTTTAAACACACTCCATTCTTAACTGTTTTTTTTCTGATTTAGTATTTAAATAAAGAAAAAGCCTGCCAGAACTATTTAGGTTAGGAAAATGATTACAACAACTGTATCGTGATGACACCTTTCCCACACGGAGATAATACTGAGGCATAATATTCAAAAGCCCTCAATGGGTATTGTCTTAGTTATCTCAGAGATTGCAGCTCCCTCTGTGATAATAACCACATATGACAACTACAATTACCAGGGTACCATGAAACTAACGACCCACAGGAAGAGGGATACAGATGGGGGGCATATATTAGATAACTAGAAGGCAGGGATATGCTGTAACCTTTAGTATCCCAAGGCTACCCCTCTGCATTCAAAAGGAGGCAGACCTTAGGACCACATTACAGAGCTTTGTGGGCTGCATTTTAGCCCATGGCCAGGTTTTATTTTTGGAAATCCCTAAAGGTAGAGTATATAAGGCAACATGCTCCAGTGATTGGGCATGGGACATGAAGCAGTAGAGCTGGGTTGAATTCCTGTCCCAACCATTTGCTCCTTGTTACCATGGAGAAGCCACTTAACCTCTCAGTGTCTCAGACATCCTATCTGTACAATGGAGATAATAACAATCACTAACCCTTATTTTTGAGGTTTTTCATAGCCCCAGCCTCCTGACCTGGATCAAAGTCACAAAGGTTAATATCCTTGTCACACGACAGGTGCCAGCATCCACTGACTTCAGGGGTAACTGCTACACTAGGTTTGACCTATCCCAGAGTTTGGGGTATTTGGATCAGGCATCTTGTCTCAAGCCCATCTCTAGTTAAAACCCATCCACAAAGCATGGCAGGTGTGTGGGGTCTGAACATGGTGCAGTTGCCCCGCAGCCTCGGGCAGCAGACAAGGGATTTGGCTCTCCTCAAGCCTCCTAGGTAAGAAAAACAACCTCAGGCCCCCTCTGGACAAAAATTCCTGTGGAATGTTCAGTCACAGCCCCGCCCATTGCTTTGTGATTGGCTGCCCGTTGCCCCCGGTGACTGGGATGCTATGTTCAGTGTGGACAGGACTCCTGAGGCAAAAGGAGGCCGCCAGCCCCGGTGGCACTACACCCGCGGCCTGTTGAGTCTGTGCAGGGACAAGGGACCAAGCGGCATCTCGCACCGGGGGCTCATCATGTTACGAGCCGCTATAGGAGTTGGGCATGGCCCCAAGGCAGGAGAAGCTGGAAGGAACAGCAGCAGACAAGGACAGCAGGTGCAGGAGACCAGCTGGTTGAGGCCAGGAGGAGCTGGCAGTAGCAGAAAGAATCAACAGTACAGAGGGAACTGGCAGCTGCAGGAGGAGGTGGAGCCAAGGAAGCAGCTGGTGGTGCAAAAGAAGAAGTATCTGGTGGAACAGGATCCTTACATATCCCTGACTAGCCGGTGGAGGAGCCGGCATTTGTGGCAGCAGCTTTCTATGCAGGGTCAACAAGATCAGTGGCCTGCAACAGCAGACAGGGCCCTGGTGTGTGGGAGAAGAAGCCTGGGAGGGTTTTCTCACTGCCACTATGGCACTGGGCAGAGGCAGCCAAGGGCTGTCCCTCCCTCTCCTAGGTGGTACCACTACAGACTCCCTAGAAGGAGGCGGTGTTGGTGGATGGGGGGAGGCAACAGCAGGGGATCCTGGAAGAAGAAGCAAGCGAAGCGTTGGAGCACAACACGGCGCCGCTGGGTCCCCAAGTTCCGTGTACCAGCAAGTATGCGTGCAGCTGTAGCTGCACTGCTACGACCCATGAACCTGTGTGGCTGGCGTGCACCAGGGATGCGTGCACCAAGGAACACAACTCAGTTCATCATGCACCAGGTGTATCAGGACATGCGGCGGCAGGAGAAGGAAGCAGCAGCAAGCAAGGGAGCAGCAGCAGTGTCCACTACAGTTGGGGAGAAGCCAGCGATGCAGCACCCCAGAGGAAACAACATCTGCAATTTGGTGGCAGAGAACTTCTCTCACATGGTCACCCTCTCTGCCATGAGCCCAGAGAGGTGCATCTCTGATGGGGAGGAGGAGGAGGAGAGAAGACAGCAAAGCCAATTTGGGCCCTTCTGTCAGGACCTGGGGTCCCATCTTGGTATCTACTGTGAGACATAAAATAGAGTCATGGGCAGTGCAAGGAAAGTGTCTGACTTGTGGAATCATCAGCTATTAAGAGCAGTCCTGCTCTTGACATTCAGGTCCCTGAATAAATATATATATCTGCACTCCTAACCATGCTGCCTACTGCCTAGTGATTCACACACACTGAGACAGGACCAGGATGATGAAAGCTACAGAAGTGCATGGGCTAGTTTTGCATAGATGTGTCCTTTAGCTCTGATAGGTTCCTCAAAGGTCTATTCAGGTCCCTCGTTTGCACATATACCCATTCAGGAAAGCATCCCTATTCAGAAAAGCACTTAAGCACATGTGAAGTCAATAGGATTCATGAACATAATTAAAGTTACGCATAAGCTTATGCATTTTCCTGAATAGGGATGGACCTGCTTATGTGCTTAAGTATTTTCCTGAATCAGAGTCCTAGTTAGGACATTAGCTGGGAGAATACTACTTAATTCGTTAATTTATTTAGATTTATACAAACATTAAAATGTATTCATCCAGGGCCTTGGGTAACTTTGGGGTCTATATACTAAAAAACCCAATAATACGATAAAAATAAATGCAGCAGCTTCCCTAAAACCATCAAGAAAGGGAAAAAATATCACACTCCAGCCACAGAACACTACTGTCAATGGATCTATCCTGACCCTCAGCTCACCCTCCCCTCACAAAAAGCCAGTGAAAAGAGAGAGGCTTTACAATGTGTCCTAGCTTCAGTCTGTTAGCCGATGAAAGTTTAGCCCCAGATACCATAGAGTACGTATCAGTATCTAATCTCTAGGTGACAGAGACAGGGATTGTGAATGCACAGTCTGCATCAGAGAGAAATCATCGCTAACTCTGAGATAGACAGCAATAGAAAAAAAAGCCTTCCTGGCCCCTGCTGCTATATGATCATCTAACCCCAGCGGGGGATCCAGCAAGATCGCCAGATTAAGAATTTGAGTAACAAGTGACAACCATATACCAAAAATTGAAAGGGCACATATAATAATCCTAGCCATATCTCCTGGTTCCTTGTGCCCACCCCCCAGGCAGCATCACTTCTGTCTTATCTTCATTGAACTTCAGCCTGGTTCAGGAGCTTCCTTTTGTACAACTGAGTTGTGGGTTGGGATTGGGAGGTAATGAACTGTCATTTGTGTTGTTGAGTTTGAAGTAGGTGGGGCTACAATTGTTCCCCTTCTCTTTGATAGCCCATATTCGCCTTGCCCTTTCCGTATAGATAGAGCCCTACCAAATTTGTGGCCATGAAAAATGCGTCACGGACCGTGAAATCTGGTCTCCTACCATGAAATCTGGACTTGTGCGTGCTTTTACCTTACACTATACAGATTTCATGGGGGAGACCAGTGTTTCTCAAATTGGGGACCCTGACCCAAAGGGAGTTGCAGGGGAGTCACAAGGTTATTTTAGGAGGGCTGCGGTATTGCAACCTTTACTTCTGCACTGCCTTCATAGCTGGGCGGCTGGAGAGCAGCAGCTGCTGGCTGGGTGCCCAGCTCTGAAGGTGGTGCCTCACCAGCAGCAGCGCAGAAGTAAGGGGGGTAATACCATACCAGGCCACCCTTATTTCTGTGCTGCTGCCTTCAGAGCTGGGCAGCCAGAGAGTGGCAGCTCCTGACTGAGAACCCTGCTCTGCAGGCAGCAACACAGAAGTAAGGGTGGCAATACCATACCTCACTATCCTTAGTTATGCGCTGCTGCTGGCGGCAGGTCTGCCTTCAGAGCTGGGCTCCTGGCCAATAGCCTCCGCTCTCCAGGTGCCCAGCTCTGAAGGCAGCACCTAGGGTTGCCAACGCTCCCGGTTTTGCTGGGAGTCTCCCAGAATCAGGCTCTATCTCCTGGAGGCTACTGAAACGAAACCAGGAGAGTTTAGGTCACTTAAAGTCCAGTGGCGCAGCAGGGCTAAGGCAGGCTCCCTGGGAGCAGGGGTCTCTGCACACTGCCCGTGCCCCGAACACTGACTCTGCAGCTTCCATTGGCCGCAGAAAGTTGTCTTCCTAATCCTAGGGGGTGATAGCAGAAACTTGCTTCTTCAGCTCATAAACAACTGGAGCACAATTCTACAAAAGTGGTCAATTGTACAACCATGGAACTGTGGAATTCATGGAAGCATGACTACAACAATGTGAATATGCATAATGAGTGAAGAGCTGAAGAGTCAGTTTTTGCTTGTTTATGATTAAGTTCTCAGGCCACTGATATTTTAATGACCGGTTTGGATGGAACTGCCTATTAATTTTGTTTGTTCAGCTGTGGGACTAATTGCGGAGAATGTAATGCAGTGCAGTTGATTCAAATTCCTTTTAATATGGCTATACTTTTTAATTGGCTTGAATTAATCATGGAATATTTCCCCCAGGACACTATTCACAATTTATCTTCAAGTTTTGTGTCATCTTTTTGTGCAGAGTAACAAAGATGGAACATCAGTATGGTATTGTTCAAAGTTTGCCTTGCAGGAGCTAATGTCTAGTATAAAACACTATGACAAAGCTCTGTCCTTGCCTCCGTGGGTCCCGCATTTCCTGGCAGATTTTGCTAGCCTCAGAGGCTCACTATGACCCTCTACGTAACCCTTCTCTCTCTAGAGACAAGGGTCACAGTCTACTGAGCCATTTTCATCATAAGCCAGCGAGGGAGGTGAGGAGAAGTTATCCTTCCTTGCACAGTCTCTGTTGCCTCCCAGTCTCAGTGATTAATCAGGGGGCAAAGGTGTGTGGGGGGGGGAGCCCGGGCCCACCCTCTACTCCGGGCTCCAGCCCAGGGACCTTAATAGTACCAGCTATGGTAGCTGACCTTTTAGAAACAGGACACATACAATTCTCTGGGCTACTTCCCCCACAGCAGCCCCCACTTCCTCAAGCTCCACTTCACCCTTACCTCAGGGCCTCCTTCCTTGTGCCTGATAATGGTGTGTACTGCTCAGTCTCTCCAACAGCGCAACTTCCTCCCACAGCTCCTGACATGCACACCCACCTGACCAACTGGGAGGCTTTTAACTAGTTTCAGCCAGCCCCTGATTGGCTTCAGGTGTCCCAATCAACCTAGCATTCTCCCTGCATTCTGGAAAGTTCTTAATTGGGCCCAGGTGTCTTAATTGACGTGGAGCAGCTGCCATTTCACTTATCCTGGTACCAGGGATTTGTTTAGCCTGGAGCTAATATATCTATCTCCCACTACTTTTCTATAGCCATCTGGCCTTGCCCCGTCACAACACTAAATATGAAGCTATTTACAATGTTTACATTTTTTCCTTCGGAGAGATTGTTTTGTTTCCTTATTTATTTGTTTGTTTTTAAGTGAACACTTTAATCTTCCTGAAATTCTTGTAATCTTACAGTGACGCTATTGTTAAGCCCAAGAGTCTGAATGACAATGATTTGATTTATTCTGTTTTCTCCTGTAGATATAGTTGGGGGAAAAGCACTCTGCTCTACTGCTCAAACATAATCCAAAGGAACATGGGTTAAGTATGGTTTCTGAGAAGCATTTTAAGACGGCAAAATCAAAGTTCATTGTATCTTTCATAGTTTTGTCTCTTGTGATAAGAGATGATGGATTTTAGAGGAGAAGAGCATTGTATGTCATTTTTTCTCCAGAGAGCAGAAAGAAAACCTTCACTTTGGAGTTATCTACTGTAATAGAGGGAAGGAAGTGACCAGGGTTAAAAGTGGACAGAAATCCCTAAAACTATTTTAACAGTGAAACAGCATTTACCAAATGTGTGATGAAGATCTTATATATAGTGCCAACCCATGGATATTAGAATTGAGGGATAGGAATCCCATTATGAAATAGAACCGTGAGAAGATCTAAATTGTTATTAAAATTGTTTTAAAATATGACCAAGGATATAAAAATATTTTACTCTAGCATGGCATTTGGCCACTAACTTTTAACAGGTCAGATGCTGTGGCAGCATCATGACGCTATGGCATTGGTTCAATCTATTCCTTTTTAGCAAACTACATTTTGCATCTAGACTAGTGCTCTAGACAAGTAGGATCTAATTAATCTTTAGGTGAGATATGAATAGTTTTACAAATGTGGTATTTCAACTGAAGAGTCACGTGTTCTATTTAATTATAAAGATCACATTTCTTAAGAGATGAATAATTTCAGGCATACACTGTCTGAATATGGATACATACTATATAATAAAATTGAAATGTCTGTGAGGTAAGTGAAGTGTTCTGACATCAATGTCAATCTGAACTGAATGCATCCGATGAAGTGAGCTGTGGCTCACGAAAGCTTATGCTCAAATAAATTTGTTAGTCTCTAAGGTGCCACAAGTACTCCTGTTCTTTTTGCGGATACAGACTAACATGGCTACCACTCTGAAATCTGAACTTGACCTAGCTTCATGTGTAATTTGAAAAGAATAGTTTCACTTTTATTTAATCTAAACCACAAGTATTTTGACAGCATATTATTAACATTTAGAATAAACTCAGTCAATGTTATAAAATGAGGAATATTGGGTGGTGTTGTTAACGATACTGCTGTCATTACGGCTCTGTCAGGATTTCTAATGTACACTAGGGAACTTGTGAGGATTATTTTCATTGAGTATATGTTTGTAATACATCAAGTGGGAAAATGAAATCTTATACCTCATTGAGTCTGAGATCTCCAAGGCTTCTCCCAGATTTACTTCTCAATTTGCCAAGCCTAAATGTTGGCCACAATGAGTGACATAGACCCAAAATGGGAACGCAAAACCATTAGTCATGCAGGAATATTAATATAATGTGAGATTTATTCCTTTAGTGTAAATACCTTGTGTTACTTCATTTTAATTATTGTTATTTTTTATGCCAATAATTTTCAATAATAAAGGAGGGGACACCAAAGTGGTGTGCAACACAAGTAATATGGGATTGAAATAAGGGACATTTGCTAGTAATGCTCCTAGGAACCCTCATGCTTCCTTCCTCTGATCCTGAATTTCATTTTCTCAGCAGAAAGGAAACTTTCACCCAGATTTCTAGTCTCTTCACCTAGAAGCTTGGCTTCTGAGGTGTTAGCAGGGAAACCTTTCCACTTTTTGGAAGAGCTCTGACACAAGAGGTGTTGAATCATTATCCAGTGGGTGTGTTTCTAGTGGGGTCCCGCAGGGAATAGGTTCTTGGACATAAGCTATGAAAACATATTTATCAGTGACCTGGAAGAAAACATAAAATCATCCCTGATACAGTTTGCAGATGATACAAAAATTGTGGCAGTGGTAAATAATTCAGAGAACAGATCCCTGATACAGGGCAATCTGGATTGCTTGGTAAAGGGGGACACAAGCAAACAATATGTGTTTTAATATGGCTAAATGTAAATGTATAATCTAGGAACACAGAATGTAGGCCATACTCTCAGAATGGGGGACTCTGTCCTGGAAAGCAGTAACTCAGAAAAAGATATGGGGATCATGGTGGATAATCAGCTGAACATGAGCTCCCAGTGTAATGCTGTGGCCAAAAGAGTTAATGAGACCCTGGGATGCATAAACAAGGGAATCTCAGGTAGGAGCAGGCAATTCAGAATTAAGGTTATGCTTACAAGAAATCAAAACATATTAAGGAAATAAACATACAGTTAAGGCACTTAAACAACTTTAACTCTGAGCTGTAGCTATGCCACAATAAAAAATTTGAAAATAATCTGATGTTTTAAAAAATCAGTGCAACTTAATCTGGGACCACAACCACTAAAATATATTATTCATAATTCTATATTTATTGCATGGTGTCACTACAGGACACAGTTAAGGTTGCTTGGGTGCCTTATTCATGTCCCTCTGCCATGCGTTTGGAAGAGTGCTGGTGTAGGACCTGAAAAGGAATTTTAACGCTGTCTCAATGGTGGGGTAATGCTCTACAGAGGCGTGATTTCTAAAGCACACTAATGTGTTGTGCACTAATTGGTCTCTGAACAGCCTGCTGGTGCATATTAGTGTAATATGCTTGGAACAGTACTATCTTAAAGCGCACTAGGGGAACTTAAGTGTGCAACAGCAGGATCTACATGGACCAATTAATTCACAACATCTTAGTACACCTTAGAAATTATACCTCCAGAGAGTACATTACCCTACCATGTAGACAAGCCCTTAGACTTTCAAGGTAATGTATATACATATGTTACATGCATAACACATATACACACAACTTACTGTATTGCACACAAAATATTATGTTAAAAGAATATTAAAGTTTAAAAGCCAAGCATTCAAAAGTTAGGAAATGCCACAGTTGAGGTTGCCTGTGCAACCTTAATGTGGCCCTCTAGTGCATATGGACTATGATATAATCTTTAATTACATGTACACATACTATGTTTTCCACTGGACCCCTGCCTCATTCAGAACACAGGATGTATTTATTTTGAAAATGAGTCAAGCAGGGGTGAGTAGTAGAAGAATCCCTGCCTCATTTGTTGCAGAAGTTGGAAATTTAGGATGGCAAAAGGTACCTAACACAAAGATCACCCTCCTGCTGAATTTCAAGTCTCTGGTCCAAAGTATGGGTGCACTAGAGCATTTCATAGATTCCAAGTCCAGAAGGGACTATTGTGATCATCTAGTCTGACCTCCTATATAACACACACTGTAGAACTTCTCAAAAATCAGTCCTAGAGCAGATTTTTTAGATAAACCTCCAATCTTAATTTAAAAATTGTCATTGATGGAGAATTCATCACAACCTTGAAAAATTGTTCCAATTGTTAATTATTCACTGTTAAAAATGTACACATAATTCCCAGTCTGAATTTGTATTAGTTCAACTTCCAGCTATTTGGATCATGTTATACTTTTAACTCCTAGATTGAAGAGCCAATTATTAAATATTTGTTCTCCATGTAGATACTGACAAACTGTAATCAAGTCACCCCGCAGTCTTCCCTTTGTTAAGATAAACAGACTGAACTCCTGGAGTCTGTCAGTACAAGACATGTTTTCTAATCCTTTAATTATCCTCATGGCTCTTCTCCGAACCCTCTCCAATTTATCAACATCTTTTTTGAATTGTGGACGCCAGAACTGGACCCAGAATTCCAGCAGCAGTCACATGAGTACCAAATACAGAGGCAAAATAACCTTTCTACTCCTACTTGATATTGTCCTGTTGATGCATTGAAGTATCACATTAGAACCATTTGGCCACAGCTTCTCACTGGGAGCTCATGCTTAGCTGATTATCCACCACAATGCCCCAGTTTTTTTCAGAGCCAGTGCTTCATGTAATAGAATTCCCCATTCTCTAGGTATGGCCTATATTCTTTGTTCTTCAGCTATATATTGAGCTGGATTCAAATGTATATTGTTTGCTTACACCCTCTTTGCCAGGCAACCGAGATCACTCTGTATCAGTGAACTGTCCTCTTCATTGTTTACCACTGCCCCAAGTTTTGTGTCATCTTCAAGCTTTATCAGCTAATTAATAAAAATGTTAAATAGCATAGAGCCAAAAACCAGTCCCTGCCAGACCCCACGAAAAACATAGCCATTCAATGATAATTCCAGTTTACAAGGGCATTTTGAGACCTATCAGTTAGCTGGCTTTTAATCCATTTAATGTGTTCCATGTTAATTTTATATCTTTTAATCAAAATATCATGTGTTACCAAGTCAAATGCCTTTATAGAAGTCTATGTATATTACATCAACATTATTAAATTTATCAACCTAACTGATAATTTTATCAAAAGAAGATATCAAATTAGTGTGACAGGATCTATCTTCCATTTTCCTATGTTGATTGGCGTTAATTATATTACCCTCTTTAATTCTTTATTAATGTAGTCCTGTATCAGCCGCTTCATTATCTTGCCAGGGCTAGATATCAGACTGATGGGCCTATAATTACCCAAGTCTTCCAATTAACCATTTTAAAATATTGGTACAACATTAACTTTCTTTCGGGCTTCTGGAACTTCCCCAGTGTTCCAAGACTTTATTAAAAATCAATATAAATGGTACAGTGAGCTCTAGAGCCAACTCTTTTAAAATTCTTGGATACAAGTTATCCTGACCTGCTGATTTTAAATTGTCTAATGTTAGTAGCTGCTATTTAACATCCTCTTGAGGTATTAGTGGAACGGAAAGAGTGTTATCACATCATAATGACTGCATCATCTGGTTTTTTCCCCCAAGCACAGAACAGAAATATTTATTTAACACTTCTGCCATTTCTGTATTATTATTGATAATTCTATGATTGCCAACTACTAATGGACCAGTACCATTGCTGGGATTCTTTTTGTTCCAAATATATTTAAAACACTCCTTATTACCCTTGCCCCTGCTGACATTTTAAAGAAAAAATCTCAAGGACTTATTAACATGAGCTAAACAACTTATTCTTCCCTAGCCTCATTCCCAGGAACAGTTCAACTGGTTTGGCTGATGTTTTCCTAAAGAGTGCGGCCTGAGGCAGACACCAGGCATGGAAAATTTCAGCCCATGGTTAATGTTTGGCAAATGGGAAGTGCTATAATGGGCTCCCTTAATAGGTAATGCTACCAACCCCGCCTTTATAATTACAAAGGCATCTGAACTATCTGTATAATATTATACATGTGTGAAGTAACTTGTGAGACTTATTTCCCCATAGATACACCATCTGAATGAAAACATACCCTACTCTACAGAATGCAACCACACCCAGTAAGGAACAGATATATAGTTCTACCAGGACTATGCTGAAGTGTAAGTTTTTGTGCCTATCATCTAAACACAACATTAATGGAGCTCTATATATCATATTAGATAGAAATGTTGGAAGTATTGGTGGGGGGAGGAGGCAGCAGCTACTATACTAGGGTTCCTAAGACCCACAACACCCATTCACGTGAGTCCCAGGAGCCATGGGATGGCAACAGCCACCTGTTTCTGAAAGCCACCCTTCTTCCCTTCCCTTATGTTCATGCTCACCCCATTTCCCCAAGTTAGCCAAACAGCCCCCACTCTCATGAAGCTTTTAAAATGAGGGTGGAGGGGCAATTTTGGAGGAATTGATGTTGCACAAGCAAATTTGTGCCACATCTTATCAGAAAAAAACATTATGGAGATATCTGCCTGGCCACAACAGTACCTTATATCACGAAAGCGGCCAACCCAGAGCTTACAGTGAGCCTGATGTACTAAATCTTGGCCACCGAAATTCTTATTTACAAATCAATTAGTTAAGTATTTATAATCAGAGGAGACGCTGTGACTGCCAGCCAATATTTACAACACTGGATACATAACCATAATCATGTGGCATTTCTTTTAAGATGAGAGTGTAAACTTTAATTAGATAATGTTTGTAAAGGACTTTGGACATGAAAAGTGCTATATAAGCCTTAAGTAATTACGAAGACACCCTAGTGACTAGGGCTAGCCAGAAAACAAAAATTCTGTTCCATGAAAAATATGAAGGTTTCAAAAAATGGTTTTCATTCCAAGGCAGAATGAAAACGAGACCTTTAGAAGTTTTCCATGAAAAAACACAAGAGCAAGAGTCTAAAATAGCCAACAGCCCAGTGGCTAGGGCACTCACAAGTGATGTGGGAAACCAAGGTTTAAGTCCCTGCTATGAGTCAGGAATTCGAATCTGGGTCTACCACATCTCAGTTGAGTGCTCTATCCACCACGGTATGAGTTATTCTCTGGTCTCTGACAGGAAATTCCATCCCGGACCCAAGAAACCTCTCTGACAAAAGTTTCCTTGAAACAGATACACTTTCACGAAAAGTTTCAGTTCCAAAAAATCAGCATTAGATGAAAAATGTTTTGTCAGAAAATTCCCAACCAGCACTAGCAGTGACTCAATCGGTGCTTTGAGATCTGCACTAAAATAAATATTTAAGCCTGTTTTTCTCAGTATGAATAATATAGTGTCTTCCCCAGACTCACTGTGTTTACTCTGAGTGTACACAATGAATTCTCTGAGAATTTTCAAGTAATCCAATTTGTTTACATTTAATGAAAAGGTCAATACGCATGTAAGATAGTGGATCCCTTTGATAACAAAATGTCAGTTCAGTGTAGATATATTGCTTCAATGGTAGGTTACCCTAGGTGGCACTATTCGCGAAGAAACAGAGCTATTTAGAAGTATGTATTGCCATTCAAGCATTTGTTTTATAAGATCTTCCTACGGTTTGCTATTGGAAAAAAAAATAACCCTTAATCTTAGAAAACAAAATGTTAAATGTTCTTTTTCAAAGTTCCAGCAGCACTGGCTATCCCTATAGTCTTTTCTTTACAGGTGATCCATAAATTTACTCAAAATACTGAAATAAATGAAACAACTACTGCAGTATGTTCAGAATGACCCAAATTACAAGAGCAAAAGGTATATCAGCACATCACCTAATCATTTTGCTGTAGCTTTATAGGTCTGCAAGGTGTTGTAGGTTGGTGCTTCTAGTTTTGCATGGCACTCCCGTCTGCATTCCCTTGCGATGGAATTCATTAATATACAGAGAAAACTAGCACAAGGCCTGTGCACCAAATGACACAAGAGTGAAGGAACCAGTTATTTGGTACCATTATCATTTCTTTTTGATTCATCTAAGAAATGGTGTTTGGCCACTTACACAGCCTCTTGAATGCAAAAAAGTATAATGAAGTGCATTAGTGGTTGGTGGAAGGAGGCAGAACAGTTTAGAGACTTGAACAAAGGGACAAGAATCAGGCACAATATGAGTTCTCATACTGCTCTCTAACATTGACTTGCTGTATAGTGTAGGCAAGTCACTAGTATGTGCCTCAGTTTCCCCATATGTAAACTTCAGATCATAGTATTATCTACCACACAGAGAAGTCCATCGGTTTAATGTTTGTGAAATGTTTAGAGCTCCTTGGATGTGCAGTGCAAGAGAAGTGCAATTTTTTATGTCTATATATCTCAGGGCTATCCCAGCTCTTGCTCTAGCATTGAATTGTTTTGAGAACTTCAGGAAATACTACACAATTATCTCAGAGCTTTTGTGTCCAAGTGATAGGAGCATAGGCCATCCTTTTAGCCACATCCAGAAATTGAAATACTAAAGTAGTATAGTTTCCCAGAAGTACATTCTATAAATACAATGTTTCCAAAAGTCAATTTTGTTTTTTGAGACGAGGTGGGGGCAGCTGAAAAGAGAAAACAAAACGGAAAAATTGAAAAAGATGAAAGGCAGTAGAACAGCTGCTCTCATCCTACAGAGGACTGGGGGTAGGAGTGGGAGGAGAGAATTCGTCTTTTAAAGCTTTTTCCCAAAGTCAGCAAAGCTTGGCTTGTTGCTAGTCTTATTTATTTAGTAAAGGACTAAACATTATTTATTATTAGCACGGTCTGGAAAATGGAAATTCCTTCCTGTGACATTATGCCCCATATTCTTTATAGAAATATACTTATGATATGAATATGGCATAACTAAGATGTATTTGATGCAAGATGGGTCATATGAGGTATCATTGGAAATGTTTTGATTTACTGAATGTGATTATCCAATTTGTATGCATGTATCATTTCTGTATCTGGAGTTAGGAATATTGCCTATGTAACAATTACAACTGTGGTTATACCTAAGGAACGCCCATCAGACAGTAAGCAATCAGCCTGGATGGGCCATTAGGAAAGACAATGGGTCTTTGAAGATGCTGATCTTCTATCTTCTTGGAGTTCCTTCCTGTGGACTTTGCAAAGAAACCTTGGCTCATGGTTCCTTTAACGCTACAAGGTCATGTGATGACACCTGTTATGAAATACCGTCTTGGACACTGCTGGTACTTTTCCACTGAAGAGGGGTGGGGATCAAATAGGGAAACAAAAGATTCCCACCATATATAAACCCTATTTAAGGCTGGAGAGTGAGTTAATCCAGGTCGCTGGTTCTTCACTGATACCCCACCCAGGATGACTGTTGTAAACACCTAAGACTGATCTGGAGAGAAAGTGTGACAGATTTCTATTACCTATCTGCTTGAGGCATCAGGTGATCAGGATGCAATCCATATGTGCTGATAGTTCGAAGATGTAGTTAGCACATACCACTTAGCCATGTCATTGGGGGGCATTACCTCCCACACGTTGCGATGGACCACACAATCCCAGAGGCAGCCTTCCCAAAGGCCTGGTTGGATTTTTATAGCAGGGGCCCACACTTTTTTTTTTATGAGACCAAAGGCATGAAGGCGTATTCTGGGTAGGAATGGTCAAATCTTTGACGAAGGACTGGTACTTGCTTAGCCAGTACTTCCAGGCAGGTGCATTCTGCTTTTTCCGCCTGGTAGTCCTGTCTCAAGGCCTGAAATTTGTCCTGGACATAGGCTTGGGTTGCCACCTGGTTAGTAATTTACGTTTTTAATTGCTCAATTTCCACTAGCTGTCGCGTGCACACTTCTTCCCTTTTCCCCAACTCCTCTTTCTGTCCCAACAACGTTTGATACCACATGGCCGCTGCAGTCCAGATCAATCCCACAGCTGCCCCTAGGTTTTTACCCTTCTGCTTTTCATACTCGGCATACAGGTCTAACAAATTCTGCCAAGTATTCACACTTCTCTGAAGCTCTGCCACAGAACCCCAGGGATTATATCCCACCTTGGTGAGAGCCCTCTCCAACCGGGAGAGGTCCTCACCCCCCCCCGTGAAAGAGGCAACAGGGTCCCGTCCCTCTTTTCTGCCTCCCCCGTAGCACGGCATCCAGCTCACCAGCTTCCTGTGACCCCCAGAGGGCCGGGTAGCCGGACTCCCATGTCCGCACTCCCTAATGCCCATGCGTCCAGCCATGAACCCTTCGATGATGCCATTGCTCATGACTGTGGGACTCCCGAGTCCACAGCTGTACCCTTCTGTTTCCTGAACATGTTGTCACAATCCATTAGTACAACTTTTAAGGTCTTTCCAGTCACTTGAGATTTCAGGTTGCCCATGCCGGCACCGGGGCTTCCAACATTACCCCACTTGGCCAGAGGGAGGGACTCTAAGCCTCCCTCTGTATTACTTGGCCTCTACCACGGAGGGCCTATACACCAAATACAACCCCTCCCCGCGCCCCCCAGGAGCAGAGCGAGAAACCCTAAGTTCTCCTCTTCCACTCAGTCATGCTACAGCTGAGGGTGTATGCACCGAGGATTTTATTCTTTGGCTCAGAGCGACAATCTCTAAGTCCTCCTCCTACTGCCTGGCACTTCTATGGCCGGGGCTAGACCCACCTGCACCCTTCCCCCACCGATCGGGATGGAGATAGGATGCTAAACCTCCCTCCAATTGTCAGTCATACTGTGGCTGAGGGTGGGGCACACCTTTAATCATAAAATTCTCAACATGAAATACCAACCATGCCGGGCAGAGCAAACATGAAATACCAAGGGCAAACCAGTTGGTGCGCTCCGCAGGACCCCCCCCCCCCCCGCAATTCTTCACTAAAACTGTGACAGATTTCTATTACCAATCTGCCTGAGGTGTCAGGTGATCAGGCTGAGGCCGCAGGACCATTAGGGGAGGAGATGAAGGAGCACATCATGGGTCTAAATTTTAAAACTTTATTAATAAAATAATAAAATAACAGGGGTGAGTGCTGGAAATGCCCCCACATCACTCAGAGGAAGGAAGAAAGCATTAGTGCTCCAGCCCTAACCCACTTTCATACTCACACATGCATGACCTGAGGCTGGCCAAGCCTGGGTGTAACATCAGAAGAAGAGTGGGGGGAAGGGTGGACGAGAGTTCTGTCTTGTGCTCAAGCCGTCCAAGTTCTGCTGTTGATCTCCAACTTGCTTCAGCTCTCAGGAGGGTTTTAAGTCCTGGGTTCTCTTGGGGGCATTTCGTTCAGGGACTTTTGTCCCCCGTGCTTTTTGTACCAGTCCAAACCAGCTTTCTGTGGCCTCCTCAGCTTTCCCAAAACACACCAACGCGAGACTTTGTTTTCCCCCTTGCTGGCCTTTGCCGTCTCACTAGGTTTTGCAATCTCTGCAGTCCTGCTCAGCTTAGTTCTCCTTTCTCATGGCTGACTGGGGTTGGGTAAGATATGAACACAGCTGCAGACTTCTTGTTGAGCGCCGTGACCTTGGACTGGGGCCAGTGTCTTATTTTCGGACTGAGCTAGCTGAAGCATTGAATTAACCCAATCTCTGCTCTCTCCCTCCCTCTTCGGCCTCTCGCAACCTGCAAAGGTTCTTTCACTCCACACTCACACCTTTAACCCTTCCCAGAATACTTTGCAATGCCTGAAACAGCGTTAGCAACATACAATGCAGAGCTGCCTCCCTAGAAGACCCCCTGAGGGAGGGGACCATTGGGGTGTGATGAAAGGACTGGGACCCAGGCTGAGACAGGGGTCTAGCCTGTGAAGAGAAATACCTGGAACTCTAAACTTCAGAAACTCTGCAACCTGCTTAAAACAACATTTAGAGTGAGAAATTACTATTTGTAACCAGTTTCTTTAGTGAATTAAGCTTAGGTTGCATGTTTGTTTTATTTTGCTCAGTAATCTGCTTTGTCCTGTTTGCTATAATCACTTAAAATCCATCCTTTGTAGTTAATAAACTTGTTTTGTTTTCTAAAACCCAGTTTGTGCAATTGATAATGGGGCGGGGCAAAGAGCTGTACATATCTTCCTCCATATTAAGGGAGGGGGCGATTTTTATGAGCTTACACTATATAGATCTCTATACAGACCAAGACAATATAATTTTGGGTTTACACTCCAGAGGGTGTGTGCACAGGAGTGCTGGGCAATCCCCTAGCTGAGTCCTCCCACCCAGAGCTGATCATAGACTCTGTGTGAATCCATGGCTGGGTGTGTCCCTACCTGTGCGTGTGCTGGAAGGGGGCTTAAGAGCCTGTCACAGCAGCACAGAGTAATGGGAATCCAGACTGGTGGGCTCAGTGGGACGCCAGCATACCTGCTGGCACTGAAAGGGGGGTCCAAGCCATCACCGTGGCACAGCAAGCAGGGTAATGTGCACAGCTTATTGCTCTGAAACACTGGTGGTGATTTTAAGTGAGTTTTAAGTGTGTTGGCTAGAGAACAGACAAAGTGGTTACTGGTTTGTTATTTTATGTTTGCTTATTTCAGGTAAGGGAAGTAGAGGGGAAAAATTAGCAAGATGAGTGAAAACAGTGAAACGGTTGCAAAACTGGAGCTCTGCAGATTGCAGGCAGCAGAAAACGAAAAAGAACACAAATGATGTAAGGAATTACTGGAAGCAGAAAATACCAGTCAAGAGGCAGCACACCAGAGGGCCCTGGAACTCAGACAGCTCGAGACTGACAAAGAAATGGAGGCAGAAGCAGCCAGGCAAAAATCTGCCCTGGAACTAAAAAACAAAGAAATGGAGGAGAAAGAAAAAGAGAGGAAGAATGAACTGGCCTTGATGTAATGGAGGAAACAGAACCCCACATTAGGGGGCTTCACCTCTCCAAAAATCCACAAACGAGAGCAGTTGTGTCCTGCATACAGCAAGACTGGGGACATTGCTGAATACTTCATCACCTTTGAAAGGCTGTGTATGCTCCATGTGTTTCCTGAGGATCAACAGATGACTATTTTGGTTGCAAAGTTGTCTGGGATATGTTCAATAAGGTGTAAATTGATGATGCTTCAAACTATGGTAAATTTAAGGAATTTGTTTTAAAACAGTATCAGATTACACCTGAAATTTATAAAGTTAAATTTCAAAGACTTAAGAGAGGGGCTGGATTGAGTAATGTGTTATATGTGAACCAAATGAGAAAATTACTGGATAAGTGGGTAAGGGGGAAAGGCATTTCAAGCTTTGAAGCAATGTGTGATTTAGGTGCTCAGGATCAGTTCCTGAATATGTCTAATGATGATGTAAAACAGTGTTCATGGGACAAGAGTGTAAAACCCGTCAAGGAACTTGCAACTTTTGTGGATAATTATGAACAATCCCAAGCATTTATTAGGAATAAATCATAGGCAGAAGGGTTTAAGCTTGCTCCCTGCTTTATCCCTGGGAAGAAGGAGGGTGGATGGAAGGCTGGACGCTCACCTCCCCATGTTCATTCCACCAGTCCTCGTCCCAAATCTCCTGTAAAAACAGAAGAGCCCAGAAGGTGCTATCATTGTAATTCCACTGGACACCTGAGGAATAAATGCCCTGTGCTGAGTGGGAACAGGCAGCAGATAACTCATGGAAATGCTGGTACCCAGAGCACAGAAGCACCTCAGACAACTGCCACTTATGCAAGGTTTGTAAAGATGGCTACTGCACAGCCTGGCAAGAAGCACATAAAGGCTGTCAAGGTAAATGGTAGAGAGCTCCCTGGACGGAGAGATACTGGTGCAGAAATTTCTGTGGTCAGGAGAGACCTAGTTCAGAAGGAAGACATACTAGTAGGACAGATGGCAGAGCTTTTTTTAGTAGGAGGGCACAAAATCCTTCTGCCTTTGGCTAAAGTGCACATGGAAACTGAGAAATTGCAAGGTGAGGTAACAATTGGCGCTGTCCCCCATAACCCAACACAAATATTGAGAGTCTGTCACAGCAGCACAGAGTAAGAGGAACCCGGGCTGGTGAGACAGGCGGGCTTGGTGGGACCCCAGCACGTCCAATACCCTGAAAGGGGGATCCAACACGTCACCCTTCCCATGGAAAAAATTGGATTTTTGCATCCCAAATCTGGACAAAAAGTCAAACACTTGAAATGTTTTAAAGGAAGGGGTTTCCAGAAAAATCCTGTTTTGAGAGAATTTTGTTTTGGCTTCCCGGCAGAGAGCCAGGCATACTGCCCCTAGCAGCCTGCGTGGAAGGAAGTGAAATTGACAGATCCTTCCAGGTGGGTTGCTAGGAAGCCATCATTTTGCTTTTCCCAATGGAAAATAAATGTTTTTTGACAAATCTTCCCAAGCATGATTTCAATTTTGTGAAAAGGTCATTTTTCACTGAAAAATCATTCTGATGGAAAAATTCTTGACCAGCTCTACTTATGACAATTTTAAGGCTATTTTCACACAATCATGCTAACTAGTGTTGCAGCTGAACAATTTAAATAGAAGTGGCTATGTTCCTGTTGTCTACTGGCAGGACAAGTTCCCTGCATACAGAATGCTGCAGTGAATAGTGTTGGTCACAATTTTTCTAACACATTTTTCTATCAGAAAATACCATTTCATCAATATTGACACTTTCCTCAAGAACACATTGATTTTTGACAAAATGTCATATTATGGAAAAAAAATCAAAATTATAATGTGAAAGTGGAATGCTTTGATTTTGTTTCAAAATGACACTTACTTATTTAAGCCCCTTCATTTTTAGTTTAAACCATTTTTTACTGAAAAAAGTCCATGTTTTACAAAAAGTTTTTTTTTTTTTTCAATTTTACCCTACTTTTGTATCATTCAAATATATAAAAAAAATAACTTCTTTTATTAGGAAAGTAGAATACATTACATGAGATATAAGTATTACAATAACACATTAGTCTGTGTGTATATGGAAAGGTTCATGTTGAAGTAAGGCTATATATTAGTCTAGAAGATATATACAATAAACAGGCACATACACAGGCTCTTAAGTGCATGCACATCTGAACATACTGATGAATCTCACACCTACCATATACACATTTCAAGCTGTTAGCAGATAATGGTTTAAACATCGTGGAGTACCTTAATGCGACTTTTAGATCACAAAGAGTTCAACAGTGGAGAAAGCCAAAAAGCTGAAATCTCAGTTGGATATGCAAGAAATTAGGCAAAGCTTTCATACAATACTTGCATTCCTGATTGAAACACTTCAATCGCTACATGAAGCACAGAAGAAATTGTAATCCAATACTTTAACAGACAGCACATTTTCTAATACAAAGGTGTATGGCAATGTGGTGAAAAATATCTCTGCAGAACTTTCTCACAAAAGTTCATCTGGGGATGTTCCTGAAAAAACAAATCTTTTCATGTTTACGTTGCCAGGTACTGAGCAGGACAACCTCGCAAAAGCTTTCAAAAGTTTTTACAAACAGCAGTCAAAGAAGTGGGAAGTTACTGTCACTCACAGTATGTCCCCTGAAGCTTTTCACAGCAAATCATCATTCTGGAAAGTCATTGGGCTACTTGACCCTCATTGTAAAAGTGTGGCCTCAGATGATAAATTTAAAAGGTATGCTCATGTAATCTCCCCCTTTGTGGCTTCTAACAAGGAAAGTGCAAAACTGGAAAGTGAATTCTGTGCCTACATGGCAATGCCATCCCTGGACAGCCACTCCATCACTCCTCTTGAATTTGGGAAAATCCACTGCACCGACTTTCCAACGTTGAGCCGCGTTGCCTCTCGTATCCTCAGTGACCCACCTGGCTCAGCTGACTTGGAGAGAGTATTTTCAAAATTTGGCTACATTCAAAACTGTAGGAGAACAGGCCTTGGAAAAGACTCCCTTAAAAGACTGCTGCAAACCTATGCTACACAGGACTTTTGGAAATTACACTGAAGGACTTCACAAAAGACATGGAGTGTTTATAAATATTTTAATGTATTGGGCCCAATTATTGAATATAAATAATGAAAGGCTACTAGTTCTAAGTCTACAACAGTAACTGTTCTCTGTAGCTGGGCTAGCTTTCCTTTATTGTATTCACTACTTTGCTTCATATTCTGCTTTGCATTATATTCAGCAGTAATGCAAAAACCTACAGGACGGTATCCTGTAAGACATTAGCTTCAGCAAGTTCGCATAAGGCTTCAGACCTATGAACTTTGAACAGATAAGCTTTGCACAGATAAATGGCCCAACAGAAAACCCCAAGTATTTGGGGAGTTGAAAATAGAGTTTAAGGGGATGTTCTGACCACAGGAACATGATTCAACCACAGAAATGTCCTGGCAATGAACTGATGTACATAATAGGTACATGAGATACATCTGAGGCTAGCCTGCTTGCTTGCCTACATATCTTTTCTTATAAGTGTCTTATTTTCTTATGGGTTTGATTATTTGTTTTATTATAATAGGTTTATATTAGAGTATATTTTGGCTGTAATGCAAGGGACCAACAGGCCATACCCTGTATGTTGAGCTAGGGCAAGGTTAGCATACATGTGTTCGGGATCTTTCACCTAGATAGATGTTGATGAGCTAAAGCATAAGGTCCAGGTATAACAGAGAGGATATGTTAAGCAGGTTGGCATGGGGGCTTTCCTAAGTTCATACCCCTTTAAACTTGGAAAGAACCGAAATAACCAGTTAGGGCAGAAATAACAAATGTGATATCTAATCACAAAAGGGCAAAGGTAACAAATTGACATATATGACAATAAATTGAGATCATGGTTATACTAACCTATAGGGGGAAAAAAAAGACACTATTAAAAAAATAGACATTATTAAGGTGAGGAAATACAAATAAGGAAAAAGGGAAAAACCCCCTACTGAATATGCATTGAACATAATGGCGTCAGCATAACAGACTATAAAAGTGGCATCCCAGCCTAGAGGCGGTAGGAGAGAGAGAGAGACGTAGTCCTTTGGAGGTGCCAGAATGTTGGCCGCTGGTGATGATGGGAAAGGTGATGGTGATGGAGAAGATGATGGCTAACACTTCAGGTTGTTCTACAGGAGATGGCTACAGCTCTAGCAATAAACCTTTTCCTCAGTAACCTCAGTATTACAGACGCGGCTCCTCACAGGCCTCTGTGTCCATCTCTCTGCTCTGTACACATTCTCTATGACCTCTTTTGCCTTTCCTCACAGAAGATGCTCCTTGCAAGCTAAAGAAGCAGATCAGCACAAAAACACAATGCCCAAACAATCAAATCCCTTTATCCAATGAGAACATTCACACTGGGGAACCCCAAACAGTGAAGCCACAATTGGCACTTCATGCCTATGGCCGTGGTGATGGTCCTACTGCAGAGTCATTTGCATCCACTGCTCCTTGGAGTAATATCTTGACACAAATCTGCCTTCACAAATGAGGGCTTGGAACTGAGCCCTGTCTTCCTGGGGAAGTTTGTATCTGAATTCCAGAAATTTAGGAAATCATACTTTGCTGACAGTGCCTCGTAGTTAGCAAGTCTGAATTGGGGACTTGCTGATGAAAATACCTTCCTCCCCAAGAGATCAAGCAGTTTAGTGCCTTTGTCTGTTGGAATAGTCTTGGGGTCCTAGATCCTTTTTGTACCATCTCCATCACTGAGCCGGTGGGTACTAGGTAGGTAAATAAAAACTCTACCCCTTAAGCTGGTATGAAATAACATTTTTCAGCCCTTTTCAGGATAGGGGCACAGGAGGCAGGGGTACAGACCAGGAGGTTTCCAAAATGGCCTTCTTGACTGGGAGGGCCATCCTACTAGAGCCAGAGTTTTGCAAGATACCTAACAGACCATATAGTGTGTTCTGTACTTCCTCAAGAGGTATCTGGACTTCATTGCTGTCGTCTGTAACAGTTCCTGGTACTGCCTGTAGTCATCAGGCAGGGAAGGGGATGATGGAACAATTGCCTCATTAGGAGAGGAAGATGTCATATCTGTTGGGATCAGAGGAAATGGCAGATCTATTTCAATTTCTTCCTCTGCAAACTCCGATGGAGCTGGCTTGTATCGACTGGGAGAGGAGAGTCAGTGTAAGTCTTTCACAGATCTGGGTCATCCTTTATACGGATCCCATGGGTCCAAATAAAGTCAGTAGGAAGGATCAACTGGCCTGGGGGAGAGACCAAGGCATAGGGTACCAACTGTCCCCTGGTAATCATAACCAGGAAGAGGAGGATAGCTCTAAGACGTCAAAGGGGGGCGCGTGCTAGGCCCACGCTCCCCGCTTACGCAGCCTCCCCCACATGAGTTCCCAGCCTCCCAAAGAGGGGAGCTGTCCCACCAGCTCAGAGCCGGGTAAGGGAAGACAAGGGCAGGACAGCAGGGAAAGGGACAGACTCCCCCTGAGGCAAGCCCTGCTTGATTTCAGCTACCGGCCCTGTTACCCTCTCCTCTGCAGGCCCCAGTCTACCGCTCACCACAGCGGCGAGGCCCGCACATCTGGGTACGTCGGGGGGGGCCTCCCCTGAGACCCAAGCGGAGTTGACAATGGTCACGGGTGGAGGAGGGGCAACCCCAGGAATGGGGTGCTCAGGGCCACCGGTAATGGTAGAGCCAACGCCCTTCCAGGCATTGGGGGTCCCAGATGCCCCTCTGTGCTGGGCCAGGGATCAATCCCTCCGGACGTGCCCTGCCGCCCGGCAGAGAAAGCACCAGGTCTCCACCGAAGAATAGTAAACCCGGTACTGGGCCCCTCGATGGGGCACCAAAAAGGACCCCTCCAGAGCCTCCCGGTCACACGCCGCTGGCGGCACTTGAACCTGCACCTGCCAGCGGAACAAAACATGGCGGAGGGTGGGGTCCTTACAGCCCAACGGAAGGGGGCTGAGGACAGACAGGGGCTTGCCCAGGGTGGAGAGAAACAGCAAAAGGGTGGCATTGGGGTGGAAGGGAGGAACAGAGGAGACCACCACCTGTGCGCCCAGGTCCTCCAAAGGCTCAAGGGGGACATGAACGCCCCCCACCACCAAGCCCCTCTCCACCGCCTCCTAGGCAGCAGCCTCCGATGCCAGGAGGAACACCACCTTCCCAAACATCTTGGAGGATGCCACCATGGCCGTGGGCCCCACCACTCGCGCCAACGCCCACACGTAGGTTTCTACATGAGGCGAGGCCATCACCAGGAGGCAACGCACCCCGTGCTCCCTGGTGAGGGTGGGAAAGGGGCCCCAGCCACTGGGAATGGTATTCCTGGAGGCGGCTGGAGCAGACAGCAAGGCGGCAAGCGGAGGGGTCGCAGCCACCTGGGTGTATGCCCTGGGGGCCGAGGGAGCGGCACCCCCAGGGCTGGTGGAGGGAACAACGGGTCGGGGGAAAAGGGGGCTGCGGCTGTTGATGGGGCTGCAGCGGGAGAGGGATGGTTTTGCCATGGGAGGGTTTGCCTTCCGGGCGGGGCCCTTGCCTGTCTTCATCCCCCGGCCCTTCCCACCAGCTAAGGGAGCGGTTTCGGAAGTGGAGGCGGCAGCAGCAGCAGCGTCTCGAGAGTGCCTATCCATGCCCGCCGCCCCCCGGTGCCTCAGTGGCAGCGATGGCAGACAGCCTGGCAGCGGCAGTCAAGGCGCCCATCACAAGGGAGGGTGTGGCGGGGGGCACTGAAAGGGAGCTGCAGGGGCATCCAGGGAAGTCCCACCCCCTGAATCACCCACCACAGGAAAGGAGGGGTAGGGAGGGCCGCTAGGGCAGGAAGAAGGGAACGGAGGGAAGGAAAGGGCAAGGGGGAATGGAAGGGGGAGGAACAGCTACCACACCCTATCCCCTAGGCAGAGAGCAGGGCAGGAGGGTGCCAACAGAAAGGGACAGAGGAAGACAAGGAACACAGCTCCCAGCACAAGATGAAAAAAACCGGCTCCCCCTGCTGCACTAAGGAAAGGAAAACTAAGACATCATGGGGGAGTGTGCATCAGTGAAGGGATCAACAGAAAAGGGGGAGGGAGATCTCAGGCACCGAGAAAGGGACATGGGCATGCAAGTAAAGAGGGCAGGCAAGAAGCAAGGGGACAAATGAAGGGGAGGGTCAAATCAGGTATGCCTCAGGCGTGGAGCAAAAAATAGGGCAGGTTCAAAAGCAACATAACCAAAAAGGGAGGAAATGGGGCTAGCAACCATGCCCGCACTGCAGGACAAGGGCGAGGCGAACAAACTAACCAAGGACCAAAAAACAGAGCAGGGCAAACCAGAACAAACAGTGTGGCTAGAAGGGGGACGGGCGGGGCAGGCAGCAAAGGGAAAGGAGGCAAGCAGCTGCAAGAACAGGGCAGTGGGCGAGGCAGAGGGGAAGGGAGCCCATTGGCCAAATGCAGCAGGGGAGGGAGAACAAAGCCAAGGGAGGGGAGAGGGAATGTGCACCCGCAGGCGCCCAAAAAACAAGTGCCCGCTTGCTGCTGCTACTGTCCCAGGATGGCTAGAAGGACACAGCAAACTGCTGGGCTGGGGAGCGGGAACAGAGCCAGAAGGTAGGTGAAGAGGTGGAGCGGGGTAGTGGTGGTAGCAGTAGGGGAGCGGACGGACCAGGGGGAGGGCTCCACACCACTCCCCCAGCTCCCCATATCAAAGGCACCTACCACCACAGAAGCAAAGATGTTATGAACTCCCTCTGCAGAACAAGGCCTCTTCCACTCCCTCCTCAGCTCCAGCAGCAGTAACAGGTTCTTCAGAGGCAGCAGCAACCCAGCCAGGAGAGGCCCCCAGAACAATGGAAAAAGTAGGGCTTCACAATAACCTCTATGGGTCACACCAGCAGGGTCCTCCCTGCAGTAGCAGTAGCAGCAGCAGCCATGGGGGGCAACCAGCCAGTAGAACGGCCTCAAAAGAGTCAAAGGCAGGTATATCAGCCTCAGAATGAGCAGGTCCCTGTTCCCTGGATAGCCAAACAAAGGCTACTCCAGGCCAATCAAGACACCTGATGCCAATTAACCAGTTAAGGTCATTAGGCTAATGCCAGCACCTGACCAATTAGCTGGCAAAGGGTCAGTTAAGGCCGTTAGGCTAATGGAGACAGCTGGAACCAATCAAGGTCTCACTCATACTGCTTAAAAGCTGTCCTTTCCAGCCCCCCTGCCCCCTCTAGGGGAGGTCAGGTGAAAGGAGCTGAGGAAGCACTGCTGTATCCTGAGGTAAGGGTGAAGCTAGGAAAAGGGGACTATGGTGGGAGTGGCCCAGGGAATCAAAGCAGCTGCAGTAGTGAAGGGAAATCCACCAACAGCTGCTACCATTAGGGTACCTGGGCTGGAACCCAGAGTAGAGGGGGGGCCTGGGTTTCCTCCCTCCTCCTCCACCATGCTCTACAGAGATCCCCTTGAGAGGGGAAGCAGGTCTTGGTCCAGTCAGGAGGATGAACTGTGCCGACTGAGCAACAAAGACTGGGGGGTATTTCCTCTTCCATACTGGCCTGTGATGAAAGTAACTCAATAGGCTATAACTCTTTCCACTACACCGTGAAAGGAAGGTCACATTGGAGCCTTAGTGAGTTTCTGAGGTCACTGAATCTGCCTGGAAGTGCCGGGACCCACCAATACAGGCTCGGAACTTTGTTACAAATGATAGAAAAAAAAAAAGTTATGTGCAGAGAATAAATTACCTAATTTATCAACAAACAGAAGGCACAGTTTAAGAAATCCATGTGACTGCATGGCCTACTAATGATGCACATGTTCCAACCAGTCAGCATTTCCTTTGAAAGTCTGGAACACCATTGTTTGCTCTTTAGTGACAGATTAAGTACAGATGGCAATTCAACGGTCTTGTCTGTGCATGTTAGCCTAGAGAACGTGACCTGCATCTGTATTAAGTGGCAGACTAACGTATTTGGTTAGGACAGCAGCAGGCATTGCTGAGTAATACTTGAATTCACATGACAATTGACTTCTTTTCTTGCATCTGTGGTTGTTCTGACACTGAAGAACAGGTGTCTGTGTGTTTGTTCTAGGATGAAAGATGGCTTTCTGGAACGCTTTGGAATTTCATATTTTGACAGCTTTTGTGAAGAACACTAAATTGATCTCATCATGCTTCAGAGAATGGTTAGTAGAGAGCCACATCAATTAATTTTTTAAATTTCTCCAGGGAATAGTAGATTCAAGTTTCTGTTTTTAAAAAATCAGAAAGTTTGATACAAATCTAGATCTACATGTTATAAATCTGTATAAATTTATTCCCCTTATGGAAATGTTGTGATGGAAATAGCCTCCCCATCCTGTTTAAATGAAAGGTCTGTTAGCACGGGTGCTTCAGCTGATCACTAGTCACAGTTCTGAGGATAATAATAAGTTAAATTGCAGTGAAAAAACTGATCCCTGTAAATCCTGAGAGAAATCTACAGTGGTTTAATCTACCCTCCTCTGATAATAGGAAGGCAATAACACGTTCACGTACATATTGTGGAATATTAATTAAATGAGCTCTGCTGTATAACATCTAACAAGTTGAACTATACAAAAGAACCAGAATGTTAAAAAGCTAAAAATGGTCTTTGCTCTAGTTTAAAGTGGCAATCAGCATGACCTCAAGTAAGCTTCCTTTTTGAACTCCAATTCATTTAGCACTTGTTTTGTCTTTGGATTCATTACCAAAGGTCTTCCGTCAACATTTGTGGGAGTCTCAATCTGTTTCCTGATATAGGTCAAGCCTGACAGAAAAGCAATTCTTTTCTGTTCTCATCATCAAAATACAGTCTTCATTTTTCTTGCTGCTCACCAATATTGATCCATTGATTGATATAGCTGTGAATACATGCTTCAGAAACACAGCGAATATTAGTAGCTCATTAATTCCCTGATATCTGCAGAGAGATTAGAAGTGTCCTTTAAGGTGGTCTCAGTGACATGCTGTGGCTTTCTCTTATTGCACTCAGATGTATTAAAGGACGTGACCATGATCCATTGCTGGCACTTGACCTAAAGCAGTTTTAATTTAGAAAGTGTATCAAAATGACAATGATAGGGATTAGGTTATAGAACTTGTATACACAAGACCACAGAATTGTCAATTTTAAGACAGGATGGTGCCAGCCCCTTCCTGATTGGGGTGGGGAGCTGAAGTTGGCTAGAAATTGGGGCGGGGGGGAAATCTGTGCCCTCACTCACCACAAGACCCCACCCCTCTCAGTGGCCTCACCCTCTGCTCCTCCTCAGTTAAGTGCCCACCTCCTCCCCCATGGCCCTGCCCCTTGGCCAGGCCACAGACTCTAAGAGCTGACCCGGTTCCAGGGCCAACAGAGCCCTCAGGGAACAGTGACCGCGGGGTAGGGGGCAGGACCCCAGGCCAGAGCTGGTCAGTTCAGGCTACTCGGGGGAGGCCCTTCCCTGGGTGGCATGCCTCAGTTGTCGGGGACACGGGCTAGGGGCTGCTCTCGGGCCCCCCGGCCCTCCTCCTGCACTGCTGCTGGTGGCTGTGCTGCATTCAGAGCTGGGTGCCCAGCTAGCAGCTGCCACTCTCCGGCACCCAGATCTCAAGGCAGCACCGCCACCACCAGCAGTGAAGAAGTATCTGACTCACATTGTTCCTTTACACTGGGAGGGGCTGCTACAGGAGGGATAATTCAAATTTTGGCTAGAGCCTCCGCAAGCTCCCCGAGCCACCCCGATTTAAGATGAATTTGAAGTTTTTCTTTTGTAAGGTGCTTTCATATTCTGGCAAGATACTGCAAATATCTTTGCCAATTAAAAATGGACAATATACACCAGAATGTTTGTAAAGATGTCTATCCAATTTGTTTTGTCCTGAGATGAGATCCATGTTATAGGAGCTATTTATTTCATAAATCTATAGCTCAAAAAAAAAAAGATGGAAAGGGCAAAATTTTATATAAAATATATTGACCTATTTGTCTGACATTGCCTACACTGGAGACTGAATGGTATTGTGGAAGATTTTGATGTGCCATACAAAAAATGTTTAAAAAACTTTCTATTGACGTTTTATGTATTAAACAAGAAAGTGTTATGTATTTCACAAAATAAGCATTAGTACAATGAGTTATTTTTCTCAATGTCATCCCTTTACCTTTTTAGAGAGAACACATCAGATGTACTAATAATCTTTGTGTATCATCTCAAATATATTGTATTGAGTGTTCTTTTCACAGATAGCAATGAAAAGAAGTTAACAAGGTCATCAAATAACTAAACAGAAGACAAAAATCAGCACCATATCATTATAAAGTATATATAAAATTCCTTTCTTTAGTTTATATGAATAGTCCAGCTATTAAGTCTTTCAAGCAGAAGGGGTATTTGCTCAAGATAGTCCATAAGTCACAGAAAATGATTTTTTGTCAACAGATTTAAAAGATTGAGTACTATTTTTCAAAATAAAAAAGTAATATATTTTTAGCCTTAAATTAAATGATGGTAACATACCAATGCATTTGCACATGAACCAGACTCTACTGCACCTATTACTCATATACACTTAGCCATAAAAGAAATCTCCTACTGTAGGTCTGACATAGAACCTATTCAACTCAGTGTG
Organism: Natator depressus; assembly: GCF_965152275.1. NCBI lineage: Eukaryota > Metazoa > Chordata > Testudines > Cheloniidae > Natator > Natator depressus. The sequence continues at coordinate 268,639,147 of NC_134234.1, forward strand.
TTGTATTCTTGTATAAGAATATTCTTATGTTCAAAAAACAGCTCTTTATTAAAAAAAAAAGTCACAAAAGAAGACATAGTGTATTAGCAGGAGGAGATGCAATAGCAACTACAATACCAAACCCAGAGATACATGGCCAGATCGTGTGCTAATTTATACCTTGTGTATTAAAGGGGTTGCTCAGCACAGGCTTGGAAATACTGAGTCCACAAGCCTGGTTCCACAATCCCCAGTTTACAATACGGAGTAGACCTACCATTAATGATCTAGCTCAGCTACTACCTTTCACAGATGTCTTTGGCTGGTTGTCTCATTTTGGTCAGGTCTCTCATTAAAACCTTCCTAAGCAGTTTTGGCTTTTGTCTAGACATGAATAGTGGGCAGGTCCCCAGACCCTCCATCACATTCCTCAAATTCCAGTGGCTTTAGTGGGAGTTGAGGGCACTCAGCTACTCACACGCCTGGGTCTTCGGAGAGGTTTTTTAGAATATGAACAAATGCATCTATAAAACTTCTCCGATGCTTTAGCCTGAATTGATTGTGGTAAACCATACCAGGAGAGAGATTTTTTTTGGTAGCTGTTGATGTTAGCTAATAAGTAGACTATTTTTATCAGCTCTAGTAATTAAGTGGACCAGTTCACGTACCTGTAGGTAGTCAGAGAAAGAATCAAAAGGACAAAATTAATCAGTTTGAAGGCTCCAGTTGAAGTGTCTATAATAAGAACCACAAGCTGGAAATTAGCTTTGAAGAAAGTACCAGATGTAATATATATCCATGCAGCTCTTGAAAAATAGCATCTGGTTCAAAACCAGAAATGTAAAAGGAACGTCCAAAAAGGGTGAGTGTTTAAGGCTTTAACTCATAATCATATTGTCAATCTAATTCATTTCCTTGTTTTCTCCACTCACACCAAACACTATCTTGCAGCCTAATTTATGATCTAGAAGTGAAAACCTGGACCCAAGGAAGCCAAAAGGAGTTTTGTTAGGACTGGGATTTCACCCCAGATGTTTAGAAGGAAGACATCTTTGAAACAGCAATCCTAATCCTAGAGTTTTCTTATTGTAACTAGATCTGGTGATTCTCAGAGCTTACATTTTAACTTTCAAACTTGCATCTTACCAAAAGAAAAGGAAACATTAAGCACAGATTTTTGTATAAGTAACAAGAACTCCAGCTTTTATAATGCCATTGCCTTTGAGAAATAAAGACTCTGATTCCGTGTCTCACTTTCAGAGGAAAACTTAATTCAATTTTAATTAACCTTTTCTGGCACAGGAGATGTACTGTTGATGGTGCTGTACTTTGTATTATTTGCTAGGGGGTCGCACATTTTGTTCCATCTGTAGGCCAAGCCCATTGCACACAGCAAGGGTGCCTTTCATTTTTCCATTCCCCCTCACAAGGACTCTGTGTGCCACCTTCCTCTCCCTCTCTATTCCAGGGACCCTCCACAATCCTTCAACTCCTTCCTCATGCCAGTGCCTTCTTGTGGTGTTTAGATGTTGCTTGTAATTATTAGAATTGGGAGCACTGGCTGTTGGGAGTCTGAAAGGACAGGAAACTGGAAGGAGGGGAGGAGTTGAGGAGGCTGAGGAAGAGCTACTGAGGGTGCAGCAGCAGCTTGGAAAAGAGGTTTCCGCTTTATTTTTTAAAGTCCTGTTGAAGTTTGTTAGTACCTTGCCTGGCTACTACAACACTTCTGTGTCCCTAATGCCCTTTTTTCCCCACACCAGAGTCTCTCATTCTCCCCCATGGCAGTGACTGTGTGTGCCCCCTTCCCCATACTCCTTCCCCCCACATACCAGGATCTCCCTTCACAGGGTTCTGTGTGTCCCCATTTCCCCCACCCTCTCTGCCAATTATTTAGTTAGCAACTGTGTGGTCAGCACTGTACAGGGGAATGTATCCTCCTTTTCCGGAAGAACTTAAGGCCATTTTCAAAAGACTTTGTTAATAACTTTCCCAAGGGACTCAGTAAAAACTGGGGCAAAAAATGCCCATAGATTTCAGTGGAGACAAGATTTTACCCTAGATCTAGGTGAGCTTTTCCAAAGCCAGTTTGAAATTGGCTTGCAAGTGACGGTGTAAAAGTTCCCATGTTCAGATTTCATTGTGGACTCATAGGCAAAGATTGGCTCAGAACATGTTCTCCCAGCTCACTAGAACGACAAATGGCACTAACAACCATAGGGGGAAATACCACTGAGGTCCACAGATGAAGTACAGGATAATACCATTGTGGAGATTAGTTGGGAAGCACACAAGATCTTTTTGATGAGTAAAAAACAAAATAACGTAAAATATTGCACAGTAGAGAAATATAAAGCCAGAAGAAGCAGGGACAGTGACTTAAACGATTGCAGGATTTGACCCCATTGACCACCACAGGAGAATGCAGTCTGGTATCTCGGTGTTGCAGGAGGGGCTGAGGAAAAATGGCTCTTTTATGGCTTTTCCACTAGAAAGAGCTCAGCTAAAACAAGCTCTTTTGCTTTGAGAAAGCAAGTGGAATGGTGTCTGATGACCCTTCTGTTCCCAAGCCACATGCTTAGCCACTCAGGGGTCTGGAAGGAATACTATTTGATTTGCTAGATACCACTTTCAACAGAGAAAAGATTCAAAATTTCAAATGTATCACAGAACAACAGCCTCAAAATGTTTGCAGATATCCAGGTGGAGCAAAAGAGTTTGTCTCTAACTGCAATGGAAAGTTCAGAGAAGCTGTACTTCTGCTAGCTCCTGAATGTAGGTCAGACCTGAATCAGTCAAAATGTCCATTAAATTTGATAACATGTAATCACAGGACAATAGGCAGCATTTTGTCAAATAATTAAACTGCCTAAAAACAGGAAACCATCATGAGATATGCCTACTCCTTACACCGAAAATAAATTAATAAGTGTGTATAGTAAGGAGTCTTGCCTGGGACAGATCTGGAAGCTAGATCAACAAAAGGGTATAGGCACTTAAGTGCCATTTTAGATGCCAAGATCCTCAAAACCCTTGTTCAGCTGCAGCCTAACTCTGTAGGTCCTCAAATCTTTGGCACCTAAATATCCACCATTGAAGTCCCCCAAGTTTCTGCCACCTCACTCCCTATCTCATGCCTAGGTACATCTAGGATATTCCCCCATCTAACTTGCCTGTGGGGCCTGCCTAAACTCTCACAAAACAGCCAGTGGGGGTAGTAGTAGTGCCCCCACTTCCTATAACTTTTTTATCTCTGTGGAAAATACAGTAGGAAGATATATACACAGAGAACATGAAAAAATGGGTATTGCAAAATGTATGGCAACACCCATTTTTTCATGTTCGGTGTGTGTGTGTGTGTGATTTTATTTTTATCTCTCTCCCTATATATATATATAATAATCTTTCTATGGTATTTTCCACTGCATGCATCCGATGAAGTGGGTTTTAGCCCACGAAGGCTTATGCCCTAATAAATGTGCTAGTCTCTAAGGTGCTACAAGTCCTCCTCGTTCTTTTTGCTGATCTCAGGTGGGTGTCCTAAACAATGGGCAATCACAGGACAAGTCTCTCTTAACCATTCCTATTAAAGCTATTTGCCTTTATTGGCACCAGGGGACTAGACCCTGAGTCTTCTACCTCTGTGGTAAATGTCCAGACCACTGGACTATAGTATTATCCATTGGGACTGTCAAGGTTCCTCCCCCACTCTGAACTCTAGGGTACAGATGTGGGGACCTGCATGAAAAACCTCCTAAGCTTATCTTTACCAGCTTAGGTCAAAACTTCCCCAAGGTACAAAATATTCCACCCTTTTGTCCTTGGATTGGCCGCTACCACCACCACCAAACAAATACTGGTTACTGGGGAAGAGCTGTTTGGACACGTCTTTCCCCCAAAAATACTTCCCAAAACCTTGCACCCCACTTCCTGGACAAGGTTTGGTAAAAAGCCTCACCAATTTGCCTAGGTGACTACAGACCCAGACCCTTGGATCTTAAGAACAATGAACAATCCTCCCAACACTTGCACCCCCCCTTTCCAGGGAAATGTTGGATAAAAAGCCTCACCAATTTGCACAGGTGACCACAGACCCAAACCCTTGGATCTGAGAACAATGAAAAAGCATTCAGTTTTCTTACAAGGAGACTTTTAATAGAAATAGAAGTAAATAGAAATAAAAAAAAAATCCCCCCTGTAAAGTCAGGATGGTAGATACCTTACAGGGTAATTAGATTCAAAACACAGAGAACCCCTCTAGGCAAAAACCTTAAGTTACAAAAAAGATACACAGACAGAAATAGTTATTCTATTCAGCACAATTCTTTTCTCAGCCATTTAAAGAAATCATAATCTAACACGTACCTAGCTAGATTACTTACTAAAAGTTCTAAGGCTTCATTCCTGGTCTATCTCCGGCAAAGACAAAATATAGACAGACACACATACCCCTTTGTTTCTCTCCCTCCTCCCAGCTTTTGAAAGTATCTTGTCTCCTCATTGGTCATTTTGGTCAGGTGCCAGCGAGGTTACCTTTAGCTTCTTAACCCTTTACAGGTGAGAGGAGATTTCCTCTGGCCAGAAGGGATTTTAAAGGGGTTTACCCTTCCCTTTATATTTATGACAGGGACACAGTAAGCTAGTTAGAATATTTAATTATTTGTACACAGTGGAACAGCTTCAGCAGGAAAGATTGAAGAGACACCCCACCACCATCAGAATATTCCATGGCTAAATGGCTGGGACACGCTGCTGAGAGGTGTGCTGGGAGGAGACTGAAGTTCAAGTCCCTGCTGCACAGCAGATTGATGGCATCCCAGGTTAATTTCTGCCTACAAACCAAGGGAGCATTGTAACCACTGGGCTAAAAGTCACGAGAGCACCACGCTCGCTTCCTGTGTTTGTTTGTGAGAAACCGCTTGGGCATCCAGTTCTAGGAGAGGGTTCCTGGCTGTGAATCCTGTATGGAGATAGGCACTTCCCTCCAACCTGGACTTTGGGGCCTACATCCCTTTGAGAGAGAGGGCTCAGGTCTCGTGCCTCTCCCCAGTATTTCCTATTATCTAGCTTAGGCAGCATGCCACTCGGCTAGCTGGCTTTTGTGAATCCTATTCTTAAGTGCCTAACTCTCCCCATATGCAGTATACTCCAGATTTTCCCAAACCCTATTTTCTGAACCCCCTCATTATCCAAATCCCATCCTTCTGAAAGGGATTCGGACAATGCAGAGGTTCAGATAACAAAGCAGAGACCTCCCCTGCCCCTCCCAGCTGTGTGGGAGGCCACCCTGCTGCTGAATGAATCCTGTGATGGTGCAGGGAGCCCTCTGCAGCCCCACTGTCATGTGAGCGGGGCCAGGACAGTGCAGCTGCAGACATCTCCCTGCACTGCTGCAGGGCCAGTGACAGCCTATCCCAGCAGGTACAAGGTGTGGGGAAGGCTGCCATCCTGGCAGGGCTGGGGGTCTCCACTGGCCACGCCAGGATCACAGACTCCCCTTGCTCTCCACACCTTGTGCCTGCAGTAATCAGGGGGCAGGATAGGCAGCACAGGGAGCCCTCGAGCACCACGATCATGTGACAGAGTGAGCAGGGCCATGACAGCGGGGCTGCAGAGGGCTCCCTGCACTGCCCCTCC